>NC_135506.1:56520362-56820362 GCF_052857255.1 Amblyomma americanum
TCGGAATGTGCCGGACGGTACCAACCTCGAGCTGAACAAATGACTCAAGCAAAGGAGCAAGTGCATTTTCTTCAATGTCGGTCTGCCATCATTCTGCATATTACGGACACACCAGATAATTCAGCGCGGTACGTGGATGTGCAAGTTGGCTGATGCCGAATTCTCCGAAAGTGTTTTTCAAACAAAAAAGGCCAAACAGGTCAATTGCTCAAGTTTTGTTTAACCTTGCTGTCGTATTTTCACCAAAGTCTGGATTTGAATTCGACGGTGCAAGTGAAATTGGATGGAAGGCAAGTGCGAAACGACGAGAAAACGCCTTTTCTAAACAGAACTTAGGAAAACAGGAAAGCACGTGTTTCAGCAATGTCGCTTCCTCCACGAGCATTATCTTTATCACGCGGTTGAATAAACAACGCGGTGTGTGGCCTCACGTTTTTGCGGTTTGCTTTGGTTTCCACTCGCTGGACTTGGAGACATTTGTCCTAGAAAGTTCATGAAAAAAAAAGATTGAAAATATAACTGTTTAAGGGTCACTTGATATGAATCGATCTTGTTTCTACATAAATTTTACATTTCATGTCTTGTTTCATTCTCAAGAGCTTCCAATTTAATGTGCGAGGAAAGTTTTCGTTCAGTTTCATTCTCACAGGTCACGTTACTGGCATCGATTCATGCCTTTGTTTCATTGGAGGCACAAGCAGGACGTTTACGCGACCACACTGCCTGAAATTTTTGACACACTGCCTTGACGCGCTGTGGCAAGGCAGCAGGCTCACATTTTGTAACACCACATCCGCGCCTCAACGAAGTGTGAAACGATGGTCGGTGGACATGCAACACGGCGCACTGTGAACGGGATGTGCGAGGCGCGTTGTACCGCATCGCGATGCGATGACACGGCGCCACTGACCGAACCCCTGAACAGGTGCCAAGCGTCGGGGAGGAAGGGTGCCTTTTCAAGAAGGGTCTGTGAGCCCTGACAGATCTGGCCGCGGAAGTTTAGGTGTTCTGCTAGACCATCCTACTTTTCCTTAGCACCTTTCTGACACGTGCAGTTCCTGGTTCATTCTACTGCCAAGAACTTAAGCCAGATAATTTGTTTCCTCTGTTTGTGCCTCATGGTAAGTCGAACTACCCCACCTCGAGGACAACCTCTGGAATAGTAGCACCTATCACTGCGCTATGCATTTGCTCTGCAGTGTGCTCGAGCTAATTAACGATGATGACCAGAATTGCCGACGAACAGTTGGCACAGATTGTAACGCATAAAGACACTGCAATAAACAGCAGTTCATGAAATTCATTTTCACTACCAAGACCTTCTGAGCAATCGTTCATTCCTTTAGATTGTTTCCTACACCAAGGTTGAAACTTCTTACGAAGTAAGCCGAGATACTGTGGCCACAGTGGCCATAGAGCAGTGTTAATCAGAGAGCAACGGTGAAGGGGTTTCAGGCTTAAGTAGGCTGCTGACGGTATTTATTACGACCCTCGATGTGCCAAAATGGCGCAGTGTTTTCACTGCCTGAGGATATTAAAATGAAAAGAGTTTCTTGCCTTCTGCGCAGCGGCGCTATCACTGCCAATGCGGAACGAATGTTGTTTGCTCCGCAGGCATGGTCTTGAGCGGAAGATCAGCGCGTGTCAATCTGTAGTGCACGTGGAGAAGGTCTGACGATCGAGGTTTGCGCAAGGATACATGCCGACGCTGATCTTCTCTGCTTTCTTTCTCTCTCTGTCTCTCACTTTCGCAGCGTGCCAAGTGACCGTACACAAGCGATGCCACGACAAGTTCTTGGCGAAATGCCCGGGCTCGGTCAAGGAGTCTCAAGCCACGCTGGTAAGAAGGAGCTGCCCGCGTGACTTGTCCAAAAAAGAGGCACTTACAAAGTCCCTCTCCTCCCATCCCTTCGCGTGTGTCACGGCCCTTAATGGAGTACTCGCGCGAGAATACTTACATGAGCCATCCGCTGCACATATATTAACACTGTAGTACACTGTGAAAAGCCCGACACTTTTCCAACAGCAAACTCAACTTCCTTTCGCCGGCAATTTTCTTCGCATGCAAACCGAAAGGCTGTGCAGTACACGCATGTTTACGCTTGCAAACAAAGCATGGGGGATGAAAAGGTGCATGGAAGGAAGCACACCATATGGAAAATAAAGTTACGCGTATCATGTTAAGGGACAGGAAGAGAGCAAGGCGGGTTAAGGAACAAAAGCGAGTTAATTATAATCTAGCTGAAAAGGAGGAAAAGAAATGAGGCTGGGGCATGTAATGAGAAGGGAAGGTAATCGCTGGTTCCTTAGAGGAGCATAGTGCGTTCCAAAATAAGGTCAGTGTAATAAAAGAGCGGCAATTAGTCAGGGCCCCGCCGCGGTTGCTCAGTGGTTAGGGCGCTCGACTTCTGATCCGGAGTTCCCGGGTTTGAACCCGACCGCGGCGGCTACGTTTTTATGGAGAAAAAACGCTAAGGCGCCCGTGTGCTGTGCGATGTCAGTGCACGTTAAAGAACCCCAGGTGGTCGAAATTATTCCGGAGCCCTCCACTACGGCACCTCTTCTTCCTTTCTTCTTCCACTCCCTCCTTTATCCCTTCCCTTACGGCGCGGTTCAGGTGTCCAACGATATATGAGACAGATACTGCGCCAGTTCCTTTCCCCCAGAACCAATTATTATTATTATTATTATTAATAATTAGTCAGGTGGGCGGAGGAGAATGGAAAACTTGCGCGTTAAGATGGCCGCAGCGTGCCCAAGGCAGAGCTAAGTGGAGATTGAAGGAACAGGCGCCTGATTTGCAATGGCCGCAGTTGTGCTGGAGATGTTGGTGACAGGATGAAATCTTTGAGGTCACCGTTTGGTTCGGCTGCACGTACTACCTGTTGCAAACTTGTACAGTACGCGGCACATGAGAAGTACTGATTGTGTGATCGTGCGTCGATCGTATCCACCGAGAGTTGGCATGTTGAAAGACCGACAACACTTTAGCTCATGAGGTTTGATGAAGAAACAGGGGTAGCTGCTCTATCAACATCCGCGCCCTCATGGCCGCTTGAAACCATTGGTGCACGTAGCACGCGCAGTGTATGCATAATGAACTAATGCACCCATTAGCGTCACGTGCTGCCCATTCACACATGATTAAGAATTGTCTGTACCTCACTGTTGGAATGAGAATTCATGTTTTATTTATTTATATATATATATATATATATATATATATATATATATATATATATATATATATATATATATATATATATATATATATTCAACGCTGCTCACGAGTAAAGCATCAGTAAATGTAGCGCCGAACCAGAAGTTCAAGAGCGATTCATCCTATTAGGGATATTAGGGAAAGACCAAGGCGCAAAATGCGGATGCTCCAGCGTCCGTCAAAATTTCACAAATAGGAACAGAATTGGCACATAAGAATTCTCGCGCACCCAGAGATGGCTCAGCTTTCTGAGAGCATGCACCATGTGCCTATGAGCTCATATACTTCCTTCTCTTGCATGTCTGTCAACACAGATAAAAGACAGGCTACAAGGGTTCGTGCTGAGAAATTCCTTAAATGATCCCAATTAATTTACTACAGCATGCAGTCCAGGGTCTATCGCCAACCGGAACTGGTCTGTCTTGCAATTCTAGAATGAGCGAGTTTTTAGAGACGTCCATCATTAAATTCGGCTCGTTGTTAGTTTGAGTAACGAGGCACGTAGCATATTATTGCGTTAGTGTGAGTGCACAGTGCAAACTGGCTCTTTATCCAACGTGGCGGAGTCGATTGGTGGAATTTTTTTCGCCCTCCTGTTTCAATCTCCCCCCCCCCCCCCCCCCTCTGCACTTTATTTCTTTCCCTGACCTGAAAGAAGACAGTAATATTTCAAACTTTATAAGAATAATGTGGCCTAGGCTGACTTTGTCCTCTCAAAAGATTTAATGTATGCACTAATAAACAGCCTTTCCTGCGGAAATTTTCAACATGTTGAAGATGCGGGAATTGTACAAATTAACTGAAGGAGCTGCCGCGGGGGCTCAGCGGTTATGGTGCTCGGCTGCTGACCTGAAAGACGCGGGCGGGTTCGATCCCGGCCGCGGCGGTCGAATTTCGATGAGGGCGAAATTCTAGAGGCCCGTGCATTGTGCTATATCAGCGCACGTAAAAGAACTTCAGGTGGTCGAAATTTCCGGAGCCCTTCACTGCGGCGTCCCTCATAGCCTGAGTCGCTTTGATACGTCAAGCTCCCATAAACCTAAAGCTAAACCAATATCACTGAAGCAATGTAACGGCTTTCTTCGGCACTTTTGTAGAAATGTGGGCCTAAATGGCACACAACTACTGGTAGAACTTACAAAATAAGCATTTTCTCTTTTCGTTGCCAGAGATTCAGTGGAACAAGCACAAATAAAGTCGCATCAAAGATGAGATTTCCGTAGTTGTCAGTCTAGAAAAACAAAAAAAAAGTTTTGAGTTCGAGCCTCAGTTCGCTAGCCAATCTTTCGACAAGAGGACATGTCTCCGTCTGGGCAAGTCGACAAGTCCTCTTGTCGAAAGATTGGCTAACGAACTGAGGCTCCCTCTGGACCTTTTTCCATTTTACTTGGTGCTCTCCAGAATCCCATCCATCTCTCTACTAATAGGTAAAGGATATAGCAAATATAATACCAATGACCGGTTACAAGAAATTATTCGCTCCGTCAATAATGATTCAAAATTAATGAATTATTTGACGGCACAGTGAGGTAGGGATCTTCTCTCTTAGAAAGATTAGCCGCGACGTTTTTGTTTTGCGGTTTGCTTTGCGCTTGCGCTTAAAGCGGGGCGACTCTGTGCAGACATCTCTCTGCATTGTGTTGTGCGGGCAAGCTCAGCGATGACGTCATCTCCACAAAGACTTTAAGCTTCCGCTACCACTCGCTGCCTTCGCCATCATCATCCACATGACTACACTCATTGCAGGGAAGAGGCCTCTCCCACGTCTCTCCAATTAACCCTGTCCTTTGCCAGCTGCGGCCACCGTAAAGCTTTTCCTGCTTTAGAAATGTGCCCCCGCTCTAGATGACGTCATCATCGGCACCCTAACCGGCGTTGCGCAGTGCAGAGAAGCCAGAACACTGTCGTGGCTGTAATAGGTGATTACGTCACCATTTCAATTCTTGCTCAAAAAGATTTCGCGTGCTTTTCTTGCAAGTTTCACAGACTCAATCCCTTTATTCTCGTCAAATTCAAAAACCTCTTCACTTGCCCTTTATGCAACGGGCGCAGGTGGCATGATAACGCAAGGCCTGGTACGAAGCACTGCTTATTTCTTTCCCGGCCAGGAAAATTCCACGTTGAGATACGAAACTACCGCGCGTGGAAGACGCTCGCAAGGCAGCACTTCTGCAAAGCATCTTTCCCAGGAAAACACAAATGTAATCAAACTCAGAATAGTCTTCTCTTTCGTATCTCGACAGCACGCGTGCACAAGCGAGACGCACGAAAGAAATCAAATTGCTAGCCCTTTGCTTCATGGCCGCTTTTCTTGTTGCGCAAAGATGCTTACACACTGTATACACTGCCTGGCGCGAGCATGTGCCTGCGCAAAGGCTCATTACGAATACACGAGGTCAACCGGTTCGATGCGATCGGGAATCCTCCCGCGAAGTTCGGATGCCTCGGGCGACCGTCGGGAAGTGATTCGACGGCTGCTTTTACGCCGATTTTTTTTTTATTGCACTCTGATATACGGGCCGCAATTCCAGCTGAGTGCTCGCTTGCGCCTTCTGGATATTCCTGGTGGACGCGGAACACGTTCTTGCCATTTTGCTACTTAAACTCTGTTTTGGCTTCGCTGAATTTGCAGGATTGCTCGCCGTGCGAAATTCAATCCATCGTCCATCACCCAACACGTGTTTTCATAGTCCAATCTGGATAAGTAAAAAAAGAAAGTGCGGAAAAAGCTTTTATTCTTGGAGCAGGTGTTTCTTGAGGTGCAAGACAAGTTTTGCTCAGAAGCATTAGTGAAAACTTTTTCACACTCTGAAGGCGTGAGCGGCATTTCTACGTTCAGCCGCTGTGGAAAAAATACACTACGTTGCCAATTTCTGCTAAGAACTACTAATTTCAGCGCTTAGTGATATTCGTGTGTGGACACATGAACACGGCACTGAGTGAGTGAGGGAGTGAGTGAGTGAGTGAATGTGAGTGAGTGAGTGAATGTGAGTGAGTGAGAGTGAGTGAATGTGAGTGAGTGAGTGTGAGTGAGTGAGTGAGAGTAAGTGCGTGAGTATGAGTGAGTGAGTGAGTGAATGTGAGTGAGTGAATGTGAGTGAGTGAGAGTTAGTGAATGTGAGTGAGTGAGTGAATGTGAGTGAGTGAGAGTTAGTGAGTGAATGTGAGTGAGTGTGAGTGAGTGAACGAGTGAGTGAGTGAGCGAGTGAGTGAGTGAATGTGAGTTAGTGAGTGAATGTGAGTGAGTGAGTGTGAGTGAGCGAGTGAGCGAGTGAGTGAGTGAGTGAGTGAATGTGAGCGAGTGAGTGAGTGAGTGAGTGAATGTGAGTGAGTGAGAGTTAGTGAGTGAATGTGAGTGAGTGAGTGTGAGTGAGTGAGTGAGAGTAAGTGCGTGAGTATGAGTGAGCGAGTGAGTGAGTGAGTGAATGTGAGTGAGTGAGTGAGTGAATGTGAGTGAGTGAGAGTTAGTGAGTGAATGTGAGTGAGTGAGTGAGTGTGAGTGAGTGAGTGAGTGAGCGAGTGAGTGAGTGAATGTGAGTGAGTGAGTGAGTGAGAGTTAGTGAGTGAATGTGAGTGAGTGAGTGTGAGTGAGTGAGTGAGAGTAAGTGCGTGAGTGTGAGTATGAGTGAGTGAGTGAGTGAATGTGAATGAGTGAGTGAGAGTGAGTGACTGAAAGTGCGAGTGAGTGAGTGAGTGCGAGTGAGTGAGTGTGAGCGAGTGAGTGAGTGTGAGTGAGTGAGGTGAATGAATGATGCAAGGGTGGGTGAGCGAAGGGGTGACTGATAGTGGCGGTTAGTGATTGAATGGTTATAGTTTATGGGGGTTTAAGGTCCCAAAGCGACTCAGTCTATGAGAGAAGCCGTAGTGAAGGGCTCCGTAAATTCCGACCACCTGGGGTTCTTTAACGTGCACTGACATCGCACAGTACACGGGCCACTAGAATTTTGCCTCCTTCGCTATTCCACCTCCGCGGCCAAGATCGAACCCGCGTTTCCCGTTTCAGCAACCGAGCGCTTAACTACGAAGCCACCGCCGCGGCACAGTGAATAAAATGAGTGCGTGAATGTGCAACCGAGTGAGTGAATTAGAGAATGACTCGGTCAGGAATGGTATGAATGAATGCCGACACCCTCCTCTTCCCATCCGCAAGTACCTCCGGGAGCGGTTCAAGATGGACGTGCCGCACCGATTCCGGGTGCACAACTACATGAGCCCGACCTTCTGCGACCACTGCGGATCGCTGCTCTACGGACTCTTCAGGCAGGGCCTCAAGTGCCAACGTGAGTTGCTCCATTTCGCATCTCTTCCTTCACTCTACGTCAAGAGCGGCACGCACGGGGCATTTATGTACAAATAACCGACATTCATCCTACGGTAGTTTACTGCGCACGCGAGAGATTACGGAAGCGCATGAAGTATGGAACACAATGATTTAATTGTAATCGTAAAGAGCCCTCGTTCGTCCTCGCATCAACGAGCTACACATCCAAACTGTCCGGCATCCCATAAGGGCTCCAAGGTCTTCGTTTTTTGTACACGCTTCCCATTTTCTCGCCTGTATTGAATCAAACACACATCCGTCTGACGAACACTTTCATGGTTGATCTCAGCACTGATATGCTTCAATATAGCACTGTATCTTGAACCTACTAAATAGTGATCAGGGCGCCAGAAAGAATACTGGAAGTGTGGTTTGGTCGTCAGAAACGGCGTGGTCCGTTTGCTTACTGCCGCAAACTCTCCGATGTTCAGTCGCACTTATTAATTGCTAAGGTAATGCTTCCTTAAGCAGTTACAGGATCTTCCGTGCTATGCAACTCTTTCACACGCTTGAAAGCAAGAGTGACAAGAAAGGGTAGCTGCTCCGTGCAAAAAAAAAAAAGGTGCTTGCTGGCGTAGTAGTGCTGAATATAGGGCTACTGGCAAGATTCCTCTGTGTTCTGCATGGGGAGCCACCGACAAACAGAAAACCTTGTCCAGAGATTTTGATGACTTAGACATACCTAGTGCGTGACTAGGGAAAAGTCACTCTTGATTTCTGGCAAATGTACTCCGGTGTTACGATCCCGCTCGTGGCCAAGTTGACTGCCATTTAGGCACGCGATACATAAGCAGGCAAACTGCAGAGTCCAGATCACACTCACGACATTGATGCTCACAAGATAACAATCGCGACGGTCTTCTGAGAGAGTCTGTCTGCAATTCCGCCATCCCGATGGTTTCCCGTCAGCCACCATCGAGAATGTCGGACTATTTCCGAAAACCTTGGCATCTCTGGCCCACCGACCATCCAGAGCGCGAGTATTTTCACATTCAGCCCGCACTAAAATCCGACTGCTTGAGTAGAATACGCAGACCCCCAGAGCACCTCAGGCAATCGGCGATTGGGGTGAGAAGAGTCGTTTGTGCACGAAAATCTAGCGTGCGGCCTTTAGCATATTCTACGACGTCACGAGGTCTCCATCCTTCGGGAGACGTTGAAAAACCCACGAGTAGCAGAAGCCCCTCGTAGTCTCAGTTCTGAAGCTTCGTTTCTTTTTTTTTTTTGAAGAAGTGAAGGTATAACCCGTAGATCCTATCACCCTAGAACAGTAGCTGCAACGTATCACATCGCGCCAGACACATGTATGACCCCGCATTCGTGGTACGACGTCATATTCGTGGGCGACTGTAGTACACTATACAGACGAGTGCTTCCAAGAATAAACGTCTTTCTTGGCGTGGAGTTCCAAGCCGTCAACAGATAACGAATCTGTTTGGAAGACGCTGCCACTCCTTTACTACAAAATAAAGCCGACAAAAAGAAGAAAATATGCATTTAAATAATGGAGGTCTTGCTTCGGGAGAGGTGCCTATCCAAAAATAGAATCTCATAGAGTAGGCTGAGCACGTGGTGTTGGAGAGCCATATGCACTTTCCAGACAATTCGTCTCGCGCGCTCGCGGTGTGACCGAGAAATCAAAATCCGTTGCACTGGTTGCGTTGCGTCACGGTGCAACTCGCCACCACGGCCCGTCCAAGCATGAAAGAGAGCGGCCGCTAATGACGCCTGTCAGTCCACCAAGACTTCGCACTTTGCAGTTTGTCGCTGGGCTGGTCTTACCAGGCTTCGCGCGGCGCTGCCAACAGGCGTGGTGCTTTTCCAAAAAGCACCAAGTCACCATCAGGTGTAGCTCCAAGTAACTGCGTGTTATTGGCAAAACTCGAGCACCAGATTCCGGGCATGCATGCATCAGCTGTCGCGCACGACCTGCTTTCAGTTTGGCATTCTACGCAGAACCTCTTTTGAGAGAGGATATTTATTTATTTTTATTTATTTATTCAGATACCATCAAGGGCCCTCAGTTTGAGGGTATTACATGAGGGGTAAAACACGAATACATAATAGGGAGTACAAATGGAGGAACAGTAATTGAATAAACTCTACAAAACAAATTAAGGCACCAACATATTCATAAAAGAAAATAAGTATAGATATCTGTAATAAAAAAAGGGGGATGAAATGATACACGAAAGGGACAAGAATAAAGTTCCCAATAAGGACAGCAAACAAAACGTAAAGATCACATAAATGGTCAAACAGTAATAGTGGTCATTACAGGGCAAGAAGCTATGCATAAAAAAAATAAAAGCAGTTATTTTAGAATACCAGCCGAGCAGTGTGATACATTAGTGCACCATGCACATTTCCATCGCACCCTGGAATCATTTAGGAAAAAAGGCAAAGACCTAGTATTTACCAGATGCTATGCGAAGGGTCGAATGTGACGCTTATCTTTTTGCTTCCGCAATTAAGAACACTAAGTCACTTTTCTAACGTCGATATTGCGAGCAGTCTGCTGCCGGGAAGTAATGGCTCCGCACGGAAGTAGCCTGTAAGAAATAACAAGAACCCACAGCCTGTGACCACTTTAGGTTTAATTACACAATAGCTTAGATTACTGGTGCAGTGCAGTGATCGGTGTAATTCTGC
The DNA here is from genome assembly GCF_052857255.1 of Amblyomma americanum. Taxonomy (NCBI): domain Eukaryota; kingdom Metazoa; phylum Arthropoda; class Arachnida; order Ixodida; family Ixodidae; genus Amblyomma; species Amblyomma americanum. The sequence continues at coordinate 56,530,556 of NC_135506.1, forward strand.
AATAACCTCCTGAGACCCGTTTATGGCAATTTGTCCAATATATTGGACATTAGCTTTTAAGCCAGTACTCCCGCGCAGAAAGATTCATCTTCATAAAGCCCGCTTGTCCAATCCCTTCCCTTACGGCGTGGTTCAGGTGTCCAAAGATATATGAGACAGATACTGCGCCATTTCCTTTCCCCAAAAACCAATTATTATTATTATTATCAATACATTGGACAACTGGTGGCGCCATCTGTGCACCTTTTTTGAACTTAAACGGCTCACTTTCCCGCCAAAACACTTTGAAAATGGTGGCGTTCAGCGGCGCGGCGTTCTATGGCACCTGCCGGAGAAGTGTGTGTTGTTTCTGCAATTCTTACCTACTTTGAACGCGTAAATTTTGTTTGATATCAACAAAAATAGAACAGAAAACATGTAGATATTATAATTGTAACTCTACATGACCTAACTTTTCTGTGCTTTCAATTTGATTTCACGTGTCCAATACGTTGGACGCTGGGACTCAGCCCGGTTATTTTGACCGCGTTTTTTAAAATGGCTTTCGCAATAACTGTAAACGAATACTGCTGGTATTTAACGGCTGGGGAGGAAATAACGTCTTTTTTGTTATAGGAGACAGGCCTCGCGTTTCTGATGAGACGGCGGAAGCAGTTTTACAAAGAATTGCACAAGCCAACACATCAGACATTGACCTATCGGACAGCGACGACGACACTATTGTCGATCCAAACTTCAGTGCACCACTTGAGGATGAGGGCACTGACGAAACCAGCGATGACGAAGGTCCCTCCACATCAGGCACTGGAAGAGCTGAGAAGACTTGGAAACGCCATCAAGGGTAAGGAAGAAATTATTAACGAAAATGTGTGTACAAAATGTGTCATGATGACCTCAGTTATTTATAACATAAATACTGGCATTGATTTTTGCGAAATTTAATTGGTGCTTATTTTTTGCATGCCGTGAGATTACAACTTGGATCCCTGACTTTGGAGACAACATTGACAGCAGTGAACAACGCTGTTCGTGGGCACCAATTGACTACTTCGTGCAGTACATTCCTAATGAGGTGTACGAAAAAATGGCCCTGGCTATGAATCGGAGTTATGTTGAGATGACGGGAAAATCTCTGCAAACATCAGCAGAACTGAAAACTTCTCGCAATTTCATTGACCATGTCTTGTCTGTGTTATCCACAGATACGGATGTACTGGCAAAAAAAATAAACACGAGTACCTCTTGTAGCAGACAACATGTCCAGAGATCGATATTTTAAACTGCGACATCGCCTGCAGTTGGTTACTGAGGTTGAAGTCAGCGAAGAAGAGAAGAAAGATGACCTACTGTGGCGCATAAGGCCGCTGTTGGAATTTGTATTGAAGGGCTGCCAGAAGCTTCTTCGCTCAAAGTATCTCTGCATTGACGAGCAAATGATCCCTTTCAGCGGACGCACCCAGCTCAAGCAATACGTTCCGCGCAAGCCAAATCCAGAGGGGCTAAAAAATTTCGTCCTTGCTACTCCCGGAGGATTAATCCTTGATTTTGAAATCAGTCAGAGAAAAAAATCAAGTCTATACCCAGGGAGTTCCGGAATCGCTGAATCCGCAGTGCTGCGGCTGGCCGATAGACTGGCCCCAGGTACAAGTCTTTACTTTGATAGATACTTCACATCTTGTGCACTGCTAGATAAACTTACGGACAAAGGAATTGCCGCAACGGGGACACTAATGAATAACCGAATACCTAAAGGGGTAAAGCTTTCAGGAGAGAAAGAGCTAAAGGAAAGAGGAAGAGGAGCATCGGAGGCATGGATCAGGAAAGATAAGAAACAGATTGTCGTACGATGGTATGACAACAAGCCAATGACTTTCCTTTCTTCAGTTCATGGAGAGGACCCGCAAGACACCTGTCGTCGATGGTCTCGCAAAGAAAAGAAATACATTGATGTCCCTCGGCCAGACATTGTGCGCATGTACAACGTCAACATGGGCGGCGTCGATCTTGCGGACCGAATGATAAGTTATTACAGGATAAAAGCTCGAGTGAATAAATGGACCATCAGAAGCATTTTTCATTTCTTTGATATCGCCCTCAGCAACTCGTGGGTGCAATACACTAAGGACATGCATACATAGCAGAGGAAACGCAAAGAAATACTGAAATTTATGGATTTCCGTCTTTCTGTTGCTGAAAGCCTCACTGCTGAAGGAAAAAAACAGCAAGAAACAGAGAGTGACAGCGAAGTTGAGTGGAGCCCACCATCAAAGCAAGCTCGACGAGGAGAGACCAACAAAAGTGCCTACCACTTCCCAAGGCTGTCTGACGCAGCTAACGCTGCGCGCTGCAGGTTTGAGGGGTGAAGACAAAGTTTTTTTGCACAAAATGCCAGCAGTTCTTCTGCATAACAAAAGACAGAAGATGCTTCGAAAAGGCACAGAGCAAGTGAGCACAGCGAAAATTTTTTATTCAGTTAACGTATATTTTGCTACTTTGACTTTTGTCATAATAAAGTACTTTTTTCGCACAGCTTTCACGGCCTTATCTGAAGTATTTTGTGGCATGCCCACTGGGTGGGAAAATACGGCTAGAGTCCTAGTGTCCAATATATTGCACATCGCGCTGAGCTGAAACTATTAGTGCTGTTGAAAAAATATCTCTCACTTTTCACCTTTGTATTCCTACCAGCTTATTCTGAAACCCTACAAAGTTTTTGTTCACTCAAATTCACTTCGGGTCTCAGGAAGATAAAATAAATTTTCAGGGCTGGCTTCCTGAGTAGCCTATATTCTGGCGACGCGCCTGTGTCGATTTTAACAAACAGTCGTCGGGACCTCTCAAAACCTTCACCGTCCCTAATGGCTTTCTACTGACTGTCAGAGTGGACGACGAGAAGATGCCTGCGCGAGACACTGCTTTAAATACGGAGACATTGCGCGAATTGCGCAACACTCGCTGTGCCACTTTCTCGCGGTTCGAGTCTGGGAGCGCTGAAACTTCAGCGCGCTCCTAAACCGTGAGGCTTTCCTCTGTGAGACAATGTGGGCACCGCGCCTGACTATAACAAGCAGCGAATGAGTGTCTTGTTTTATATCTGTCACTTTTCTCGTTTCTGCCTTATATCACGCGTCCTCATGCATAGGATATGGCGCAGCCAAACGTGTCAGGAATGGTTTGGTTTATGGGGGTTTAACGTCCCAAGGAGGCTCAGGCTATGAGGGACACCGTAGTGAAGGACTCCGGAGATTTAGACCACCCGGGGTTCTTTAACGTGCACTGACATCGCACAGCACACGGGCCTCTAGAACTTCGCCTCCATCGAAATTCCACCGCCGTGGCCGAGGTCGAACCCGCGTCTTTCGGGCCAGCAGCCGAGCGCCATAACCACTCAGCCACCGCGGCGGCTGGTGTCAGGAATGGATAGTTAGTAGATTTCCACATGGTGATTGTCGTTCTCTGTAACCAGGCGCCTTTGACACAGGGCAGGACAATGTAGAAAACGAATGCAGTTAACCTGAAAAAAAAAGGTACGTACTAAAACACAGCCTTCTTGCCAATAAAACCTAGCAGTCATTACACGGTCTTTAGCATGACTCCCGGTCGGCAACCGGGAGCCGGTGGTGAGAAAATTCTGTAGCGTAATTTTTTAAAGGTGCTATCTGTCCTGCACGTCCGTTTGACTCGTGGGTAGGGGAAATCTGTCACTAACACATATGCAGCCTCCTCGTCTCACACTTTCGCTCTTACCAAGCCTCCAATCTTGAGTAGCTGCGTGTGCTGCTCAGATGTTCACAGAAAACAGACCTGCAACAGTGGCGCTCCTCTAAATCCAGGACAGAGAACTGGGTTATACAAGTGAACCATTTATCAACATTTTAAAGTACCCTGAAAGGTTCTCTAGCGACAAATGGTGCAGAGTCATCTAATTATGGCAAAGTTGAATGAAGGGGTGGGTGTGCCACAGACTGGAGACGGGCCCGTCTCTGCAGCAAAGGTTTTCTTCGCGTTGGAGAGCATCCGACACTCCTTGACGCATGTGAATGCGAGCAGAGGCGGCAAACAAACTGTCACGCTGCCACTGGGAGCAGTGATGCAGAATGGCGGAGAAAAAATATGTCTCAAACTAACCACAACGGATCAAAATGGGGCACTTGTTTTGTAGCGATAGCTACATTACGGTAGCATTTCGAGCCTGCATCGTGGCGGCGCGCCACCCTGTGGCTGCGCCGCCACGCTGTCACGTGGTTAGTCACGTGGTGCGGAGCAGCTGCCGGCGACGCCGCGCCGTGGTTGATCACATGGTTCGTCACGTGGTTGGTCACGTGACCAAGTTCCACTCTGCCAGCTGTAGCTATCGCGTCACTCCAGGTTTAACCAAAGATAAACCACCGCCATTTTTTAACGCTATTGCCGCCATCTGTGTTCGTCCTTGGACGACTGAACGACATTAAAGATTTTTAGCCAATTTAACACCCTTTACCAAACACTCCTAGACTGGGGACTGTACATGTTTGTCAACGGGGCAAAGAGAGTGTCTGTGTACGCGATTTGTTTACACGGCAAAGAATGGAGGGGTCACAACGTAGACACTAAATCTGCGCTCATCCCCTGACACTGGCGCTTTTCATTTTCGCATAACTGCACAGACGAGAGAAATTCTCTCCACGACGCCACAAGTGCCACATCATCCTCGCGTCGGACCGTTGCTCAGAATTGCGTCATTCTATCATTCTGCCACAACCATCCGTCATACACTTGGGTAACGACGCTGCCACCGCGACGGCAGCGAAAAGAAACAAAGCAACAACGAAACTGCACTCACTGCAAGCACAGACAAATCAGGCGGGGGCGCCGGCTGCTTCAACCCTCCCCGCCCCCTGGTGCGCCTGCCAAAATAAGGTTGTTAGGGGCCCCTCAGCGGGGGCGGTTGCTGCGCGGCAGCCGACGGCGTCGGTTCAGCGCTCCATCCTTCTCCCGCCCCACCGACTTGCGCGCAAATTATCCGCGCCCGGTGACCCATCACATTTATAACTTGTCGGCCGCACGTGCGGACGACGCACAGAGGCGGGGCTGTCGTCGACGGAGGCGCGGGCTCGACCACGCCTTCCCCTCCACCATCTCGGCGATCAAGCAACAAAGTGTCGGAGGAACCAAAACTCCCATGTCCCGCAAAAGTACGCCTCCCCATTCCCCGTCCCCCTTTCCCGTGCCTCGTTTCCTTCCGCTACAACGAACAACGTCGGCGCTACGCTGTTTTCTCGACGCTCAATTCCTAACGGACCACATAATCTGCGGCTTGTCAAGATAGCAAGCGCCGTACGTGGAAATGTCCACGCTGGCAGCGATGTCGAGCAGTGAACACTGGCAGTGCATCAGCCTGCTCTGTGCAGCCTAAATAATCAAACGTTATCCCCTTTGACCCAATGCGGAGGATTATAAGGCTGGAGCAGTAATTGCAGTTCCACTTCCTTGTGGTGTACGCAACCACACTTCTATGGCGTCATAACCCGACCCGAGGACACAGCCTCGCATTCATCAGCTGGGTTTCCAGACGCTAGGGGATAGCAGGCTATGAAGATGCCCAAAGTGTGGCTCAGGCGATGTTGAGTGTTGCTACGTGAGTGGTCTTCAAACTATGCTTCAACTATAAATGGCGCTGCATGAATCGACAAGTACAGAATTATTTAAAAGTTCCCAGGCCGCAGGGTCTCGGAACCGTATAGCGAGCCATATAGCGGGGCAATCGGCTATCTCGTGCGACAGTCTTCATGTTTGCATTATCGGCAGCCCGGACGAAGAGAAGCAGTTTTTCCTGAGACTTGTGCTCCATTTTACTTTTGGGGTACCTGCACTTACAAGCGCGACAAATATACGGACGAGTTTGTGAAAGCGAGTGCAGTGCGCTTCTGGATCGTTTCTTTGCCAGGCTCGATGCGGCAAGGTATAGCAGACCTAGCATTACAAACTTGATCTCGGCTTTAACGAGTAAGCTCGTTGTTCTCTGAATTTTAGAGGGTCTGTGCTGACTGTTCGTTTCTTCCGCACGCCTATCGTCCCTGTACTGTCGGTTTATATGTTAAGCTCAGTTTTCTTTTTATCTTCAACGTTTCTGTCGTCCATCCACGTAACCAATAAAGTTTCCTTTTTTTCTCCACGTCTCTGTCGCCCATCCACGTACCAAATCATATTTTCTTTTCTTCTCAACGTCTCTGTCGTGCATCCACGTACCGAAACATGTTTCCTCTTCTTCGCAACGTCTGTGTCGTCCATCCAAGTAACGAATCATGCGCATATCGAGGTAGTGAGAACTCATGTATACGTTTTTCCTTCTCTTTTTCCGTTCTCGATCAATGACATCAGCAGAAAATAGATGGACAATGAGACTAACAAACATATTTATGTCCCTCCTATTACCAGCCCTCCGCCTCAGAGTTTGATGATAGGGGTGTAAAAGCTAACAGAGCGAGGCGACTGTTTCCACAAGCATTCTGCTCTCAGCAGTTCGTGAGCCAGCCAAGCTAGTCTGGAAGCCGTGATTTGGTAGTCATTGCTTCCACTTGACTTCGAAAAAGTTTCCCTGCTGAGCGCGTCAGGTATGTTCAAGGACCAGTAAGTCCGATATGGATTTCGCGTCATTGCCTAAAAAATATTGCACACTTTAAGCATAGCTGGTACGTACACTCTAACGTGATTTCAAGGTGGTCTCTTCAATTCAATTCAATTCTTTATTCACCAGAAAACTGGACGGTCTCCAGGGCTAAAAGTCTGCCTACAACTTGACTGGGGCCCTGGAGCCGTTTACAAAGCGGCAGCAGACATTGGTGGCAGAGTACGCTAACGTTAATTACAAACACTGAGTAGCAGAAAGCATCAGAAAATACAGACCTGCTGCATGATTTATCGCAACAATAGATTATTATCAATTACAATTGAGAAAATGTACTCGTAGCTCTTTTGGGGATTTGAAGGCTACCTGTTTGTGTTGATTTAATAAGACCGGCATATTGTGTTTTAATGATTGCAATTTGTACTGAGTTAACCTACTCGACATGTACTGCTGTAACTGTTTATCTTCGCACGAAGACTTCAATGAATGCATGAACTTGTCTAGCCGAATGATTCCTCTTTCCTCCATTGTCGTGTTTTGTTGCGGACGAAGTAACCGCCTAAACAGAAGCTAGAACGGACGTGATAACCTTCAAATCGCTCTAGGCTGTTCTAGCATAGCTGTATACCCGTTTAACTTATGCTTCTCCGCACGCGAAGTTGTACGGTTGGGAGCATGGTACACGTACCTACCGCTGCGCGTGCGCAGCCGGCATCCGGTAAACTGGTATACGTCCACACCAGACCGTCTGTGCTGTGCTAAAACTCTGTTTTATTCTCCCTCCCTTTCGCCCTAGGAGGTATCTAAATTGCTAAGTTATGGCGCTAGCGTTGTCTTTTTTTCTTCACTTTCTTTTCTTTCACTTTCTTCACTGAACCTCCTGGCTCAAAGCACAGCAAAACAGCCTGATATATGCGACAACGTCTCTGATACCACGGGACTATATGCACCCATGCCCGGACGCTGTTCCAGACGGGGACGTTACACCCACTCTCCAGGCGGGCCTTTCGCTTTTGTGGGGCATGTTTCTCTTGGCACACCCCTACCCCCTTCCCCCCAATAAAATGATTCATACAGCTCTCTCTGCGTGCGCTGTGTTTGTCGAGTGCAGGACCTACGCTGTAACTAAAGCAGAGAGGTATGTTGCTGGGCTGATTGATGGTGTGCGCTTAATAGGAAAAAAGCGCAACATCGACCGAACTAAGAGCAACATGACAGACACAGGCGCCTGTGTCAGACATGTCGCTCTTTCTGCCCTTGCTGTTGCACCTTTATTTCTATTTCGTAGCTAAAGCAGCTGCTGTCGTCAAGTTTCGCTTTGCACCAATGTTGAGATGTATATCGATGCCTAGTGCCTAGGAAGAAACTGTGCACAAGGCGGCAAATAACAGTGGGATACTTCTTAGGGAGACTTATAACGCTCTTCATTGGGAGACAGCACGGTGGCATACAACTCTATTTTAAGGCAGACGGAGGCTGTGGCACATAAATATGCCTTCAATGCGTCCATACAAAACTTTCAAGGTCGTATAGGCTTCAGAAATCAACGACGTACTTACACGATAGCTGTAATCTGGACGTAGGCAGACTGGTACAGTTGAAAGCCGTACAGCACACGCTGATAATTATGAAGTGCTCCCTTGATAATATACATCGGGTCACACTGTACGCAGATGTTTCTCGCAGTCGATCCACTACGCAGCTCATCCATAGAACCGCAGACCGAGAGAACGCGAGAGCATGGATCCCAAGAGAGGCGCAGGCCCGCTCGATTAAGGCGCGAAATACTCTCCGTGGCTCATCGAAGAGAGGCGCCTATCGATATCATGGAGAAGACGCCTCAATTATGTGCAAGCGAGACCTGAAAGCCATTCCGAGACGCGAGAGCACACTGAGACGCTGCAAATGACAGCGATTGTTGTGTGAATTTAAAGCCACGCAGCACGCTTCCACCGAATGAGGTTGATCTAGACATAACTGCGCAAATGTAAACTGGCGCGTAGACACGACGAAGAGCACACAGAGACAGGATTGGCGCCTGTGTTCGTTCTCCTGTCCTCGAAAATTGAAACTTGGTTTTTTGGGGACAGGAGTATCTGTCTCACATCTCGGCGGACACCTGAACCGCGCCGTAAGGAAAGGAATAAAGGAGGGAGTGAAAGAAGGAAGGAAGAAAGAGGTGCCGTAGTGGAGGGCTCCGGAATAATTTCGACCACCTGGTGATCTTTAACGTGCACTGACATCGCACAGCACACGGGCCGGTCTTCGCGCCAGTTTCCATTTGAGCAATTATTTCTAGTCGCAACCAACTAGTTCAAACAAAGCTTGATCTCGTAGATCGTGACCTGTAAGTTGTCCTAGCAAGTACTAAAAAGCAGGCTAATCCTTGCTACGTTTCATGATGTGTGGTATTCCTTTGTTTAGCAGGGAACAGTCGCAGACAGAAGTCTGTAGGACACGTGAGCCTCAAGCGAAGCCGATAGCTCTATTATTAGCCTCCTGATCGACCCCGCACTTGTGGCGGTGGAAGCCAAACTCACGTTCTTTACTGTGTCCTATTTCAATGATGTGATCACTAGCACGTGGGGTGCCCGTGGGCCTTAATCTCTTTCCGAGCGTCCCAGAGACTTTTGTCGCTGCCAGTACCTTCTTGTTCTGCTTCACTTAAAGAAGCTACCGTACAGGTCCATGTACTCTTCGAGGTTATCATCTACGACTGTTAATACATGTGTTCTCTTTTTCTAGGCGAGCTTAGACCTGTATCTGTGAGGCAGGTTCCCACTGAAGCTCAGAGTGCGCGCAGGAGCGCCGGTACCCCTCTCCCCAGGATAAGCACAGGTGCAGAGGAGGTGTAAATGGTGCTTTGCTTAGCACAGGTGCACCTCTGCGAATGGAAGGACGCGCGAAACTGAGCGGACATGGTTCAAGCGATAATCTGGCAACCGGAAGCGGGGAAGTCGAAATGTACTCGTCAAACGCATTTCATGTATTAATAACCTTTCGCACTTCCGTGAAAGTGTTCCCGCGTGCGCCAATACTGTTTCCCTCGTAAGGCGGACGCTGCACCGAAGCAACGTTTCATTCTCGGAAATGTGCCTCATTGCTCTCGATCTCGTTACGCCTAATTGCGCGTGCCGACGCACTAAATGAACCGGTCGCCTTAATGGCCACGAGCATTTCCTAGCAGATACCGAGACGGAAGCCATCAAAACTATTTTCAATGCTTCTTCGGCTTCAGTTGCACTCGTGCTAGTAATGAGAACTTTGTTATCCTGGAATGCATGAATACTGCCCTCATGCACTAATGTGAAGCATACATTTTCCTTTTTTTTCTAAGTTGTCGTGCTGTGGACGCATCATTACTTGTGCCTTTTCGTGTGTCATGTAGAAGTAAAAATATGGTTGCTGAGCAGTGCGGAATTTATGTTTCCTATTATACTTCTCCTGACTGTGCATGTCCATGATACTTCATGTCACAAATTGCCCTTCTGACTGCGCTAGCCCAAGGTTATGAGTGATTAGTTCTCACGCTTTACAATGCGACAAGTTTCGTAAAGCACTATGGCGTCTTGAGATGCTCTTGTTCTTCTCCGTCGTATGATGCCTCCCGGCCTCCTTTCTTTTTTTTTCGCCGGCGTGAGAACGCAGGATTCCGCTACGTACACGGTGACATTTGAGCTGTTGTGTAGCTTATTCTCTTTACTTAGGTGGTCACTTACTCATTTATGTATTATTCCCAATTTATGTTCCACTGTTTTTCTTTGAGTCTGTTGACACGCTAACAAAGCTCAAGAAAAACAAAGTGCAGGCCCCAGTTATTCTTAGCCCGCACAGGAGATAAAGAACGCAGTATGGAAGAAGGGTTAGGAAACTTGAAACAAAATATTTCAAAAACGTGAGCCCATCACTGCATCGTGCAGAACGCATAAGCATTTCGTAAGGTGAGCTGTCGCGACATAAATAGTTGATCTAAAATTAGAATCAGCCTGGAGCAAGGGGAGTGTATCAGATGTAAGGAGATATCGCTTGAGAGCAGCTGCATACATTTATTTATTTATTACCTATTTATTTCCTAAAAGGCCACACGGAGTGAACATTACACGAGAGATGGAGATGAGAGGTATTGGTTGATGGAGTCGATGCCTTTCTTGATTGATATTGCGCACGACGTCTGGCGGTAGATCATTCCAATTTCGAGATGGCTGGACACCGGCGGTGAGCAACGGTTTTTTCAGTGGGTGTATAGGCTGTCTTCTCATAGCTTATTTGGCTGGAGACATGATGAGCTGGGGCTATGAGTGATGCTACATGATATGAGGGTGCTACGATGATGGTACTTCGGTGATTTCATTTTAAAGCGTAGAAAATGAACTGCAAGCTCACGCATATAATTAAGTAGGGCAGAACTGACTCAGCAGACACACCCCAGGGGGTAAAGTATATTGTCCAAAAACAGCGGTATATTGAAGTCCTCAACCCTGTAGATAAAATATAACCAGAGGAAATACTTTAATGAAAAGATTGAAGATAAGCAACATAACGAAGCATACATGGACCAGGGAGGGCGAGCGCCAAGGCATGGAAGAAGACAAGGCTGCTAAGGGTAAATCTGGCATAAGCAAAAACAAGGCGTGCATTGTAAAGCACAAATGGACCTGCATCCTTAGTGGTTTGGCTATGGCAGTTAAACCGGCTGAGAAGCTCTAATCTGATCCGTACTGTTGTGAAAAAAACCATGACACCAATATTAAAAATATCGCCATCGAATAAATACAGATCGCGGTTTTCAATAAACTAAAAAACAGCAAATTTCTATCATTAATGCAAGGAAGAAAGGCAGGACAGGATCACATAACTATAGAGATATTAAAGGGCTGTAAAAGGCCTGTCTTAGGAAACCCTGCCGCCCTATATACACAACACTTTGTTAACCCAAGTAACGACGCACTGCGCCGCGTTTCATCGGAACCGCGCTCGACCAAGTTGAATCGACCAAGGGAAATAGGCCGGCTCTCTCAACGGGTACTAGACGTTGCAGTGCGTTCATTCCATCAGCCTTATTAATGAAATGCACTAATATGATAAATACCTGTACCGGGTTGTTAAATTTGGGCCTCCATCAATTTAATGATAATGGCGATTTGATTTTGGGTGACGCAAGCTTGACGGCATAAGCAGCTTCGTCAAAGAGCGCTTTTGCATAAGGTCCACCAAAGACCCATTTTATAAGGCCTTATCCCCAGAAAAGCCGAGCGCCAATCCAGGGGAGAGATTGTATCCATTGCTAATATAGAGTAAAAAAAAAAATTGGTGAGGTTTAACTCTTCTAAACATAGTTAAACAAAGCGAGAGCTCTGTTTGGTTGCTTCGCAAGTCTAGCTTCTTGTTGTTCCTCGGTTTCAGCGGCTCGTTTAGCTCACGTCCTGTGCGGTAAACCTTCTCGGCGAGCTATATCGACGATAATGGATGATCGGACGCGGCTTGACGGTGACACTGAAGGGTTGATGCACACGGTACGGCGCGCGCCTCATCCATGGCGAAGCTGAAGGAGAGACCGTCGACGTAGAGACTGTTGCGTCCTCTCCTAGTCACGTGGTATCGCAACGGTGAAGCCGGCTAGCGCGCGCAGGTCCGCCTCGGCTTGGCGAGTCACGTGGTTTGCCTACGCTCCGCGAACACAAGGTCAAACGCGCATCAAGATTGATCTTGGGAGACATGTAGTAATTGCGCTATCGCTCTAAAGCCTCTCACCACTTCCTGAGAAGAAAAATCTAATAAGGAATGGCGTTAGGCAGGTACACACGATCTCGCCAATGCTATTCACCGTCTGTTTACAGGAGATATTCCGAGGTCTGAATTGGGCACAGTTGGGGATAGGAGTTAATGGAAAATGCCTAAATAATCTACGATTCGCTGATGACATTGCCTTGCGGAGTCACTTAGGGGGTGAACTGCAAATCATGATCAATGAGTTAGACAGGCAGAGCAGAATTCTGGGTCTAAAAATTAACACGCAGAAAACCAAATTAATGTTCAACAGCCTAGCAAGGGAACAGCAGTTCACAATTGGTAGCGAGGTGCTGGAAGTGGTAAAGGAATACGTCTTCTTAGGGCAGGTAGTGACATCTGATCCGGATCATGAGGGCGAAATAACTAGAAAAAATCAAAATGGGGTGAAGCGCATATGGTAGGTTCTCTTAGATCATGAATGGCAGTTTACCAATATCCCTGAAGAGAGAAGCATACAACAGCAGCTACCGGTACTCACCTACGGGACAGAAACGTGGAGGCTGACGAAAAGTGTTCTGCTCAAGTTAACAACAACGCAGCGAGCTACGGAAAAAAAAATGATAGGTGTAACGTTAAGAGATCGGAAGCGGGCAGAGTGGGTGAGGGAACAAACGCGGGTTAATATCATCCTAGTCGAAATCAAGAGGAAGAAATGGGCTTGGGCAGGGCATGTGATGCGAAGGCAAGAGAACCGCTGGTCCTCCAGGGTAACAGAGTGGATTACAAGAGAAGGAAGGCGTAGCTGGGGGCGGCAGAACGTTAGGTGGGCGGATGAGATTAAGAAGTTTGCGGGGATACGCTGGGCGACTCTGGCAAAGACCTGACAAAGGCAGAGGCCTTTGCAATGCAGTCGGCGCAGACAGGCTAATGATGATGATTATGAGAAGAAAATTTGGGGACGCATATGTCGGATCACGGGCGCGCTGCGAGACATGCGCTAAATGCAGTACTTTGTGAATACTGCCGCCTCGGAGTTTCTTGTACAAAAGTTTCTTGTACACTGCCCTTACTGCACAAACAGTTCCATTATTTGACTTTCCCTAATTGCAAGGCTGACGGCGACAGGTATACTCACATTTTATGACCCCCTGGCTGTTAAGCCTACGTGAAGAAACGGAAACAAATCTGCAGGGGTAGTGTGCCCGGCAGCTCGAATAGGGCAAGGTTAATTAAAGGTCAATGACCTGCAGGTACCTGCCTGCAGGCGTAGCCGGGCTGCTGCTATTGTTGATGACGATGGTGATGCGAGAGAATGTCATTCAGAAAAGATGATCTGATGTGAAACGTAATACCTCCGCTGTTATTCGCTACAAGCTTGCAAGAGATATATTGAGAGCTGTATCTGCAAGAACTAGATTTAAGAGACAATGAAAAAGGCCTCAGTAACTTTCGGTCGTTGATGACATGGTTCTGGTAAATACCTTAAGGTAGGATTTGGAGAGCATACTTTGGTACCTCAACAAAAATAAAATAAAACTGCAGGTTTAGCAGTAGCATTTAAATTACGTCAGTGTCCGGCATCTTGCATTTCTTTTCATAATATATGACTCCTGAAGAAAAACTCACGAATCTTAGTTGAACCCATTGCCTGCCTGCATTTGGTGCTCACACCTTCATGCGTCCAGAGACTTGCCTTTCCAGCGCAGGGGAGCAAGCTCAAAACGTGCATTGCAAAGGTGCACATACAGAACAAAGTTTCGCTTCCGACACACCTCCATCTGCTCTGCTTGCCTGCATATGTTAGCACATACTCATCTTAGCATATTACCTCCTTAGTTACCACAACCCTCCGAGGCGCAGACTGCGTTTGTTTGCGAAAACGTACCGCGTGTTTTCGTCCCCTCCAGAAACAGTTAACGTCCGCGGTTGCTCCAGCCGCGACCACGGCGCCCAACGTCAACAAAACGAACGGTAACGCGACGCCTCGCTCAACGCTAGCAGCATAGGCACGCTGCGCGCGTGTTGCGGCCGGGTGCCAAGACAAGCAAACCGACTGCCGGGTCCAGAGACATCGTGTGAGGCCTGCCGACACGATTGAACGCGCCGATACACGTTCGCGGAACCGGACCGCGAAAAACACCGAAAGGAGGGCACCAACCCCTTGCGAGTCGAAAAGCTTGGAAACGGGTGGCCGCTTGTGCAGGGTGTTCCACATAACTTGAGCCATGGTTTAAAAATATACCTTTCCAGCGCATGAAGGGGGCTCTGAAACAATGCTGTTGGCTGCTTACTTACTAAGCTCAAAGTATTTTTGCTTCTTGACTTATTCGGTTGGGGTTAAAGGGAAAGGCTTTCGGTTGGTTGAAAGCTGTTTTTATACTGACCTCAAAAACGTCCATATTAACACTTGACATCTTCGTATCTCTTGCCTATTATTTATTTTTTCGCCGTTCACGAGAAATCCTTCGGAAATCACAAAATCAACATGACCATTCCTCTGCTACAGGGAGAAAAAATTGAAGGGTCATTTAAGCTTCGCCTTGAGGGTATCAAGTGATAGCGTTAATGGGTCAATTCTCACATGTGGAGAACGTCATTCTCTCCTTTACATTCATGGATCCCTGGGAGTCCTCGTACCCTTCCTAGCGCAGTGGTGCAGCGGTTAAGCGATGCCCCACTGCCCTGATATGGCAGGTGCTCCCAGCGGTGGGCCTCGTGGTCGCCAAGTTTTTCTTCCCAAGCGACTAATCATTAATTTAACAGCCACCTGCCACGGTGGGCAGTTCGCTCGCTATCAATGCTGACTATATTTTTTGCTCACTATCTTTTTCTCTTCAAGATATTAATCGATGCTTAGTAGTATCCGCTGTGCAGGTTCTGATGAGTCCGCAAGGTGACGTGACCTAGGTGGCCCACCTTTGTCCTAGGTTGCACTCTGGGCACCGCCTGCCATAGTCATGCTTATGATTTTTTGCTCACAACTTCGACGCGAACAACACCGACATCCCCCTTGTACCCCATAAACAGGCAAAGCCCCCCATGTGGTACATGGGGGTGGGGGTGGGGGGGAAGCTGGCAAAGCTGTACACGGTGTCTTCTTGTGTACTGAACGGTGTTGTTGCCTCACATAACAACAGAAATTATCAGGCCCTCATCCCCTCCAGTAATAAAATTGCCATATTCTACCCGTTGTACAAGGGGCGCTCAGCCGGAAGCAATATACGAAAGAAGCTTTTTGCATAAAATTGCAATTTTTCTGGTTATTTGTGTACTAAATTTAAGAATGACATTCGGATAATATACGCCGAGAGGAAAACTAGTTAGCGAACACAGACAACTGTGCTCGATACACAATAACTACGGGGCAATGAATAAATTAATGTTAACACTTCGTTCCCTCTCGTGTTGCTCGCGACTGTACATGCTGACGGCAAGCGTGCGTTCTTCAGATGGCGTCATTTGTGGTCACGAGATTTAGATGAGCCTATGCGATAAAAGAGCACTAGCATGATCAAATCAATTGATAATGAAACGCGTCATTTTTTGTCACGTCAGGCAACTGCTTTTTGGAGCTTTATTTCGTTTGGTTCTACAGCTGAATTGTTTCTCTTCCTCCAAGCGAGACGGCGAAAAGCCTTAGAGTTCTGAGCTCCGCCATTTCATCAATCGAGGCCGATGCGAAGTTAGGCATTCTCTTATTTCATGGTCTTTTGTAGCGATAGCTACATTACGGTAGCATTTCGAGCCTTCGGCGTGGCGGCGCCGCCACGCTGACACGTGGTTGGTCACGTGAGCAAGTTTCACTCGACCAGCTGTACCTATCGCGTCACTCCAGGTTTAACCAGAGCTAAACCACCGCCAATTGTTTTTGTTTTTTCGATTGTTAGGCTAAAAGCTGCTTCTTTCTCGATAGCTCACTTGCGCAGTAGGTTGTCCATTGTACCAGTCTCTTAATATCTTCCTTGCGCCCACAACGATCGCTGAAGTTTTATTTTCCAAAGCAACACAGTAGGCTTCCAGGTACGTCGATGAGGAAGTCTTGAAGTCTCCAACAGTATTTGACAAGCATGCATCCATAACAACTCTCCGTTTCAGCATCCTTGTGAGTCCCCAGTGTATACTCTAGCGTATTAACCTATTTCTCGCTTTTCGACTCCTGAGGAAAGGCAGCAACAGGATAAGTATTTGTCGGCAAGACCGACGCTAAATATTCTGATCATTGTGGGCAGTCTCTTTACGCGACTAACATCAAGTCCCAGCTAACGTGAAAAACACGTCCCACCTACCACCATGTCACAAAGTCGTCAGATACTTCGACTACGTCTGCTGCGTAAAATATGCTGTCACAATACACTTGACGGTCATTTGCTTCAGTGGCCCTCTGATACATCAAGTCACGTAGACCAATGTCATAAAAATTGGATCTTGTGCATGTCACACAAATGCCTTTTACAATTAATTATTCCAGCGTTCAATTAATGAGTGGAACCACCTTACAGAAGAGCTTTTGTCTATAACAGAAATTAGCTTGTTCAGTAATGCTCTAATAGCTCATTTTGGTGTTCCCAAGCAATCATTTTTTACTCTGATTAGTATTTATTCATGCCGTTGTATATTTCAGCGTTCCTATATTTAATCATTTTTGCACTGTTTGTTATTTTTCAGTTTGGCACCGTTGTATGTATGCCTGTGTTTTTCAATAATTCCTGTAACTTTATGCATTCCACTTCCCCTGTTACACCCGACCCGGGCCCTGAGGGTATTGCCAATAAATAAATAAATATAAAACCCGTAATTTGGGCTCGCATACCAGTTTAGGTGCCTCGTGCAGTCGTGCTTCATGTGACATGCCGCACCTCATATATAAGCGTCCTGAGCTTGGCACGTTCTACCAATTGCTACAATGTGCCATCCTCAGTACGCTTATTGATGGCGTGCTACGCCGATATCTGTGACAGGGAGCACGTGAGGGCGCAGTACGAGCAGGCATGTCGCTTAAGCTGACGGCTAAATGCAAACATCTTGCGCCCTCGAGTCTCAGCGTGAAGTGAACTCGCACAAGGTACTGTGTAAAGGAACCATTTCACTGATTTCCTTATCACAGACAGTTTTTCCCCATTGCCTTCATCGGTATTGCCTAGTATAAGCAGTTTTCGAACAAGGCCGTGTAACCTTTAAGAGGCAATGCCGTGACTGTGCGATAACGACATGAACAGCGCAATGTTAGTTCTCTTAACTGCCTAAAACTCAGTAGTGGCGCAATCATCCTGCAGATCATTCGAAAAGACGCCCGCGAATATTTCGGACGCTTCCTGTGAAAGGCAAACAGAAAATAAAACACACCACTGCGGCGGGGAGGCCAGAACAGGCGAGCGAAAAGAGGGCATCGTGCTCCCACACACCCAGCCTCAAGCAGTCGTGCAGAGACAGGAATAGCTTGTCAAACATCAGTGCGGTCCAGTGTTCTCTCAACTCTTTTGTTTGGCTCCCGATGGCGGTGCAGTCTTGTGACTACACAACAGCCCGTGGTCGAAAACTTCTGCGCTTTTCCACCGCAATTTAGGGAGCCCCCCCCCCCCCCGACAGCTGCCTTTCCACGTCAAGCATTTTTCACTGCTTGTGGGGCGTTCTGATCGCGGATCTTTAGGTTTGAAAAAAAAGGAAGTTGTAATAAAGAAAAGAAAGCATATAAATTCGCCCTCTCCCAGGAAGAAGAAGAGAGGAAACGCGATACCTCTTCCTCCTCTTACTGCGTCCCTCCCTGGCTTGCATGTACCGTCTTTTGCAAAGTGACCAGGCAACGGTGGTCTGTTTCTTAGCCGCGTAGCGAAAAGCTGATGGCAGCCCTTAAGCTCTGAATCTGTGTAAAGTAAGGTGAATCGTTTTCCTCACGTTCTGACCCCCTTCGGCCATTAGAGCTGCCATAAATGTTCCGCTCTACGCTTTAGAAGCAAAAACCTGTTGCTCGGTTACTTTCGTGAAAGGGGGGTACTTGATAACGCATTGTCGCTGGGAAGCAGGTGAAGATGACATTTTTGGTTACGACATATTACGACTCACCGCCTTACGTGGGGGCTGAAGAGAGAAAAAGAAGAAACACTGAATATAGAGCTCAGCATTCCGGTGCTTGCGCCCTCACTGGCTTTCTCCCCGCTTTACGTAAACTCTACAACAACCGCTCCTTACTATTCTGCCTCAATCGTCTGAAAACAAACGCTGCCCTAGAAAATCACTTAATCCCATGCCCAGCTATTGCCACCACGTTTTTGTTCTCCTGCCTTTGGCGACTTTGTACTAGAGCCCTGAATTAAGAGGGCGCCTATCTGGTTCTCGCGAAAGATAATCAACGAAGAGGATTACACATGTGCTGTGTGCAAAAAATCTGTAGAAACTATTGAACACACTTCAGTGTGATGGTATCCATCCGGATTCAGGCACAGTTCCTTTCCCTGAGGCCGTAAGCCTTAGAGGAAACGATGGTCATGTAAATAATTCTGTGGGGGAAGTTAGCAAAAAGCGATTGGAAGATTCGTGGCTCAAAAACAGGGAGGCGACAAAACATTAGAAGTTTACGACTGAAAACTGGCGAATCTTGAGACCAAATTATAGCACAGTTAAATAAAGAAGAAAAGCCGAGCATGGCTGTAACTGCCGCCATCCCCTTTCAAAGGGGACGCTCCTATTTATCCATGCGACCAAGTGGGCGCCTAGTGCCATGAACAATTATGATTCACGTGAACCAACGTGGCCGATATTTGTATTAGTCAATGAAATATTAAGAGAAAAACGACGAGCTTGGTGGTAATAGCCACCACCTTGCTTCAAAGAGAAGACTTTTTAGCATCCATCCATCCATGCATCCATCTATGACCATGCGGCGCACATGCTCAAGATTGTCCCCTCTCTGGCACGAATGGCCTTTAGGTGAAAGGCTGTCTGCACAGGGTTCTTCTCGCCTTGCACGGGAACATGACCCGTTTTCTGCAACGACATACGACGGCGAATACCGTTCGTATCATAACAAGCCACGCACAGAGCTGCCGCCATAAAGTAACTCAATGTGGCTCACTGCAAACACTAAGGCTAGGTACGATTTAATACGTAGCAGCTTTGGAGTTCTACGAAGTGTCGCCATCTCTTGCCGCTTTATGGAGCTCCCCCAGTGGTTCTCAAGGAACCCGTCTTTCATGAACAATCACACGTTTGCTCGCCTCTCTTAAGGAACCGATTGTTTATCAATGTCGCTAGCTTCCAATTTGCAGTAGGCAGCTAATGGAAGGCATTTATAAATTCGCTTGATGTCAAGTGGTGATTCTTGTACAAACATTTATAGGGACACTTAACCTCCTGCCTTAAGGGCGTGACGCGACAGTGTTAATGGTTTTGCTACTTCAATAATTGGTACCTCCTTCTAATTACACACACTCGTTAGCATACATAAGTACGCATACTTGATCACGTGATGCACAACGTAAAATATTTCTTTAACCTAGCCGAGCGAACATGCCTCAGTGACCTAGGGGTAGCGTCTCTGACTAGCGAACAAAGTGTCACAGGTTACCCCAAGTACCCCAATTTTCTTTCAAGTGTCTTTAATTTACTTTGCATCCTTTTGTGTCGTAGTGACATTTGAGGCATGGTACGACCTCATAGTAAGAATTTAACTCCTGTTTTAATCATTTTGCTTGGGAAATGCTTGGGAAATGGGTCGTTGACCCCACCTTGAGCGAACGAAAATACCTTGTGCCATGGCGCTCTTAGGCCGCAGATGCCCTTGCGCCATTAAAAATTCACTATCGTCATCGTTTTCATTCCGCAGCTCAACGTGTGACGTCACAACGCTATTGATGGGCCCTGAATTTCGCGTTAAAAGGAGCGGTGTGAAGGGCCGGGCGTTATGATCAGCTTGAATGAATTCCTTCACTGAGCCGTGCTTCGAGGTTCTTGTACACAGAAACATTATTTTGTATCTCTGTATTTGGCGCGCGCTTTTATTTATTTATTTATTTAGTCCTCAAATGCCCCTTGGAAAGGGGTTTTACATGAGGGGTGGGCAGCTTCACAGACGATTTCAAGGGTGGTTGGCTTAACAAAAGAAAATTTGGAATGACTGTCCTGAAATTTGTCGCAGTGGAGTGGTGAACCGCTTCTTCAGGCAGATCATTCCAGTCTTTCGCTGTTTGTGGAAAAAACGAGTGAAGGTGCGATGATGTGCGCGCGTGCGGCGGGTGCACAGACTTGGAATGACTGGTCCGGGTTGAATGGTGGTGAGCGGGAGATATAACGCTGTTATCAATTTTAAAATAACAGAACTTATGGTAGAGAACGAGCCTCGCTATTTTAGGTCGTGTTTCTAGATTGCGAAGATTTGCATTAGATTTTAGAGCTGTGACACTATACAGGAAAAATAGTCATTAAAAATAAACTGAGCTGCCCGGTTTTGGATAGATTCAATGGAATTAGAAAGATTAGTCTGATGAGGGACCCAAACTGAGCATGCATATTCTAGCTTGGGCCTTGTAAGGGTTTTGTAAGCAAGGGTTTTTACAGAAGGGGAGCAGAATTTAAGATTTCGCCTTAAAACACCGAGAGTGCGGTTAGCCTCGTTAGATATTTTCGCTATGTGAGAGGACCATGAAAAATTCTGTGTTAAAATAAGACCTACATATTTATAAGATGTCTCACGCTGCACATATCAATATGTGCAGCGTGTTTCACTTAAGGCGGTGAGCAGTTTCTGAAAATTGGCTTTATGAGTGAGAAGAGCACAATCTTCTGCATAGCATTGTCAGCAGCGGTATACATCAGCATATATCTCGTCGCCATCATCATCATCATAACCAGCCTCACTACACCCACTGCAGGTCAAAGGCCTCTCCCATGTCTCTCCAATTTACCCGGCCCATTGCCAGCTGCGCCCACCCTATGCCTGCAAACTTCCTAATCTCATCCGCCCACCTAACTTTCTGCCACTGCCTGCTACGCTTGCCTTCTCTTGGAGGACCGGCGGTTATCTTGCCTTCGCAGTACATGCCCTGCCCAAGCCCATTTCTTCCTCTTGATTTCGACTAGGATGTCACTGACACGCGTTTGTTTCCTCACCCACTCTGGCCGCTTTCGGCCTCTTAACGTTACACCTAGCAGTTTTCTTTCCATGGCTCTCGGTGTTGCCCTTAACCTAAGCTGAACCCTTTTCGTTAGCCTCCACGTTTCTGCCCCGTAGGTGAGTACCGGTAAGATACAGCTGTTGTACACTTTTCTCTTAAGGGATGTTGGTAACCTGCTATTCATGATCTGTGAGAACCTGCCATATGCGCTCCACCCTATTCCTATCCTTCTAGTTATTTCGCTCTCATGATCCGGATCAGATGTCGCTACCTGCCCTAAGTAGACTTTACCACTTCCAGCTGCTCGCTGCCAATTGTGAATTGCTGTTCCCTTGCTAGACTGTTGAACATTACTTTGGTTTTCTTCACGTTTATTTTAAGACCCACCGTACTGCTCTGTCTAACTGATCGATCATGATCAGCATATATCTAAGAGGCGTTAATTAGTTGGCTGGTTACTTATTATAAAATAGGTAATTTTTTAGCTATTACGCTTAAGTTCGTCATTTATTGAGTGTTCTACAGCACTTAGCAAGTAATATCCACATCAGGTTTTAGAATTTAAAAATTCTATTTTTGACACCTTTGTGGTGCAAAGAATTTTGGCGGCCACATACGGAGGAAACCGAAACCACCCAGCCAGAAAGAGCACTAGCCACTCCTACGAGAGCGCGTGAAACAGCGGCGCGGTTGTCACGTGCTCTTTTTCCAGCGCATGGGAGAGAGGGGCAAGGTACTGAAGGCAAAATGATAACGGTCTCCTCTCTAACTCAATATCGCCGAACGCTCAATAACACCCCTTAGCGTCTTGGTGTTAGCTCTAGATAAACATTGCGTGTTTTCAAGCAGCGGACTGCAACTAAAACACTTGCGATGGTGCGCTTGGTGACCGCCTCGCAAAGATTATCTGTGATCAGTGGAGTCCATTTTTTATTTATTGCTTAGCGTGCAGATTGCGGGAAAAAAAAATTCTTTACACCATACCTCCCCATTATACTGTCGTATATTATGCGATAAGCGATGATGGTAGGGCCTGGATTCCAGTGGTTTTTTGCGACACTGCCTTTTTTTTCATTTTTGCGGCCTTTGATAGACTCATTTCATAGGCATGAGAGTTTAACAGGAAGGATATCCGGCAGGACGAAAATGCTGCATCTCAAGATTCAGTTTTGCTCACCTTTTGTGGGCCTGTGATTTTCTTTTTTTTTTGTTTTGCCGGCCAGACTGACTAGCTTGGCATCTTGCCTCCGAGTTTTTACTTTCAGGCAACGAGTACGTTCAATTACCACGCGACATTTTCTCAATATCCCAGCTTCCGCGCAGTGGAGGGTGCATCTATTGACATTTAGTTAGCTCCTTATTTTTCGGTGTCCAAGAACCTTCCATCCACTTGAGAGATTCATAGTCCATTGGTAAATATGCCAAATGCGCGACCGGGTGCGCTTTTCCTTTAAACAACCTTCGTTGAAAACATAGAGTCCGAAAGATCTTATTTTAAGCTGTACTCTTCCTTACACCACCGGCGTTCCTTATCTCTTTAGCTATAAGGTGAAGCCGAGACTTCCTGAGCCTTTCGAGACATTCCAAACGTTTTCGGTTCAAAACAAACAACACTGCGTGACGCCGAAGCGAGCCTAGTGGGCTATACACCTTTAGCAAAGGCGGTATCTGGCTACATACACTCTAAACACAAATACGCCTACAGGGGAGTAAAAATAGAGTAAGCTGTTCTATAGCGCATTTCCCTTTTTGTAAAGGAGTGCGTTAGAGGACAGATTACTCCCTTTTTACTCCTTTATGTCTAGGGTGTAACCTTGCTCGAGTAGCATGTGTCGCCTGACACATGGCAGGCGTTCCTCCACCGCTGGTAGGGCAAGAAGCCACAGTCACTGCTCGATTCAGGCATGAGAGGCGGTGTGTTAACTGGGGCAAAATTTTCTCCTTACCGTCTTTCATGCGTAGAAGACAGAAAAACTCACCAAGCATATGTATTTAGGAGTTGAGCGCATCCTTTTGTTCCCGTGCTTAGAACGTTGACGTCACCACTGTTCTCAGGAGTCTGCTGTCCTGAGCTTGATTGAAAAACTGAACTGCATCGTACTGAACAAGCTTTCGCAAAGACGGAATATATGAAAAAGAGTACTAACCGTGTTTTTGAAGAGGTTTTAAATATTTACCATTAAGTAGGTCTCTCTCGGATATCCCTTCACCGAAAAGTATTGCACAGGCATCAAGGAACGTAAAAGTATTTCACATCTCCGTATTGAGGCCCGGCCGTGCCCAGCTGAAAGAGCACGGTCTGAGTTGTGACAAGCGCGAAGTGGCAGCGGGTAGACATTCCCCCAAACAAACATTTTTTAGGCATTCTAAAGGCTGTTCGTGGATGGCCATTAGGCAGTCTATAGACCGTGCATAGAATTTTTCGTGAGTTTCTTCACTCCACCATTCCAGCACCGGTTAAAGGCTAACGCGACAGCTCCCAACTATAAGTAGTTCCACGGCAGAATTTCCGGTTGAACGTCACCGTTTTGTCTTGGAATTTATGTGAAGGCTGCAGAAGACAATGACGTCCTTCAGGAAAATAAATAAGGTTTGGCCGTCGAAGCGCTAATCGTTCAAAGCGCTCTTCTGAGGAAGATGTTGACGGTGCTGCCTGCATAGTTCCTGGAGCGGAGTCACCAGGGCACTGAAAGACACGCGTTGACAGATAATAACAATCAGCGAGAGCTCAGACTGCGAATATGGGGTGTGCCGACATGACAAGCGCGTGTCTGCAACGCTCCCTGCGCAATGCATCAGAGTGCAGTTCAGCGCCTGTGCGAGGCGGGGGCAAGAAGCGAGGGCATTCACGGATGCGCATCGGGACGACAGCCCGCAGACTGCCAGCAAGAAGAGCAGCAACACGAGACGTCAGAAGGGGAAGCAGGGGTGAGCGCCGAGCCGTTGGGGGAAGCCAAAAGGACGCCAAACGCCGCCGAGAGGCAGCGGTCGCACGACGCAGCCACACTTCGCACGGCTTCGGCTTCTGCGGCGTGACGGGGTAGAGGGTGGAAGAGGGCACAGCGATTCGTATTTTTGGAGGGTCCTTCTTCTTCTTCGCGTCCAAACGGACCCGCTTTGATCCAAGCTCGCGGCGCGAGACGACAGCTCGAGGTGTCGCGCAGAGTGAGTGCCCGTGTGAAGGTCCCAACCTTGCCCCACATGCTGAGCGGAGCGGTGTGTGGGGGATGTTAGCGATACCGATAATTGCCGCGACACGAGGCGCGTCCCGGTGGACGGGTCGACCTTGCGCGACGCCATTTTAGAAGGTCCCTTCGAGTTGCGATCCCGTCTCACAGCTCGCGTTTCTTCCTTGACGTCCCCCAGGGCGACTCGAGAGAAGCCCTGACGCGGTCGCTGGTTTGAAGAGCGTCTTCTTTGGACGCTTAGTGTGAGGTGCTCGCTGTTCGACATTCCCTCAATCTTCTACGTCCACTGGGACGCTTTGAGCTCGACGTTAAGCTCAAACTTGCTCGTAAGCTCGTGTTCTATTTGTCGGAACAAGTGGCTGCCTTCTATGCTTGCGCACCTGGCTGTTCAAGATAGTGTTTCGGATGATACATACTTAGTTCTTATTACCCGAGTAACACGTTACTTTGGAATTTCATAAGCCCGTCAGTCAGCTAAGAGCTCCGAGACTCCGTCAGCGTTATTTCCGAAACAGACTACACGCAAATAGCTGGAAGCATGCAAATACCTATTTTCTATACGCCACGCTGACACAGATGCAATAGCGCTCACTTGGGCGTCTAATGCACTTTCTGCAATGTAAGTCACGGACAGGTGTAACTGTGCATACCTATCCGAGTTCTTCCATTGTACTCAAAGATTCGATTTCACTTGGAAATTATATTAGTTTTATGGCACGAAACGGCTCTTAGCTCAGTAAGAGACGAATTTTCTGACGTGTGCAGCCTTAATAAAACTTTTGCAAATACTTTTTCCTTTGATATTCGCAGTCAGCATGCCACTTCAGTCATAGCATTCAGGTTCGAGTGATGCATGAAGTAGACAGTTGTGTGTTCTTGAGTGTATCCGATTTGGAGCCCGGGAAGCATGACTGCCTAAATTTTCATATTCATGGCCGCAGCTCTTGGGTTCCTTTATAGCTCGCTTAACTGGGTGCAATTTATTCGCCTCCCCCCTACACTGTTCTCTCAGGTACTCTCAATTCTTTAGCCGCCTGGCCTCAGCTGCTGCAGCCGTCATAAACTATGAGATTCATTCATTCATTCATTCATTCATTCATAGAATATTTTCGCGCACCGTGACAGTCTAATTTTCTAGGAAATCAACCGCGTAAGCACTCATGAACTTAGGCTTTCGGTGAACGTGGAACAACCACATGTCGTCAAAGCTATACCGATACCGTCTACACAGTGCTGCTCGCGCTTCAGCAATGACAGGAGTGCCTAAGGTGACCGGGATGCGAACCAAGCGCGCACAAAACAAGTTTTGCTCAAAATACTGTAAAGACACAGTTAAGCAAGAAGCAAGCTACGGCGTATGCCATCGCGAAAAGCAGAAGAAAACTGCATCAGCAGTCCATCCGTCTTGAACAGTGACGCAGGTGTCCTTTTTCCGGAGAATTTTTTTTTAGGAGAGGGGGTTTTACTTCATCGTGCTCACACGTCATTTCCTT
The DNA here is from genome assembly GCF_052857255.1 of Amblyomma americanum. NCBI lineage: Eukaryota > Metazoa > Arthropoda > Arachnida > Ixodida > Ixodidae > Amblyomma > Amblyomma americanum. Next base: position 56,556,681 of record NC_135506.1, read on the forward strand.
CATTCTGTTGGTCAGCACTCCATGAAAGACAGATTGCCTTCGTGCGTTGCCAAACGTTTTCAGTGTTGTCATTTTCTGGCTGCCACGTTGTTTTCTTGCCTGTCAGTTTTACGCTTAGCACGTGCGCAAGTACGTTGGCAGTTCTGTTACACTGCCAAGCTGTTTTATTATTTGTATGAATACAGGCTGACGTCTTCGGTTCGAACGTTTAACAAGATCAGTACTGCGGTAAACTTTTGAGGGCTTGCGTCATCTGTGATTTCTCATTGCGCCAATGCGCAGTTACCAGCGGGTCAGCGACATGTGAGCCAATGTGTCGGAGACATTTTTGGACGTAATTTGCAGTGAATCCCCCCACCCCATTTTTTCTTTATTATCTTGATTTGTGCGTTGTTGTGACTAACAAGTGCGCATATAATGTTTTGTAGGGAAAAAAACTCACGGGACGGTTACCAATGTGTAACGAGAGATCCAGAGCGGCTGTCCAAGTAATTTAATTTCGAGCTCTACTGAAAAAAAAAATAATATCAGAGGGACATTCATGTATGTACAGTTAATACCAATCTTTTTTATTATTATTTTTAGACATATTCGCTCTTGAAGTAGCACTTTTTTTCCAGTGCCGTATAGTCATGAAGGATGTCTTGTGACTCGAGAAGTGGCAGAGATGCTCGAAGTACAGGATTAGTGCCTCACTCTGTAAGGCGACATCTGTGTATGTGTTTCGGGAGGTCTTCACGCAATGTGAAGAGTTGTGAGGGGGAGGAACTACGCTGTCACATGTGACGTCACTGGTTTCGCACCGCTCAGCGCGGTGTGTTGCCATGGCGCGTTCTGGTGACGTAATTAGTGACGCCTATCCAACCATCCTCTTCCTTCAACGGTAACAGCCCTGAGTTGCCGCGATTACCACTCTGCAGTTATGCTGACTACTACTACAACAACGCCGACGCTATACTCAAGGAACGAGCTTTTAAAAGCGGTCGCTATAAAAACAAACCAGTTCTATGTTGCCGCCACTACTTTTTTCTTATTGATCGCACTGGGCACTACCGGGTGAGAGACCGACAAAACTTATATGCACTGCTCCTACAGTCTCGAGAATCTTCGTGGATGGAGTACCTAGTCCAGGACTCCTAAGGCGGCAGCGGCAGCTTGGGCCCGTTTAACTACTGAAAGCCGATGTCCGGGTTTCCAGCTGGACAGCGCTGCCTCCTACTGTTCCGGCGTGGTATTGTCTATGACCAGGACTGCTGGGTAGGGTTGACATCCGCATGCGGTGTGATACAGTGTGGCTCTCTCCGCACCATGTTCATGCGGACCTGTATGTAAGGAGTGTATTTTATTTAAGATAAATAAGCATCCATGGATATGTGTTTGTTTGGAGCTGTCTCCAACTTACAGTCTGTTCATTAGTGAGTTGATTATGGGGAGGGGGATAGACCCCCCTTAGCCCCCTAAGATGCTACAGTATATCGTCTTATGTCTGGGTAACTGGCTCGAGTCCCAGCGTGTCAGCCATCGCTCGGTTAGTATATATGTCCACACGCGATAATAATAATAATAATTATAATAATAATAATAATTGGTTTTGGGGGAAAGTAAATGGCGCAGTATCTGTCTCATATATCGGCGGACACCTGAACCGCGCCGTAAGGGAAAGGACAAAGGAGGGAGTGAAGGAAGAAAGGAAGAAAGAAGTGCCGTAGTGGAGGGCTCCGGAATAATTTCGACCACTTGGGAATCTTTAACATGCACTGACATCGCACAGCACACGGGCACTTTATAGAGTTCTGCCTCCATAAAAACGCAATCGCCGCGGACGGGTTCGAACCCGGGAACTCCGGATCAGGAGCCGAGCGCCCTAACCACTGAGCCACCGCGGCGGGTACGCGCGATGGCGCCCGTACGTGCTTCCCGGCCAGGCCGGCGTGTCCCGGTGCCCACATGATGGAATGTTTTTCTCCGCATGAGCCGCCTTGGCTTAAAACGCGGAGAGCTTTCTTGCCAATTCGGCCTTTCATGAAATTCCGGCAAGTCGTGTGCGAGTCCGAGATGAATACAAGGAATTTTTCACTTCTGTTGCCTTCGACTACTGTGATAGCAATAGCAGTATTCTCTGCTTCAGTACAGATACAATCACTTATGATAGCGCAGGCTAGCGCCTTGTGAGCGTAGTCGATTGCAGCGAAGACGGATTTTTCCTTGACAGCGATGCGCCTTCTAACGCCTGAGCCCTTGCTTCCCTCCTGCCTCTGTGCAGTTGCGGGGGCATGTGCTTGGGGATAGGTAGGACTGTGTAGGTTGGTCTGATGTCTTCCGGTACATCCTCCATCTCCTGTGTCTTCTTGTGGCTGTCAAGGTAGCCTAGTCATCTGAGTAAGGCCCTGACCGTGGTTTTATTAAGAAGTTCTTTCTGTGCTATCACTGGTGCTTCGTGGTGGTCTGGCTAAGTGTTGAAGACACCGAGGCTCATTGGTTTGCACGTAGATGTCCTCAGAGGTTTGGCCCAGTGTCGTCTTATATGCCTTCCACAGCATAGCCTCTACCTGCTCTATTTCTTTCGATGTAAGGACTTGGTACGGCAGGCTGTACGTGGGTCTACTGATGACTAGAGCTTTTCTCAGTCTGACCACGTCCCCCTCCTTAAAACCACGTCTTCTGTTGGCTACTCGGGTGATTAAAGTTTGTCGATTTTCCCCCGAGAAACCTCTCGTCTGACGACACCGCGAAATCGTCAGCGTAAATGGTATGGCTGATGCCTTCGATGCGGCTGAGTCTTTCAGGGAGCCCCGACATGGCTACATCGAAGAGGAGAGGGGAGATCACTGAGCCTTGCTGCGTGCCTTTGTTGGGCATTACCAGTTCCCCTACCCCGATGGCTGCCGATCGATCGATTAGGAAGACCTTAACGTAATCGTGGGCCTTCTTGCAGCTGCCTGGTCGGCTTAGCCCCGTCAGGAGTGCGTCATAGATGACGTTGTCAAGTGCTGATTTGAGGTCTATGACTAGGATGATATTCTCGCCAAATTTGGGTATCTTTGTTCACTTCCTCTTTAAGTAGTAGGAGGATATCTGGTGTCGACAGGTGTGGTCGGAATAATAATAACATATAATAACTGGTTTTTTGGGGAAAATAAATGGCGCAGTATCTGTCTCATATGTCGTTGGACACCTGAACCGCGCCGTATGGGAAGGGATAAGGGAGGGAGTGAAAGAAGAAAGGAAGAAATAGGTGCCGTAGTGGAGGGCTCCGGAATAATTTCGACCACCTGGGGATCTTTAACGTGCACTGACATCGCACAGCACACGGGCGCCTTAGCGTTTTTCCTCCATAAAAACGCAGCCGCCGCGGTCGGGTTCGAACCCGGGAACTCCGGATCAGTAGTCGAGCACCCTAACCACTGAGCCGCCGCGGCGGGTTAAAATCTGCCGATAGCCGGGATCGAACCAGGGACCTTTAGATCTTCAGTCTAACGCTCTCCCAACTGCGCTATTTCGGCCGGCACTGGTGGGAAGCCAGACATGGTTTTCGGGAGAAGGGCGTTGTCCTCCAGGTAGTTCTGGAATCTGATTAGCGCGACCCTTCCATACAGCTTCCCTAGACACAATGTCAGGGAGATGGGTCTGATGTTTTCTGGGTACAGTTTCTTCCCCGTCTTGCTGATCATTACGATGTCCGCATGCCTCCGTTACTGGGGTACCGTCCTTGCTTAGTAGTAGTAGTGGTCTATTAAAATAAAAAAGGATAAGATTTTTGCTAGCCCCTGCATCTGCCATCGATACTGAAGAACCTGAGCTGGGGCAGCGGAAATAAAGGATAGCAGGCAGAACGGAGAACTGAAGTGAAAGAGGTGAGGGGACAGGAAGAGAGGATAGGGGGAGAGGTAATATACACATACTATTTACCTTCCCAAAGTTCGTTTATGCCCGTGGTGAACTCCCTCACAGCTCTCCGACAGAAACCGCGGCTACAAATTAGAACATTGGGCTATCCTGTCTCCTTTCGAGAAGGGGACGGGCGCGAAGCAATGACTATGATAGCACTACCGCATACTCACCTCAGAAAATGGCGGAAACCCCATCACACGCCCACGAAACTCGTTTGACTAGATATGGTATGTTTTTAGGAGGGCGTTATTCGTTATCTTCGAGAGCATCTAATGGTCCTGTTCGATCGGAATAACAATTTTCTAGCCGTCATCAGAACGAGGCAATTTAGAAGCGCAGCTGTTAAGCGCCTCTTCCTAGGGTTGGGCGTCGGTGGCTTTGTAGAAGAATGTCGGCGTAACAGGCAGAGCGAGCGCAAAAGAGTGGTTTCCACGACGAAGAGTGGCTGCCGTGGAAGGAAGAAGGGGAGTACAGCGAGAGCGGAGAAATGTGTCACCCTCGGTCTCCGGCGTCTGTTCCAAAGCAGCAGCCCGAAGGGTGCGCCGCGCGCTTGAGGCGGCTGATCGAAGAACAAGTATGCGTGAAAAACTAAAGAGTCATCTGTCACTCTACTTACATACTTGTCTATTTCTCATTTGTTACCCCAATATTTTGAAAATGAAAACACCTGTACAGCTGCTCAGAAAATTCGATTTACAAAGTTATCGTAATCGTCCAGTATGTTTCTCTTTTCGTTTCGACATCCCAATCGGAAGTCATCTGCTAAGCGAATGTCCTGCACCTCATATCACTGCAATGGGCCGAACTTGAGATGAGAAGCATTGATTATCTTATTGTGCAAGCTATTCTGAACGCGATGTCGAAACCACAACACGTGAAGCTTACTCTTGACAGCTCATTCCCCCCCCCCCCCCCCCCCCCCCACGTGCGGAATGTGAAAGCGGGGATCCCCTGTCCACATATGTGCTCGGCTCCTTCCACACTCTAAACACGAATAAATACGTGTCTACGGCAGTAAAAAGAGAGTAAGCTATCCTATAGAGCACTCCCTTTCTATAAAAGGTAGTGCGCTAAAGGACAGCTTACTCTCTTTTTACTCCTTCCTGTCTAGAACGTATTGATGCACACCTGACAAAGCTCCCCTGCCCGTGCCCATGCCGCTTCTGTGTGCTGCAGGAAACTGTGGCTACTGTAGAACCCCAGTTTCCAGCGTGCTATCATGTGACCGTGGCTGTGCGATCACAGCAGCGGAATTCCTATGTGCCCGCAGCTGCCATGCTAGCGCCGAGAGTTGAAAAAAAAAGATGTACTATTCGGCAACCATTTTGTCCAATAGCTATTGGTAGCCTTCCTCCTCACGCGCAAGTCTGGCATTTTCGCTGAGGTGATAGTTTCCCAAATTCCCAAAACATAAAGGGAAATACGCTTCGGCGCCAGTCTTAACAGGCCTCAAACCGTCGGGCTTGAGAGCTGAATTATGACGACTCATGTCTCAGCCCAATGCTTGAACCTATATTCGACTGATCAGGAATCAACAGTCACGGCATCTTGTCCGGGCAGTTACAGCAGCTGGACCAACCCTCATCTTGAAAACCGCCAAAAGCTCACCGCAGCCTTGAGAGCATTGCTGCGATCTATCGGCATTATAGATGCACCATTCCTGGTATGGGCATTCCACCCTAGTCATCCGGAAACCACCTGGTTTCCTCTTCGCGGCCATGGTTTTCAGCGTACGACTATTTTATGGCTTGGCTTTGGTTTGTTAGGGGCTTAATTACTAATATTCCATTACGTAGGAGTTGCTCCGAAGTCCGCGTAACGAATTTTGCGTAGGAAAGCCATCTATGATCGTGAATGCAGACTGATCGTCTTCTAGCGTTGCCTACAGTCCCGGCACAGCCATATGCACACTGCGGTGCAAACGGATATCCAGGGTCACTAAATTAAAACACGCGATTTAATTTGCTCGCTGGATACAAGCGCGAATTTCAGATTGGATGCTAGGCTAAATCGCCATCATTAACGCAGTGGAGATTCGATACTTGACAACAAAGGCAAAAGTAGCACGTGTCATTCAGAATTCCACAATTTTTAGCTCCACATACCACCAACTCATTTCCCAACGCCCACACACGCCACAGAGACGGCATACTCGAGAGCGTCCACTCTCCAAGCCGCTAATGTTCGCCTTGCGGTCAGTGAACTTCAGTGAACAGGCCATCCCCCACTTTGGCAACATTTTCATTAACCGCAGGGAGAGCGTGTAGTTTCCTCTGAGGAAATAATACGAAACTAACGGGAAATGTCTTGCAGATGTCTGAAAATATGAATTTTTTTGCAAAACCTTGAGGTTAGTCATAAATATGGACAAAGCTCACAAGAGTCCAGAACAGGCAGCAGCGCGGAAACAGGCAATGGATGCAATACAGACACACCTGTCATGTCCTGCGCCTGTTTTCCTGTTTTCACGCTACTGTTAGGTTGCTGGTATCATGCATTAATCGGTTCAAATCTCCACACTTCTGAACAGACAGCGCAGACTAGTGCAGCGAGAGTGGCCAGCTGTCCACTGTGCATTCTCAGATTACAGCGTAGGAGTGAGAAAGCGCATCGGGCTTCTTCGTTCTCTTGTTTTGCGGAAGGAAATTGCCTTTCCTTACAAATCGATGCAGCAGGCACTTGTGCGTTCTGCAGAAACAGCGCCAGAAGAAGCGGCAAACATTTTGGAGACGGTGTCCAGAAGGCGCCAAAGCGTCAGCCATGGAAGCGTACACCAGAAGTTTACAGTCTGTCCCGCAGTATCATTCTCGCGAACGGGAAACAAGGGTACTCCGTGCGCGGGTCATTGCACTCGTGTTCTATTTTTAACGGTTCCGTAGCGAGAATTATGGAAGCCGTGACAAAGACACATTGTCGTTCTGAAAGACTGGCAGTTCCGACGAAGACAACTCCGTTCGTCAGAATGTTGGCAGCAGGTTCTTTTTCCTTTGGTTCGTTACTTCGCAGGCGCAGACAGGCACCTCTTTCCGACATCGGCTTGTTTTGGGATCCTGTCGTAGCAAAAACCCGACGTGCACATGGGCGCCCTCTAGGGTGCAAGAAGCGTACGCGAAGCCCTTATAAATCCCTCGAACGAAGAATGGGATAAAGATAACTCCTACGGCGTGGTGTTTCCTCTTGTCATTCCTTTTTTCCTTTGTTTTTTTTTTCAGTCTTCGTTTGTTCCTTTCTTTCTTTGTTCCATCATTTTATGCCGTTCCTTCCTTTCTTTCTTTCGTTTTTCGTTATTCCTTCCTTTCTCACTTTCTTTTTTCCTTTCTTTCTTCCTCTCTTTCTTTCTTTCTTTCTTTCCTTCTTTCTTTATTTCTTTCTTTGTTCATGGAAGCTACGTTTCTGAGAACGATTAATTGCACTCAGAAGTAGCTCTTTTCCCTGGGATAATCGGCCGAGACACGTACAGCTTCCATCAAGTCCAATCGTTTATGCTTGCTTTCTACTGTAGTTTTCTAACTATTCGATCGCTTTTTGTGCTCGGAAGGTCTTGGAAAGAAATCCTTAAAAAGAATTCCAGAGCATTAATTTTTTGCCAAGACAACAACGCCACGCAGGTAGCATTTTGTACGAGTAGATACCTTTCATTTACTGTTTGCGGTGCACGCAAAGTGGTTATTAAAAACAGAGCTCAAGGTGCGATAATATACGGAAAGTGCAACCTGAGGACGCCTGTCTTAAATTGGTCCTCGTCTGCTGCCGTAGAATAACGCATTACGGCCACTACAACAAAAAGCCTGGCGGCATATGGATTCTACGTCTAGTACGGCGCACCTTAGCCTTTGATGTAAAACGCATTCTCCACCATTTATGGTATTCACGTTTTTATGCGTTCGCGGATATGTTCAGAGGACATTCCTCGCAGATAACATTTCTGTATACTGAGATACAGAGGAAATCAATGCTCGTCTATGAGTCATACCCTATACAGATCATCAGGCTTTCCCCAAGGCTTCAGTTCTTAAGTTGATGCAAACCCAGTCTGGAATTTTTTATACGATGCAAAACTACAGAGGGTCAGCGAAAAAAAAGCGACATTTGACTGTAGCTTCGAGGGTAGCACCACGACACTCTTACATACATCATCATCATCATCATCATCATCATCATCATCATCAGTCGGACTTCACCCACTGCAGGGGCGGCAAATGCCTCTCCCGCATCTCTCGAATTGACCCTGTCCTGTGCCCGCTGCAGCCAACCTATCCCCCGCCCCCTGCTACGCTTGCCTTATCTCGGAATCTATACCCCGTTACTCTTAAGAACCATCGGTTATCTTGCCTTCGTATCACATGCCCCGTCCACGCCAATTTCTTCTACTCAATTTCGACAGCTTATTTCACATAAACATTGCCTGAAAACCATCATATGCCTTTAGAGACCGTTTTTTTTAAACACTGACAACTTAAATCTTACCGAGACCTACTGTACAAACAGCGGTGGCTTCTTTTTTCGATGACGGCAAGCAACCATTCTGCATTGCTAGAGCTAGTCTCAAAACTCGAGCCTGCTGCGAGCTCATGTCATTTTCATGATATGAGCTCATATATCATCTCATATTCTGCATATTGAACAATCTTTTCACGTTTCTTCTCGCATGTTGTGTTTCGAGTGGCACAAGTTGCAAACGAAAATACATTTACAATCATTGATGATTGGCCTGCCGTCTGTTGCACACGGCACCGAATACAAAAACTACGCAATGCCGGCGGATTGGTTGCATGCATTGTTTAAGCAAGAATAAAGCCAACGTATATCTACTCTATTTACTCTGGTAGCTAGCACAGGCGTATCTCTTTCTTTGTTTCCGTGTTGTTATGTGCTGGCACCAAGCTCTGCATCCTGAAGGGACGGGTGCATAAGCATCCAGTTCCAGTCCGAAACAAATGCACCGCTCCTTCTCGTGTTTAGTCTCTTCTCGCATTGCAAGTGGCGCAGCTTCCTTTCAGCGGAGCTAAATTTGTCTACGGAAGGTCCATACGCCGCTACACATTCAACATTTTCGCCTGACACTCAACTCCCTCTACCCCTTTCCCGCACTCTCCAATCCAGATGCAAGCTCTCACAATTTGTCTCGAAAGCGGCTCTTGAGATCCACGGAGCGAAATACACAGACCTCTACACGTTAGACTCCCCGCGCACTTTACCCAGCCCCGGGCTAAGGACCTCTGCAGACAAAGTTCGAAGTGATGGTGCGAGTTCAATGCATCGTGCTTTCAGTTCTCGTAAAATGTTTTTACACTGGCGCTGGCGCTGAGACCAGGACGAAACAAAGCGTACATACTCGAACAAGGGACTGTACATGCTTCACTTCAAGCAAGCTGCGACACGATGGTGTTTCGCTGCTGCATATGCGAACCCTCTCCAAGCATGTTTTGCCCGTTGGCTAGCGGCCGCCTCGCCTTCCACTCGAGATCCAGCAGGGAGATTTCCTTTTCCCTTTCTTTTTGCGGCGTAAAAACGGAGCGGAAAGGGGAAAAAAGCAGAAATCCGGAAATAGGGGGCGAATGAACGAGGCGGTGACAGGGGCCTGACAGTCCCAGAAAACAGGAGAGGGCGGCTAAAAAAAAGTGGGAAGAGGGCAAATGAAGGAGAGGCGGCAAAAGAGCGGGCTCTGCGTGGCGCCCCGGGCCGGTGTACTGGGAGGCCAGGAAAAGTGTTTGAACCCGCGTCACTTCGGAGCCGGCGACTTGTGGTGGATGAACTGTAGCGGTGTCACGGGTCGAATGCGAATTTCAAAACGCCCGAACAACGGCGACCCATTGTTTGCCCTCTGTTCGCGACGGTGAACAACACGTACTGCGGCTGTATAGTAGCGCCAGCTCGCAGTGTTTCCAGGGCTACGCAAACCCTTAGTACGAAGCGGAAAAGAAGCAGACTTGCATGGAGAACGAGCGAACGGGAAATGAAAGGCTTGGAAGCCACACCTTGGGCCGTTCACCCTTGCCAGCGTCCTCGTCGTCTCCGCAGCAGTACTTCGCATCCCTGGCTTCATTTTCTCGTTGTTCTTCGCTTTCTTCGGCGGTCCTCTCCTTCGCGGCGATTTCTTTTAAAGAAGCGCCGGTATTTGCACTCACTTCTGTCGAAAAGTTTTGAAAGACGAGGGAAATACAAGAAAACGGCCAAGTTCTGGAGGCCGGGGAAACAAAAAAAAAAAAGTAGCGACGGCGAAGAAAAGACGCGAAGGACGGACGTGCATCGCGAAGCCATAATTCTTTCCGGAAAACAGGAAACGGGCGTTGTGCGCCCTTCGCGTCGCGGGAGCGTCGCTCTCAAAATAAGACGAAGGCGCGCTTCACGACTAGTAAAAAAGTGTGGAAAAAAAGAGATCCAAGATGTAAACAAAACAAAAATTTAAACTAGCGCCCCGAGGAAGTGAGCTTGGGAAGGGCCGCAGGGTTCGAGGGAAAGGCGGAAGCCGAGGAAGTAAGCTCGGGTAGGGAGAGGCCGAGGGTAGGGCGGAAGGCATAGGGGAGAGAGTGGCGCTAAGTGACAATGGGAAGCGTTGAGCCTCCAAAGCGAAGAGACGAGGCAGCCACCGCTCGCACTGACTGCCTGAATGGAATTCGGCTCGTTAGGGTGGCTGGGCGCGTTCTTTCTGGGCGGCCGCGCTGCGTGCAAGGGTTAAAACGAGGTCGTTCTTCGGGAGGGCCAGCGCGCGAAAGAAGAAGCTCCGAAAATAATTGAAGAAAAAAAAAGGGGGAGGAGAAATTCCTCGCGAGATTCCTTGCGCCGTGGCGTTACCCGGCTTCAACTCTGGACCGTGCAGTAACGTATACAACTTATGTGGGCCCCGCGTAACTTCTGGGAGCTTCATCTCAGCCCTTATTCTGAAAGCACGCCGTCTTGCCGCACAGAAACTGTTCGTCGGGCTCTCAAGAAAATGAAACCTGTCACGATAATGAGGGTATTACTTTGCAAGCACTCAAATGAAAAAAAAAAAGTATCAAGCATTTTAATGTGAACACGGCAAATTGCATAGCATAGGGCGGAGTGCCATGACATTTTATATTTGCGTTTTTTTTTCCTGTCTAATCGCTAAAGGGGTCATGCTTGTAGCAGCCGCAGCTCTGACTTCTGGCATTTGTCGAGCTACATTCATGACGATAGCAAGATGAAACATCTCTGTCATTTGCCTCTGTTCCGCGTGGCGTCGAACGGCGATGACGACCCCAGATGAAGCACATGCAGCACACAGTTGCCACTGCCGGCTCTATATGCGGGCTAGAATACACTCTAGAAAGGAAATCGTGATGCCCAACTCGCGTGTGAGCCGGCCATAATACGTGTGGTGCTGCCATTTTTCGTTTCTTTCGCTTGCCTCTCAATTTCATTTTCTAATAACTTTTCTAAACAGTTACGATGGCTTGGAAGTATAATTGCTAGTAAAATAACGCTCTTCGCTACTTGGTGTTCAGTCGGCTTCAAAACTGTATACAGCGTTCGAGCGGTGTGCGCCAGACAATAAAAAAGCGATATTATGCAACTGGTGGTATAGCTTTCAGCTCACGTACTTAATTTCACCTGCCCTGCCGCTCAAGTTACTCGTAAGCGTTGCCTTAGATCGTGACAGCTGCAGCAAGATGTCGCATTGTTCGCAAGGCAGTGCCGAGCATGGTGAACCCGCCTCCATCCCGATTCACAGGGGACGCTCTCATAACACCATCCATCCATTCGTCCGGTTCACCGCTAGAGTGCCCTTCATAAATGTGGTGTCAACTGTGCGGGATCTATGCACTCACTTTAGCTGCACGCGCAGCTTATAGTCCGGAAGTCTTGCAGTTTACTCTTGCAAAACAAATTCATTCCAAAAATGGCATGCCTAGTGAATGAAAGTTTACCGTCAATCATGGGTGTCAATCTTAGGTCAGCGAAAGTTGAGATCGGCCACGGCAGTTGCACTCACATAGCGCACTCTTGTGTAATCGAAAAACTCGGGACAGCAAGCGTAACTCGCCGCACCCGCTGCCTTTCGATCTTTGAGCACGCAAGAGGGGATCAACCACGTGGTCTGCCACGACTTTATACTGCAGTCTTTCGGAGTCGGAATGAACCTTTTTTAAGTAGATTGCACTATGCGTCACCCAATTCCGTACAGTAAAGTTTTATTATGACTTTATATCACCAAGCCCTGTACAATGAAGACCACCCGAAGCTAAAACGTTGTAGACAGCGGTAGTCGGGCCGCCACGGTGGCTCAATGGTTATGGGCTGCTGAACCGAAAGATACGGGTTCGATCCCGGTCGCGGCGCCGAATTTCGACGGAGCCGAAATTGTAGAGGCCCGTGTACTGTGCGATGTCAGTGCACGCTAAAGAACCCCAGGTGGTCGAAATTTCCGAAGCCCTTTACTACGACGTCTCTCATAGCCTCAGTCGCTTTGGGACGTTAAACCCCCATAAAACTAAAAAAACAACAGTGGTAGCTGGCGTATTCAGCCTGTTATTTCCAACACAACTAATTGCTTTCTGCAAACAGAAATACTTCATTTACAATGATGTACAAATTCAGCTGGAACTTGTCCAAACAAGTTGCAGTTTTCCTTTCATTTTTCCCTCCGCTCCCTCCTTTGAAATACTGGAACATCTCAGAGAAATGATTGAAGAATGTGCATTGCATATATTTTGTTTCGCCTCCTCTTCATATCCGAGCAACGTGTCACGGACGCATCGGAAGCTCTCAATGTCGTCGCATAGCATTCGCGTCGCTCGCTTACGCCAGCATCACATAGCTCTTTAAAAAGCAAGGTCCCTAATATCAGTCATCTTCAGGCTGTCAGCAAGAGTACAGTACGGGCCTGATTCCAACCGCGTAATGAATTACTTTTTTGTGAGGCGAACGACTTAACACATGACGCCTCGTCAGGCATTCATGACGACCGAACCGCTTCCTCTATCTATGCTAACGGTAAATAGAGGGCATATGTGTTCCTGCGGCGGGTAAGCGCCGATGGGGAAATAAATTAAAAAAAACTGGAAGTCTGGGAAGCAAAGTATTCTATTGTCTTTTTTTGCCGCAGATGCGTAAGAATTAGCATAAACACTTCGTATGCTCTAAAAGCGCTTCTTAGCTATTGTAAGAACAAGTCAGGCGCATCAGTTCGAATGAAAGTGCTGTTCTTGCTGCCGCCAACTCGGTCGTTCTCTTCTGCTGCCTTCATCGGCCGTGCGAGTGCTTTCAACAATAGTGTTGTCTACTGGCGTGACGTGACATCACGGATTCAACCTCGAGCTCGCCTAGGGTGTGTGTCCAGCATATGTGATCTGCCTCCAACTGGCTCACTGTCCCAATGCCACTGCAGTACTATGTCCTCACGGTATCACAATGCACGACAGCACCGCCTAGGTACTACCGTTCTGGCTCGTGTACATCTAATGGTCCCCTTGCTGACGCGTCATCGGCAACACTTCGATTACATCGGATTACAGTACGATGCGCCGCCTTCCCGCTTCTTCTCTTCCTTTCAGTCATTGAGAGTTTTTTTCCCGATTGCGCGTAGTCCAGCTAGCAGCGCAGATGTCTTCCAGCATAGAGTCCACTGGCGTTTTCTCCACCACCGCCTCAATCACACAGACCATGAGTGCGTTCGAAATCCAAAGTTTAGTTTTCTATGTCGCCGTCTAATTAAGACCGACAGAAGAGTGAATCGTTTTATCCGTATTTAGCTTAAAACAGCACTGAGAACACGTTGAAGTTGCCCTCAGTCGACAGGGTTCCTGATTTAATGACAAAGAGGCCACTCTCACTGAAAATTCAGCTTTTTTAAGCTAGAAAAGACAAATATATATAGATACAGGTTTAGCCTTCGATGGCAAATTTCGTAAGTAAAATGCGTGTGTCGACCGCAAATCTTGAGCGTGGATGTCAGAGGCGACGCTGCGCCGCCATTGGCTACAAAGCTGTGGCAACCCGTCCTTTTCCGTAAGGGCATCACGAGTTTGGATTATCTTTGGGTGAAGATTTTTTTTTATCCGATTTTTTCTGGGCGATAAGTCTGTATTTTTCTCCAGGACACACGTTCTAAAGGATCAATCTTTACTGACAATAATTGCGTGGTGTTGTCAGTATCCCTCTAACCTGTTAACAGTTTTGGGCCAGGGAGCTTCAGCTCTTAAGGCAGAAAAGCGGCAGTCCAATTTCTCTCAAGCAAAAAACCACTCTGCTTCGCGTGTTCACAGATGCGGCTCTTATACGACTGGAAGTTGTTTCCAAGTCTTCGCTGACCACTCTGCAGACCCTTGGATATTTGAAACAGAACAGAATCTTCCAACGCTGTCCAGTCATCTCTATTTTCAGTGGAATACTTGAACGGGATTCTGACGCTAGAATGTAGCAAAAAGGTTTACCCTCACCATGGTGAACAATCAGTGTGCGCCCTACAGTAATGGTCAACGGACATGTGGAAAAGTGATCATATCCCTTTGTTCTCTTCCTTTTCTATCTCTTCCTCCGTTCCCGTTCCCACGTGTAGGGTAGCATACCGGGTGCCGCCTAGTTAACCTCCCTGCCTTTCTGTATTTCTCTCTCTCACCATGGTCCAGCACAAGCAGAGGTCGACAAAGAAGTAGAGGAAAACGTTACGGGCAGATTAAAGTGGCGCTATTCTCTTCGCTCTGTGTGAACTTCTTGACCACGCAATAAGGCATGGGAATAAAGGAGTGAAAGAGGGAAGACTGCAGTTCTGGTAAAGATGACGCATAACTCGACGAGTGTCATATGCCTTGCGGAAACTGAGTAACTCTGAAGAAGTTCCCAAACCAACCTGGTCGGGACCAGGCGTAACAAGACCAAAGTCATGACACAATTTTGTGCAAGGAAGCTGGCACCAGGCAGACAATCATGCAGCGGGCAGTTGAAGCTTAACTGCATCATTTGTAGAACTTGACATCACATTCCGCGCAGCTGGGAACCTCCAAGTGCTTTCCGGGCCGCGTCAGTGTTGTCAGGCGACTCCATTTCAAGCAAGGCGCTTCGACAGATCATGATGCTGACAAGTTGATTTACTGATATAAACAGGAGAAAGCGGCCGCATGTTCCGCATCACTGTGCTTAATGAACGACCGTAACGAGCGATTCTAGACTTCAATTTGTGAACTACTATAACATTTTCAGTGAGCAAGATACATACAGCTCGTCTTCTTCAGCACTGTTATCTATAGTTTCTGTACATTGCTTTCTCAGGCCTTGCTTCCTTAGCTTTCGATGCTAGACAAGCTTATATAACGTATGTTTTCTTTAGAGAAATTCGTTAGAAGTATTTTTGTCGCCACGCATATTATCTTTCCGACATCCAGGTCAACCGAACGTATTCAGTTTCAGCGCTTTATTTGGTATTATCTTTCTTAGGTTTCCCGCCTTAACGTCACAAGGTTCAATCTTTTCGCCATAGCCCATGGTCTGGAGCTGTTCAGTGCCAGTCGTTTCCGCGTGCATAGATGCTATAGGCCCTCTTATAAATGGGGTCATTCTCACAAAGCAGGCATGGTTGTACAGCGGCATTGCCTGTCCTGCAGAAGGCTTGTTCCAAAAGCATCATGATGCTAGCCGCATTAACTATACAAGTATGGCGCCTTCGCCTGATTCCAGACGGTGCAGCCGTCACAGCGGTGCAAAACTGCCGAGACAAACACGATTTCTAGACACCCCACCCAAAGATGTTTTGCACCACCTCATCACCAGTATGCAAAGCCGTTTCAAATCTCACACAGATCAATGAATAGAAAGCAGCTCTGCCGCTTGCTTTCTCACAGAGACGCGCGAAAGATCCGTAATTTCGTCGTCTTGACCGAATGAAGCTGTGTCTGCTTTACGAGCTGGGCTGACGGCAGTAGTGCCGGTACACGACAATTACCAGCCGTCCGATTCTTGCACTATGAACGGAAAGGAGTGAAAAATGAGTACGTTGTCCTCCAGCGCACGCCTTTTTATAAAAGAGAGTGTGCTAAGGGACAGCTATACTCCCTTTTAAATCCCATACAGGCCCATTCTTGTCTAGACTCTATAAACCTTGTCTGCTTTAAGGCTTTAAATAGCAGCTTTTTCGCGTATCAGGATCACAGTGTGTCATTTTAAGGCTTGGCGAGCTGTCTTTGTGATATGATCATCGTATAAAGAAAGGTTAGCTTAATTCTACACTACCTCTTGGCACTCCATGCCAATATCACCAATGCCAGACCGAAACTGCAGAATAGCTTTGGGTCAGAACTGCTTTCTACACGGTGCAGTTTAAAATCCTACGCAGAGCAGGCAGACTTCCGGTCATGCGTGCCTTGCTTGTGTGTCTGTGTATTGTTAGACACCGTTTGTTTAATGTTCAGAAAAGTAGGTTGCTTCTCCTGCAGAACGTTTTTGCCTTTGCCCACGGCAGTCTTGATGCGTTCAACGACAAGTCGTTGTTGGATGAAAGCCACGAATAGTTGGTGGCCCTCGCCAACAATAGCAAACCAGAGGTGGCTGCCCTTACTTTTTTTAATTTTTTTTCTCTTTAGCCACGCCTCACTACAGTTCTAAAGGATGCGCACAGAATCGTATCTGCAGAGAAACTGGAAGATCGGATATTCTACAGTATGAAGGAGCAGGGTAACTCAAGGAATGGTTTCATAACGCGTCACTTGATACAGAAGCATAATTAGGGTACTTTAACCGAAACTATCGACGCTTCCAGAACTTCTCATCTCCAACGTTCTTGGAAAAAAAAATTTCAATAATGGAAAACTGAACGGTACTGTTATAAAAATATCCAAAGTAATGGTCATTTCTTCGATGCTTAGCCAAACCTTACTTCTTTAGTGTTTTCATCGCTCACGTCGAGGTGTTAAAGGCGCCATAGAAAACAAATTGAGAACACTTCTGACGATAGCAAAAACGTTAATAGCAAAAAAAATGAAGCCTGTCGACGTGCTATCTCCGGGTATATTGATAGTTATCAGGAAATCGTACAATATGCGAAACAATCACGCTGATAAACTTTTCCCCGTTCAAAAATACTTTTGTCCAGAATTGCGGGGCATGTTCATACATGTGGATCTTTCTTCCTCAAGTAAAACGGCCCATAGGGAGGACACAGCAATTACACGACAAGCCACTATCGATGCTCGGCCACGTCAGCGCTGTGTTTCATGTCAGCTAAGATGAACTAACTATCCCAACCAGTTGTGCAAGCTAAAGCGGTTGTTAAAGGTTTAGAGTTCCAGGAATTTGTTTCTCGGCCATGTTATGCTGCTAGTGCTGCGTCGCCAGCGTCTGAAAGCTACCCTCACCCTTCCGAAATTGGCACTTGCGCGGATTCTACAAAAGTCTGAGTAGACGGCTTAGGAGCAAACATCTTAGCCTCTCCACTTCTGCAAAACCTCTTGCCGCGAAGAGCACTTTTAAGCACCACAGTTTTACGAGGAAAGACATAGCGGAGAAGGTAACTCAACTCGTATTTTAGCAGGGTATGCACGCAATGAGTATCGCTTCGCCTCAGTCTTCTCCAGCCTTTTAATTTCTTTTTCGCCGTTGCTTGCTGTACCTTCTTTTTTGATTTTTTATAGCCCTCAGACTAGCCATTACAGGCTTCCAGCAAGTCTTCTTATCAGTTGAAAAACAGAAAATTACGACAATTTATTATTTATGCGCGTGCTGTTCTTTTCTGGTACTTTTTCAGCCGAACTCGCGAGAAATCGACCTGAACACCGAGGTCCTCGACGGACTTGCACTTTCGCACGGATCCCATTTGTTTGTACAGGCGAGCCGGACGCAACAAAAAAACCTGGCCTTGTGTTGCAATCCGCTCGTCGTCGGTCAGTCCGGGAAGACTGGCTTGGTGTGCCGACGACTTGTTTACGCGACGCCGGCGGCAAGACGATTCACGGATGCTGAGGTGGCACGCAGCAGAAGGCGCGGCTTTTTTGTTTCTTTTTTTTTTTTTTTTGAGAGCCCGCAACGCTTCGCAACCAAGCGAGGCTTGGCGCAGCCGCTCGCCTAAGTCGCTGCAGGGCGGCGCCGGGTGGCCTGCGACGCCCTAGCAATAATCGCTTCTCCGGGCGCGCCTCTCAGCTTGGGTCTCTGCGCTTTTGTGAAGACGAAAACACTGCTCTCAAACAGTATTTCACGATTTCTACTGTTATATTTTAGAACCTTGCGCGTTGATTAGTTAAGACCTATATCCGCGCCCGCTAAGCGAGATGAAAATTCTCGAACGATGGCTACAGCGATCCTCGGCTCAGCCACCCACCAACTATTTCGATTCTAGACTGCGTCTTTTTTATGGGATAGGCTACGAATTTGCTCTACGCAAGTTCCTTGCTTCCTCATTTCACACTCTTATCCGCCGAGGTGGCTCAGTGTTTCGGCCGCTCGGCTACTGATCCGGAGTTCCCGGGTTCGAACCCGACCATGGCGGCTGCGTTTTTATGGAGGCAAAACGCTAAGGCGCCCGTGTGCTGTGCGATGTCAGTGCACGTTAAAGATCCCCAGGTGGTCGAAATTATTCTGGAGCCCTCCACTACGGCACCCCTTCCTTTCTTCTTTCAATCCCTCCTTTATCCCTTCCCTTACGGCGCTGTTCAGGTGTCCAACGATATATGAGACAGATACTGCGCCATTTCCCCAAACACATATTATTAATACTATTCATTTCACACTCTGTCTTTTTTTACAGAGGATCCTTTTCTTTTTTCCCCTCATATTCCCTTATCCTTATCCAAGAGTAGCGTCGGCAAGTGGTGCCTTCTACTCGCTAACTTCCAGACCTTTCCTTTTCATCACTTCCTCTCTCTATCTCTCTTGCTTATCATTGGAGTGGCGCTCTGCATCTTTTCTATCTTTTTGTATGAATCTTTTTTTCTGTGCGAAATCATCGGTGATTCTATGGCTGCTTAAGAACTGGCGTGTATTCGATATTTTTTAAGCCAAAAGCTGCACTGAATGAAAAAAAAAATGAAAAAAAATTATAGTGAAATGCGACATCATTAGTAGCAACGCTGCTACTAAATGTTTATGTGTCTGTGTCAGTTCTTTCACCACATGCGCAATGTTGTCAGTATCGTATCTTTAGTTGCACACAAATAATCATGCTGGCCCCATGTTTTTCAGTTTTGAATATTCGCGCCATGGTCCCCTAACTTTGTGACGTTATCGCTTTTTCCACCTGTCAGCGAGCACTCATTTCCACGCAGGGCTGGTGGTAATTGAATGTAATTTAATCACCTTAATTACCAGCTTCTACAGTGGCCAGTTTGTCCTGGGTAGGCGCATAGGGCAAGGTCACGTGACGTTGTGATGTCACCGCGTTCTTGACCGATCCGTGACTTCTGTGATTAACGCAAGGCAGAGGAGAAAACTTTATCGTACTACAGGAAGTGGCCTCCAGTGAAGAGCAATATCTGTGAGAAAGAGGACTCGCATGGTCGACCGAGAAATCGGAACTGCTGCGAATCTGGAGAGGCAAGCGAAACCGGACCGACCGTCCCAATCAATGAGGACCTGAAACTCAAGGTCTACCTGGAAGGAACGCCTATACCGGCAAAGACGACAGTACGAATATTGGACATCTGAGCTTGGTTTGGTTTATGGGGGTTTAACGTCCCAAAGCGACTCAGGCTATGAGGCATGCCGTAGTGAAGGGCTCCGGAAATTTAGACCACCTGCGGTTCTTTAACGTGCAGTGACATCGCACAGTACACGGGCATCTAGAATTTCGCCTCCATCGAAATTCAACCGCCGCGGCCGGGATCGCACCCGCGTCATTCGGGCCAGTAGCCGAGCGCCATAACCACTCGGCCACCGCGGCGGCTGAACATACGAGTTCAATCCAACCAACGCAGTGCCCACACTTTCACCCTGCTCAAGGCAACAACGCTACAAGTCGCACGCGTGATTAACGCAAGACGCTGGTGTGCAGTCTAACGCTGTCGCAATAAAATACTCGAATACACCCGCCTTACACATTCACGCATAGAAAACACACGGATGAGTGAAGACGGCAGACAAGCGCTTGTCTGTCATCTCCACTGGTCCGTGTGTTTTCTGCGCGCTTTTGTAAAGCATGGTTTACCAACTACACCAGACCCACACAGGCCTAACTAAAATAAACCCGCCCGAGCACCTTTGCAACGTGCGCCTCTATAACTATGAGTTTTCACTCTGTGTAGAAGCTGACCAGGCCATGCCTTTCTTGCCTTTGTTTCTTCATCTTTTAACATTACTTTTTTCCTTCGGCACACAGTTCTTACACGCGCGGTAGAAAGAAAACACTGCTCAGCGCTCCTGTGTATATTTTTATTTCTGTCTGGCGCGTTGTTTCTTAACTGCCTGTTTTTTCATGCCTTCGGGCCAGCTTTAGCAGACGTCGCCCTCTCTCACACATGCGTAAAAAAATAGCGGCCATAAGATAGCTATACTTATCGTCAACGGGACAGCAAGATGCGGCTTCATGCCCAAGACCGTCGCCATATGAGACACAGGTTACCTCTCAATGATCTCTGCAGCATATACATACGCATATACACATACCAGGCACGAAGCCAGGGTACTTTTCAGTGCGGTGGGGAGGGAACGATGTAGGGGGCAGGCCAGCACATCTTGCGCTGCGATAAAGGAGTGCTTTGTGAATCGAGATGATGGAGCGAGGATTGCTTTTCAACGCGCAAGTACAGAAAACCTTATGTTGCATCATTCGTCCGGAAACGCTCGCATATAGCTCAAGCATAAAATAACCATTACCAGTATGAGCTTGCCAGAAGTAGCCCTCATTTGGCACCATATTCTATAATTGGACGTTGGTAACACTGTAGTCGGCTCTGAGCTTACACCTGGCGGCAAGTCACAGTTTTTTTTTTTTTCAACTGACCGACCTGGCTAGCGTTCAAGCTCTGATTACATGCATCAAGTGCGCAGTTGTCGTTCTTAGTACCGATGCCCTCTCACCTATTATTTTGATGAGACTTCTCGCGGACCAAACTATAGCACGTAGTAGGGTATATCAGATCTCTGCTTTTTAGTTGGCACTCTAAAACTTATTTGTCAGGGGCCGTAAGGGCAGTCCGTTTCAGCAAAGCCGGTGAAGCAAGCGATAAGCAGAAAGGTGCTAAGGCTGATTTAGTCTGTGCATCCCTTTTGTTATTGATGTCGACCAGCCCACGGGCATCACTGTCATCGACGTGCATCGCGCCGTTGTTGCAGCATCGCCAAATGCACTGACAGGAGCGTGTTTGCCAACGAGGAGCCCATGGCATTTGACTCGATGCCTCGTCCTCTCGTTGCGGGGTGGGAAATCACATTTGCCTCTTTGCTGAAGAGGTCGATAAATGTCAGCAGTTTCATAACCTGGCCGGATAGTAGCCATCCGAAGGTAGTACGGCACACGTCGTGAATGTTTAACGACAAAGCGTGAGCAGAGATTTGGAGCTGATTTGGTATCGGAGGTGTTATTACACCGTCAGTAGCGGATCAAGCAGGTGACCAAACCACATGTATGCCACCCTCCTTTGAAAACTCTCGGTAGAATTGGTACAGTTCCGCATGAACTGGATTTTCTGACGTCACCACAGAACCATAGTGCATTAACAACAACAAAAAAAACTGGAGCCGTTTAGACCAGCCACTCGCGTGAGCATGGGTGACCTTCTGACACCTCTGTCTATCCCATTTCTAATATGCGGGTTCCCTGCCGCAGTAAAGATACATTTATGATATCTGTTTTCTTTCATCAGGAGTTCATTTCACGAAATTATTCCTGAGGTAATAAAAAATATCAATTTCAACAAATTTATGAGATTCTATAGTGTCATCCTCACTCCCATGGTAACAGACGCGGTTTAAACATGTTATCAGTGCAATAATTTGCGCATACATTTCACTTATACGCCGCAGTAATGAAAGTCAATTTGGTCGTGCCTAAAAAAAATATGCGGATGCTTATAGTATGAACGACGGTATTGCTTTCCATGACCATGTAGCGGACGTGAATAAACACATGTGCAGAAAAACCTTTAAGGGCATATTAGAACGCAATAAAAGCAACATCATTAGGAATGCATTGTTAGGAATGCTCTCTATTAAGTGTAATTTGAAAAGCTCCATACGCAGTACACAGTGAAGCGGACCGCTGTTATTCTCCCTGGATTCCTGGGTCCCATCACTTTTGCACGAACTTCGGACAAAGAGCGACCACCCAGACCTCATCCCCCCCGCCCACGACGAGGAGTGGATGAACGACCATCAAGAGCGAGAAACAAGCTTTCATTGCTGCGCTCGTACCATTATGCAAGGGCCGTCATTAGCCCAGAGACACGCTCGGGATTCGCGAGTTGTGCTTCTGCCCTGCCCTTGGCCAAGAATTGCCACCACTGAGAGCCTGCCAGCAGACCCTTCGTTTTCCGCAACGGTGCCTCCGCCCCTGCGCAGTGCTATGGAAAGTCATCAAATATACCAGACGTTTCGCGGTATTTGTTCTTTTCTTTTCTAACGCTGCAGTGCTCGCTGAAATTGTTTGCGCGTAATTTTCTGGCGCTGCACCCCCGCTTAGCGACACACTCCGCCTGGTTCTCGGCAAACATGCGAATGCTCTTCACGAAAAAAAAATCTGTAAGTCCACCCTCGCACCGCATCCCCCCCCCCTCCCCGGCTATCTTGTCGATTGCCTGCACACACCCGGCATTCCGCCCTCCCGCCCTTATATAAATTGGTTCTGCCAAACTATAAACAGGCACCAGAGTACGACTGTGCCACGGCCATAAAGGTGTACGATTCAGACAACAGGTACCCCTTTCACCTCATACATAACACATGCCAAAGGAAGCGTCACAGTCAGAAGATAACTGCGCATGTGGTCTTTTTGAGCGGCCTCCTCCCCATTGAGTAATCGGGTCGTCCCGACAAGCAATTCAAGTAGATATATGGAGCCGATTAATAGATACAGAACACTTTCGCCCCATTGCCTATACCTTATGCCCAAAGAACTGAGCCCTACAGTGGCAAGACAAGTCCGCGTGGGTCGGTGGTCACTAAATTGAACAAGAGTTCTTCCAGAAATTTCAAAACTTCTTGACGTATATCCTATGCTGGCATTATCGAATAGTGTTACAGAGCTACTCCTTGTTGTGGAACTCGTGTTTGCGCGCATGCCAATGCATGGCGCAGTATCCGACACGCAGATTCATTCATGCACGAGAGCTTATTTAATTTCTCTATTTCCCAAACTTTTGAGTGCACATTAAGCGACCCTATTTCAATGCGACTCTATTTCAATTCGGCAGCATTGCAAGTTCCGTTCACGAGAATAGCCGACGCCCATCCGCCCATATAACGAAAAAAGATTGCTGGCGGTTTAGCTTTGGTAAAAATGACGCAGTAACTGTCTACCATATCTCGGTGGACACCCGAACCGCGCCTTAAGGGAAGGCATAGAAGAGGGAATGAAAGAAGGAAGGAATAGAGAGGTGCCGTAGTGGAGGTCCCCGAAACGATTTCGGCCACCTGGGGATCTTTAACGTGCACTGACATCGCACAGCACACGGGCGCCTTTTACGTTTCGCCTCCATCGAAACACGGCCGCCGCGGTTCGGTTCGAACCCGGGTACTCCGGATCAGTGGACGAGCGCCTCAACCACTGAGCCACCGCGGTAGGTATGGCACCTCAATTCAGCGCGAGAGGCTGCTCGAGAACAGCAACCTGGATCGCAGCCCAAACAAAGCAACCCAAGTCCCACCGCTGGCAGCACCTGCCATCGCAGAGTAGTAGCGCATCGGTTAACCGCTGCAACACTGCGCCAGGTGTGGTAGGAAGACCCAGAGGAATCTTTGAATGTAACGGAGAGAATGACCAATATGGACATGAACTCATCATCACTATCCGAACAACTGCCATCCGTGAACACTCGATCTGCGCACCGAAACCCAAGTGAAAATCGAATTGCTAGCTCACCTAATTCACATTTGGCCTAAATACGCAAATGTACCATAACTTTTTTTACATTTCCTAAGTTTTTTTTTTCTTTTAGTTTCGGGACACTCGTCTTCTGCGCGTACATGAAGTTAAGAAAATTTACCAAGGCGTATGAGGTTCCAACGAGGGGCTCTGGATAAATGTTCCTTCAGAAAAGAATTTGTGGAAACCTCAATTATTCTTGTCCTTTACCGCTCCTCAATTTTGGGTCCTTTCGTGCTTTTGTTTTCTTGTTACTAATGTAAAAGTTGGGGGAAAGTTCTGCTTTGGCATCTGTCCCAATCTTTCTGGCGGGAGAGCTCTGATGTGAAAAATTGTCGCCCGCCCACTGAGCACGTTTCTGGCAGGAGGGACGTGAAAGAAATTATCGTTCGCATCTCCTCCTGTTTGCATTGGCTCCTTCCCACGGCAATCTTTCCGCGGAGTTCCACGCCGCAGACACTGCGACGCCGTCTTGCAGTTTAAAGCGTGCTACTGCATCTTTTGCTGCGGCCCAGATTTTTCCTCCCTCGGGAGTGCTGCATCTGGGACAGTATACGGTGTAAATGACGTCAACGTCGGCTTCACCCGCTCGCCAATGATAATATCCTGTATGGTCATGTGACTCAGGTGAGCCTGACCAGCATACGCTCTATTTTTTTTTTTTGTCAACGGTCTAATAATTGAGAGATGTACCGTAGTCACTTGGGCAAGTGGAGGAACGGATAGTCTAGCCGTGTTTTGGTTTGTCAGTTTGCGCGAACATTACGTTCGCATATCTAAGCCACTGTTGAAAGATGGCAGATGCTGTTTTTCAGGACGACAGCAAGTGCCTGTTTCCACAAACGTGACAAGTAATGTTATTTAATAGATGTGTGTTAGCGTAACAAAACTGCAAAATTTCCATCTATTTGTCTGCTTTATTGTGGGATATGGGAACTCCCTTTGTTTGAATGTGTTCACTTGCCGGTTTAGAAGGCAACAGAAACTCCGGAAATCTGAGAGCGGGCCTGGTGGATTTTTTTTTTCCACGCAGAAAAGGGAAGACGCGGCAAAAACCAGTTGAAGTCCTCGCTCGTGTCCACAAAATATGAAAAGGGTATCAAAAAGATTTGGAGTCGATGTTGTCTTCACAGACCTTCCCTACATTTTCAGCTTACACACATTGGACAGCGAGCGCCTAGCCAAAAGGACGTATCTGACGCCAAACACAACACCGAATACGCCACTTGCGATATGAAACGTTCCGTATGTGGGCCGGATATCAAATTATGTGAATAACAACTCCATATACGGAGGAAATCGCACCCTTTCCATACACCTCCGTTGTCACATTCCGCGTCATTTCCATGCAGGCTCCACATCATTATTATCTAGGCTGTGTCTGTGACTTCATACGGAGCCTGTATTAATTTCAACTTCTGTCCGTATGTACTCCGCATGTTCGCTATTGTTTCTTTGTGAGTCTTATCGAGAACGTGCGGAATTGTGGAAATAGTCATATGGGACCCTTCAGAAAGGTTCCACTCCTGTAGCAGTGAATAAGGTGCACCTTAGTTCCTGGAGTGTTTATATCGGACAGACGGCGCTGTCTAGATGACCGGCTGAAGGAATATATGCAGGGGCCCTGAATTCCAACATTGGCGCGCACCTCCCTCTGCATAACCTGTGCCCCTAGATGCGGTCTATTGTTTGGTGCCACTCCGCAATGAGGGCCTACAGCTTATAGGCATACTAGAAATACCCCTGGAGCCCTGGCGATCAGCAAGGCAGGGCTCCACATCTGTGTTAACGCGTCATCTCTTAACCTCCCTGGTAAGGAGTTGCAACTTTTAAGTCAAAGATAACAGCCGCTTCTCCTGAATGCCTCAGTGTATCAGCGTCTGTTTGCTTCCGTTCAGCGACGACACCTGCATGTTTTTGTCTCGCGTGAAATTATTGCCTCCAATATAATTCCACTCATGACACAGGCTTTGTTTCCTTCTACAGTAGCACTTTGAGATGTTCCTTAGCGTATTTATTTTCTCCCTCGTGTTACTACAGGTCACTAGTAAGTTAGCGCTTCGTCTGTATGCTCCTCTCTGTGGCGTGTGTTTTTGCGTTTAATTTTCATTGATGTCTCACCAAATAGCCAGACTGCATTACTTCGCAACATCCCGTTTCGTCTGGCAGTAAATTCATCTCAAAGTAAAAAGGCAGAAAGGTAGGAGGGGAGAAACACTAGAGCTGACAAAACTTTAGCGAGCCGGCTTAGATACTTCGGTTTTCCCACTGAAGCCCCGTTCACTAAACAGTGATTTGTTAATTGCTGCTTAATTACAGTATTGAATAATAACTGCCGCGGTGGTTTTCATACCCGTGATCAAAGCAGTGCTGTGCGCGTACTATGCCTGTAAATATTTTTTTCTGCAAAGAGTTAGCCTTACTTGAAGACATTGCCATATAGGAGTATTACAATCACTCCGAACAGCTCCGTTTTATGGAGGATCGTATTTTTATGCGTAACCATTACTTTGCTCACGCGTAGCGTTAACAGGAAGTGTTAACAGAAAGTGTGAGCAGAAAGTGTGGACGCTTCCCGAGTTACTCGAGTTACTCGATAACCCCGTTACTCGATAGTAACTCGGGTAAACTCGGGTAAATTCGGAGGAGCGCCACTAAAGCGGCAGACAATGGCAGGTAGCTCGAGTAGTAGCTCGGGTGAGCTCGGGTAAGCTCAGGTAAGCTCGGAGGAGCGTCGTACTGCGCCACTGCGCTAGTAGTGGTATGACTATACTCGCCGCCATATGACCTATAGTTCAGCATATATGGGCATTAACTCACGGAGGTGCGAATGGTGTGCGGTATGGTGGCCAACGCGAACTAAGTTACACAAACACACGAACTAGAAACGCAGCAACGGAAACAGCAGCATAGTACACAATGCTTTCGAATCCATAGCACGTAATAAGGCTTAAATGCCCCCGGTAGATTTTGCACTGTAGCATTGCCTAACTTAACGTCGCACTATAATACAGCACAGAAGTGCTACTGCAATGCCACCAGCATTAAAAACACAACTAATATGCGTTATCTGTAATGACAGCCCTGTTAGCTCTGGTACCGACAATAGCCAGTATAGCATCAGCAGTTTTGTAAGATCTGTTGCGCTTGATGTTTCAGGAGTTGCAGCAGCAAATCACGACTAGTTAAATATCGCTGTCCAGGAAAATAAAATGGCGACTAATTTGATGAAAGATATAACCGACCGATGCGCGTCACTTCCGAAACTATAAGCAATAAGAAAACGCAAAACGTAAATGAACGTTCCTAGTCCCACTAGTTGCACGAAAAACAGTTCAAGTACAGTTCCCCCGAATGCGGAACTCAACTATTTTTTTTATATATTATTTGAAACGAGTCATTCTGTGAAGGACCTGCTAGGTGAACTTTTTTACTGCTCCTAATTTTCCATTCATCTGTTTCTATGCATTATTTTATTTCTTGTAATTTTTATTTCATTACACAGCCTTCATGTCAAACATTCTCGGAAAAGATTTTTGAAAATTTGAATATTGTAAGGTATTTTGCGGAAATATTCAAGGTAATGGTAGATTCTTCTGATATGTACCAAAATCTGTTTTTTAAATACGATTCCCATGGAAAACCAATACGAAACGCTTTTGAAGACAAAAAAGCATTAACTTGACGTCGGGTGATTAGCGGATATATTGATTGTAATAGCAAATTATTAGATTATATGAAAAAAATTGCGCTCATAGACTGTTTCCCGCTCAAAAATACTTTTGTGCAGAATTGTTGGTTGTGTTCTGCTTGGGCAACGGCTTCGGTTCGTAGTATTCAAATAAACAGTCGCAGTGAACGTCTATTAACAACAAAAACAAACAACAAAAGATTCGAGCTGTGCTTCTTCTTCTGCGTTTCCTCTTGTTTTATACTTTGCATATACACTTTGTTTCCTAAACATGTACTCAAACCTGCACCAACTAGCCCTACTAAGGAACGTTCTGGGTTTGCTTTCTGAGTGATGCGCTGAAGACCTGTGTGTTAATCCATCACGCTTCTCTTGCCATCAGAGGTGGCATGAATAAAACTGTATGGTCAAAAGCGGCGTGTAAAAGTTATATTCTTTACTAGCCGAATGTGAAAGTTTCACCCTCAGTAACCCACCTTTCATTCTGAGCACTCTGGTTGAAGAGAAACGGCCCAGGTCTCCTGTCAACGGGGCTACGCCCTAAATGCAAGCATTGCGGCCAAGAACCAAATGCCAGAATTGAACCACGATGGTTTTAGTCATGAAAATAATAAATGTCATAGATAGCGTACGCTATCCATGACGCTAGCGTAACACAAACTGCCCTGGAGAAATGATCACGTTCTCTAACCAAGCTGCGGTTTTAATACTTTCGGCTCACTCATAGAGAAAGGCGACATCAAAACAAACATCAACGTTAACCACAACTCTCTTGACCATTTTTTTTCTTTCGTCTGTGTCGGCTTTGCGTATTGGAGATGCTGTTGACATAGCTCTTGATATGCATACAACAGCCCGTGCCCGGCACTCCTCTGTCCATAGTAAGAACTCCCGCAGCACCGCGGCCGCCTACAAGCCGGTAAAGACAGCTGCACGTGCGCATTCTAAAAAGCCACCCGAGCTGCCTGGCGTGTGGCAGCGAACGGCCTGTGGCAGCCCGTGTTCTCCACATCCCAAAGTCCTCCTCTCCCGCAACCCTGGCCTGGCTCCAGGTGGAAGGGAACCCCGAGCGCGCGCGGACTTCTTGCTGCCCGCGCGGCCCAAGGTGGTAGCGGTAGGTGGGCGCGATATTTTCGAACACAGCTGCTGCACTCTCTTCTGTTCCTCTCTCTCTCTCTCCCTGCAACGCTGCCCCTCCTCGCCCCGGCCAGAAAGCCGCACTGGTGCCACAACTCCAGCAGCCCTCTCTTCTCTCCCCGTGCGCGCGGCACAAGCAGGGACCTCGGCAGAGTCGCAATCTCCTTCGTGGCGCGCGGACCGCGCAGCGCCGCGCTGAAGGAGACACCTGACGTAGAGCAGTACGGCCTGACGTCGCACTAGCGCGACATAGCGGTCAGTAGCAGGAACCAACGCCGCGAACCTTTCGAAGCTCCTCTCAGTGCCGGCACTTCTGGAGACGGTCCTTGCCTGCCATTGTGTTTGTTCGTGTTCCCGTGCTGCGGGCGCGCGGGCTCGCCCTCCCGTCCGGATGTCACCGAGTCGACCCGCTCCGCCTGCTTTGCCCCGCCATCAAGCTGCCGGCACGGAAGTGATTGAAGACGTGCATTCCTAGCGCGCTCTCCGGACCCCGCCTGTGCTTCAGACGAGCGGCACAACACCCGCTCTTTCACTTCGCTCCGTGGTGCTCGCCTTGCCATCATGTCCTCGGTGAAGAGACGAGCCCGGACCCCTCTTGGGGGTCCGCCGTTATTCGGAAGCTCTGCCTTCACCACCCTCTCATCGACGCCGTTCGACATACCTTCGCGCTCGAGGGCCGGGTTGCATCAAAGTTCTCTGGACCTCAACAGGGCACGGAACCCGCCGTTGTCCCGTAGGTTTCGGGACAGCAGCTGGGGCTCATCGGAGTGTCTCTTCAGGCCTAGCTCGTCGGCGCTGGCTTCGACGGCCAACTACGTGCTGTCCAGCCTGGGTGGCTCTGATTTCCATCACCGCTGCAGATCTCCCGCGAGGGGAATGACGCCGCCTCCACGCCGCATGGGCCGCGAGTCTAGTCCGTCGCCCATGTCCAGCTACTACAAGTCTACGTACGCGTCGTCTTGGTACGACGAGTACAAGCCCGTCATTCGCGAACGTCCTGCCCTGAAGGAGTACCACCGGCCAGCGAGGGGTTCCAAAGAACGGAGAGAGTCTATGGGCATCATTACAAGACATAGACAAGTGGTGAAGTTCAGGGAGGACCCGACGTTGCATGAGTCCAGTCCGGTTGTCTCGCGCACGAGACAAGACGAGTCGGGACACAGCACGCGTTCCGTCGACTCAGGCATTGGAAGCTTCAAGGAGGGGCAATCGGGTCAGTCACCTGTCGACTTCGAAGACATGTTAGGTTTCGACTCACCACCTGCAGCTGCCGAAGAGATTCGCCGCGAGCTGCTCCCCGTAACAGGCAAGGAGAGTTTAAAAAGTTCCCAGAACGACGTTGCGAATGATAACCTCGGTAGAAGACGTAGAATGAGGAACCGAGACGACTCTGAGGAGCGCCTAAACTCTGCTACTTCAAGCGTACCTCAAGAGTCGGAAAGACTAGCCCGCTCAGCGCAGCGCAGGCGCGACAGCGCGCCTAAGCCTAATGGCACCGTACCTGAATGTCCAGCTGAGAAGCACTCAAAGGAAGGCGAAATAACGCCTACCATCGAACTTCCGAAAGTGAGCGAGATATACGAGACTGTGGTTGTGAAACTCAAGAAGGGTGCAAAGGGCAAAGGGTCTCCCGGAGACGTGAGTCCTACACCTGACCGTGTGGAGAGTGTTGTGCACTGCCTCCCGACGCCCAACGGCCACTGTGATGACACAACTGACGAGTCGCTACAAGGGAGGACACGCGAAATCTCACCCGCTGTAATAACGCTAGAGCTTACGCCGAAGAAAAGTGATAACGACGCAAAACAGCCCACACAGGACACAAAGGCGCCAACAGCTACTGCAGCAACAGCGTTGCCAGGAGCTAAGAAAGCGACGAAGGCGAGTAAAATCTCTGCTTCTCTTGCTCAGCTTAAGACTGGTCGAAAAGCTGAGCAAGAGCAAGCAAAAGTTAAAAAAGATGCCAAGGCAGGATCCGCAAGTCCACAGCCCAAGTCCAGCCAGCCACCCACTCCGGAACCTCGAGGAAAGCCCAAGCCTTTCAGTAAAGCGCCGGAAAGTGCGACGAAAGTGCACGCTCAAAACCATGCAAAACCTAAAACGCAAGACATGAAGTCGCTGAGCGCGGCAAACGCCACTGATGCACAAGCACGCGTTCCGGTAGAAGCCCAGACTGAAATCAAAGAAAAACAGCAAACTAATATTACTTCCTTGTCCAATCAGCGGGATAAGAAACCAGCATTCCAGCAGCAGGAGCCACCGATAAAAGTCGCATCCGAAGAGAAACCACGCGCTGTCGAGCCTCCGAAGACGACCGCAAAGGACGCTGCAACCACTGCGGTCCCACAGACGAAAGCCGTCCCAGCAAAGCCTGACAGTGTCGTTGACAAAGCAAAGAAAGATGCAGAGACCAGCAAGAAACCAGCCCTGGGAATGCTGGAGTTCCGTAAGAAGGAGCCGTTGGGCAGACTCGAGTTCAAGTCGAAAGAACCCCAAGGAAGGCTAGAGCTCAAAAAGCGACAGCCGATACCGCTGTGTGCTCCTCCGGAGCCCGTTGCGGCGACAAAGCCTCGAGAAACCACGCCACTTCCAAAGTCGCCTCAAGAAGCTGCGTCTACTCCTCCAGTCCCACCAAGGAAAGATGCGGCAGCAGCTGTAGCGGCACCCGCCAGTGTTGAGGCAGAGAAAGTTCCGCGCACCGGATCGAAACCTGCCGTTCCCACTTCCCTACCGCAGACGAAGCGTCCTCCAGCGCTGCCAGAGAAGCCGTCGCCGCTGTCAGACAAGCCGCACCTGCCCACGCCACCACCACGTGCGGGCTCGGAAGAAGGCAAAGCGGACAAGCTCCTCAAGAAGATCAGGAGAAGCAAGGAATCTGAATCGAATCGATCCGCTCCAGTGAGCCCACTGTGTTCCACTGCACCCACTCCACTATCCTCTCCTAAAACCGAAACTTCTCCTGCCGCAGTAGTCGGAACTCCTCCCTTGTCGCCGGCAACACCCGACGCGTCCAGCGGTGAACCGCCCTTGAAGGCTCCGCGGAAAGTCAAGAAGGTCAAGAAGGCCTCCAAGATAAAGGTCGCCAGCAGCTCTAGTAGCACTAGCAGCGGCGGTAGCGTTGGCTCGAAACGAAGCGCTAAGAAGGCATCCAAGGAACTTGAATCGGCGAGCGCCAAAGCCGAAGCAGCAGCAACGAGCACTGCAGACTCTCCAGATGGCGTCCCGGTAGCCGACGCTGTAGCGGTGGTCGAACCGAAAGGGTCGGTTAGTGAACCGCCGAATGTCGCGGCCGTTGAACTGACACCGGAGAATGCGGAGCAGACGCCGAGAGATGACGAGGCTGACGCGTCATGCGGTGAGTTCGGCGCCCTGGTTTTATTTCTTTCTTCTGCTTTCTCTTCGCCCCGGTTCCTTCGTCAAGGCCGCTGGCAGTCCGAAAATACAGTCCGCTGCGTTGTTTGCGGTCAGCCTGCACGAGCCTTGTGGCGTGCAGACTGTCGCTACTAGCCACGTTTTGCTAGCGCTAAGCTGCTTTTTTCTTCAGTCACTCGGTAAAGGTGCGCAGTTATTTGAAGCTTTCTGACCCTGGACCTGTAAAAGCCAACGGGGGAAATCGTATTTGATGTCGCCGGCATGTCCCCGGTCCTTTTTTAAAGAAGCCAACCAATGACAGCCTTCACATCTGAATTTACCTTCAGGACAACAAAACATTAAAATTTATTGAGCTTCGTCAAATTTTCACTATTCATCCCGACGCGCGTACAGTTCTTGAAGAGCTGTCCATGATGGTCGGCAGACCCCTTATTACGTCTGTTAGTACAGTTGTGGCTTAAACTGGCCAATATTTATGAGTTAAGCTGCCAAACGCCGTCTTCAGCTGCACAATTTCCTTCGAGCAAATGCAATTTAAAATGCCCTCAGTTGAAGGAGAATGGCCACCACGTGCGGTGGTAATGTGAGCTAACAGCTTTCATAAATGTCACATCATATACCATATGCCATACCAAACCATACCATATCATACCATACCGTACCATACCATACCATATCATACTATACCGTACCGTACCGTATCGTATCGTATCGTACCGTACCGTATCGTACAGGGCAGCACCATACCATGCATACCATACCCCTCCGCATCGGTATTAAAACAAATTTTTGCAATTGCACGTTCCATTGCAATCTTTCCATGTAAATTTTGAGCTAACGAACTGCTCGTCTCTCGGGCACTTAAAATTGTAGGCTTAAGTTCTAGAGGACTTTTGTTCATGCCATGAATTCACGATGGCGTCCATGCACATGTTAATGTGTCTGCTCCTCTTGCGAGGAATTCAACAGAAATGCAGAGAGGGGCCAACGTGTGGCTCAGTGACCAGTGAAGCTCAGTGACCAACCTGTTGATGAAACTCTGCTTTCTGTTAGCCGGTCTTAAGAAATTTCAGCTATTACACGTGGACTTGCATGTGATCGTATATTGGTCATTTACGAGGCTAAATGCCCTCATTTTGTGTGTGCATAAATGGCAAAATATTACACAGTTAACCCGTTCATTATCACAATGTCAGCCCCTAGTGAAGCACTTTCGTAAGGACTGTAAGATCAGGCGATGTTAAAGGTCCTGCTGGCTTTTATGTTCTTGAAGCACTGCAAGTGCTAAGCTTTTTGCATGTGTTTTTTTCTAGGGGGCAGGGGGAATTATTTCGCTTATTTGCGTTTTACGTTCATAAGTCAAGACAATCTTTTATGCTAAACGACAGACATCAGTGGTGCGTTGTAAGGGCACAAGCGTTTCTCTAGCATTGGAGCTATGCCAGTCGCTACATCGAAATGCGCCCAGCAGTTCGAACATTAACGTAATTACATGCGCTTCAGCGTTATAATTAACCGCGGGATGTCTGTACAAGCCTTCCTGTGACTCGGAAGTATCTTGGAAGAACACGCTTTTGATACAAAACGAGTTTTGTACAGGTATATTAGAAACAAAATTGCGGCGCAAGTAAAATGTGGGATTCCGTAATGCCATTTGTTTAAGCCCGGCAGCAGCATCGTTGGATATTCGTTAGGAATTAATCAAATGCTCCGGATTACATCTCATCTCAGCAAGTAGTTCACTACCTGCAGAAGTCACACCTCTCTCCACTCTCTCCAGAAGTCGCCTGGAACGAAAGCCGACCGTCGTAGTTGGATATCACACCCGCGGCGGCGCTACAGTCGAACCTCGTTATAACAAAATGGTTTGCCACGAAACAATGGATATAACGAAGGAATGACGATTCCACTTGAAAGCTCGGTCAAGACTGGCTGTAACGAAGTAATCGCCGCGCACCTTCGACTTCGTTATAAAGAGGTTTAACTGTATAACCACTCACCCATCACTATGATGCGAAAGCTCCGGTGCGACTCAGCAATAGGTGCGAGGATTATCGGAGAGCAGCTCAATCCTACCTAGCGCGAAAGGTCAAGTCTCGCGCTCTGTTCTTCCTGTCGTCCCCACGGCAGTGACTCAGCGCGTCTCCGGCAAAACAGCCAGTCGCGACTCTCGCGCTTTTGGACCGCATCTCGCACGAACGCGGGTTTCGTTCCAGGCTGTTGACACCGCTGTATCGGCGGCGTTGCTTTGAGACCGCGCACGGTAGACACAAACTGTCACGGGGGCCTTCAGGGCGTGACGTGCACCGCCGTCTGACGTACTTTCCGCGAATGTGTTTGTCTCGATCTAAAAATACGGACGCGAGAGACAACGGATCGGCCAGAGTTTGCGGGGCGAGGGAAAAGAAGGCGGGGATGTGCCGCGAGGGGAGACTGAAGAAAAAAAAGTGGCCCTCCGGTCACTGCTTGCCCGGACGTCCAGGCTAATTCTGTGTGCGGGACTTCCGGACTTGCTATCCCGTACCCTGCTGTTGCGGGGCCTGTTTCAGTAAAGTGTTGCACATTTTAACCGAGGCCAGAGACGCTATATGCTGAGGTGTGTGAACGTTGACTGGCGCCCGTATTTCGTGTAAACAGACAGTAGTGTGAGTACGATGAAGGCATGTTAAAGACGAGAAAAAAAGGCCGGCTTTGTCATCGTCTTCTATTTTTCTTATTTATTTCAAGGCATTTTTAACCAGAAGAATATTTCACAGCTTAGAGCTTGGAAGCCTTTACAAGCAGTTAACAAGTGTCAGGTTGGTTCCCTGCGTTTATGGTATCTGCTGATCGAATGAATGAATGAATGAATGAATGAATGAATGAATGAATGAATGAATGAATGAATGAATGAATGAATGAATGAATGAATGATAATGTTTTGAAGCTGCATTGTACACGCTACACCCTGTAGAAACTAAGTACGTTCAGCCCTAGTGCCCTGGCTCACGCTTTGGGCGTCCAACAGCCTGCTTCATATCTGCTGAATTATGATGCACATGCTGGACAATCGTTGGCAAAGGAAAAATCATTTCTCTTGTTTCCAAATGTCAAATCGCAGCGGTATACTTGTATGCTTCAGAGTTGAGACATGTACGTATGCTCGACATGCAGATCGACTTTATTTTTTTAAGGAAGTTATGCATTTAGAAAGAGATCCGCACGTAGCTAGCACAAATGTCGGTTTTTACGTGCGCACGCCTTGATAGCTCGTCACCAAAACCCACAAATATCAACTCTTCGAAATTATATAAAATTATTAGCATAACGGCGTGTCTTCTCAAGCAGTGCCAGATATATACGTTACGTTGTCGTAATAGTCCAGGCGCGAGGGCACCCCAGTGACTCCCAAGATGAAGCCCTGACTTTATCTTCGGCATACTTTGACGAATAGCTACCAGCAGAGCTGCGATATTAATGCGGTGCTCACTGCAACAAAAGACTTCAGAATGCGCAAAACGAGACGGGACAAAACATGGTCGCTTCCAACAGTCAGGTCTACTAACTCCGCATGCGCTACAATCGGAAATGTGCGCTATATCTGACATGTAACAAGTCGGAATGTGCGTAGACTGGTTTTCAATCGTTAAATCTTTAATTCCATGTTCTTTGCCAGGCCAGTGAAGATGAAGACCCGTTGGCAGTGGTGCATCCGTGCTCTCTAATGAATTCGAGACGTCATCGCCTGTCAGGTAGCGCGTATTTAATGAAGCCCCATTTCTTCCTGCTGTCTTTGAATGCGATCATTAGCCGCCGACTCGTGGTCCATCACAAACACAGTGGCGTCCTGATCTTCGCTCATCGAAGGTAGAAAATTCTCGTAGTGAATTTTCGCCACGAAAACTACTTTTCGTCCCGCTTTGCGAAGCAGTGAAAGCGACAGCTATTGGTCAGCTCTATCGCCGGCCAATAAGCGTAACAAGACGTTGTGACGTCGCCGCGCGTACGCTGAGACGGTGGCAATTACCCCTTTTGTCACCGACCTAGAAGTTGTCCCGTAGCTCAGTTATTTCTGAAACTATTTGTCTGCTGAAGACGGGTTAGTGACACCAGCGACGACAATGAACCCGGAAAGCAAACTGGCAATGCTTCTGCAGAAAAAAAAATCGAACATGCCGCAAAGCGACAACAAACAATCCTGTTCACGTCTCCACAACTGCCTTTCACTGTTGATCGATGATGAGGCATCGGTCCCGATAGCCAGCAAAAAACACGCGCCGGTTTGCAAACTTTTCTCTTTCATCGCTGCGGTGCTTGGACCCCATTCAAAAACACGCGGTTCAAGCACGTCGGACTTCGACGTCTTCTCGACGTCGTTGCGGCATCGCTTACATAACGGGAGTGCAGAACGAGGGGCACGTTCGACGCTGCGCGGAAACTGAAAACCGTGCACGTGGTCGACGTCCCCGCAGCTGCTGCAGGGAGCGGACCGCGCTCCTTTGAGCCAAGACCGCGGGCCGAGTCGGCCGCGAGGCAGCGGGCGTGCCTGGGCTGCTTGGAACGTCACCAAGAGCAGGCAGCTAGCGAGGCAGGGCGCGAACGCCATTTTTTACGCATTCCACGGGCCTTCGCTAGCCCCGTCTGCCTCCTCCCAGCGAGTGGGCTCGAGAAACTCGGGTAAAATAGAGTGGGTGAAGAAGGTGGGCGAGGGGGTAGCGGAGCGCCGCGCGAATCATGCCGCAAATCCTCCGGAGCCCTGACTTAAACCGCTCTACTCAAGAGTGCGGCGCACCGAGCGGAGGGCGCCATTTTGGGAGCTGCTTACGGAGCGGGAAACCCCGCTTCGCGGAAACCGCGACTCTCCATTGTGACGCAATCGCGGGGAAAAGACAAATCTGTCAGACCTCTGCGCTCGTTACATCGTCTGTCTGCGATGCGGTTGCAGCCACGATTTTCGGCGCATGCGCGGAGGCTTACGCGTGATCACCGTGCCATCTGTCGGGCGTAGCGCGAAGCAGTGCCCCTTAGCGAAGAGCCAACGTCTGTGCCTGCCCGAAAGAGGCGAGGTGTTTAAACCGTTGGAATGTTCCGATAGCCAGCGAGCGCCATCGGCAGTTCACAAATGGCGTCTAAGAAATCTCCGAGACGAGCCTCAGTGATTACATGCACTGTAGATAGCATGTGTAGACAGGAGGGAATAAGCGTACGCTAAAAATCTTGTGTCGGTGTTTCTGGTCATGCGTTGTTGCTGAGTTGCTGCCCCCCCCCCCCCTTTCCACACTATCCAGGCAAAATTTTATTCATAGAAACAGAAAGAAAGTCAGTTCCATTAGTGGAGCGACGTCGTCGTTGCAAACAAGAGGAGATACTGTAGAATCAGATGCGTTTATCGTTATTCTATGGTTTTACATTACATTTTTAATAATGGAGGTGCACCAGAACTTATCACCGGAGTCGTGTGTGGGGTGCTAAAATTAAACACATTTAATCATCAGGGACCATCCTTAAAGGTACAAAATGAATACAAAAATAGCCTAAACAAGAAAATGCGTAAAATGCATAAAATTTTGTATTATTTTTGTTACTCTACCTAGGGCTATATGTTCTCATAGATTTTATTTTCTGAATGAAACGACATATCTTGCGTCACAGTTTGAGGTAACTTTTTTCACAGGTTTGCAGCAAGAAAGTACCGTACGAATCATCCGTAAATTGTTCGAATAGGTGGTGCGCCTGGAGTGTCGGATGAAATTGATCGGAGTGAATGTCTTCCTGGGTGATCTGTGAGCTTTGTCACCCGACAACTTACAATGCGACGAATCAGATTGTAAGTGAAGACTAGCACATAGTAATTTACGCATGACGTTAGGGACTGAATACTGAGCAGTGGATAAGCAAATGCTACTGAATCAGGCCTTCTCGCAAAAAAAAAAAGAATCGCGCCCATTGTTTCTCTGATTTCACGCCAAACCCATCCCGACCTCATTGAGTTTCATCTCTCTGATATGGCACCTATTCTATAACATCTCAAAGCCACTGCCAAGGAAAAAGCTGATACGGCAGTGTTTGTATACAAAATGGTGCTTTTATTTTCGCTTGGCGACTCCTATTAGCAACGCTTGAACGGCTGTGCCAAGTAAATAAACAAGCCTATAAATAGGCGCTGTGTGGCGCACAGCCCAAGACGTCAACACGATATCGCGGGTGACGACGGCTCAGTGACTGAAAATACTGTCCTGAGAAACCTGAAAAAATGAAGAAAAACACCAAGGCTCACTCAAAGGCAGGCAATGTCAT
The DNA here is from genome assembly GCF_052857255.1 of Amblyomma americanum. Taxonomy (NCBI): domain Eukaryota; kingdom Metazoa; phylum Arthropoda; class Arachnida; order Ixodida; family Ixodidae; genus Amblyomma; species Amblyomma americanum. Next base: position 56,595,011 of record NC_135506.1, read on the forward strand.
CGCTTTTTGGCAAGCCGTTCGGCCACAACCACCCCTCAGAGGAAGTCGCTCACCGGGCTATTCAAAGCCGTCGCAAAGCCACCGCCACTGTCGCCAGAAAGACAGACGTCTAATGTTGACTGCATTCTTAAAATTTGCTCCTTCAAAATGTGTAATTGGCTTTACTGGCCTATTCTGTGGTGTTTTTTTTTTTTGCAGTCATGTAATGTGTGTTCCCTTCCATTTTACCATAGGTCAGTCCATGTGCAGTGTTGCTGGCTTTTGTGACGAGGAGTAGCCGATGCATCTGTCACACACGACTTCCTCATTCGGCGTTCATTGTAATAAAGGATGTCCCGAAAGCGACACAACACAACCACATTTCGCCAATATTCTCGTCACGTAACCGCTTCTGTGCAGTCGGTATTGAATGGCCCTCGTCAGGAGGGAATAATTCCTTTAATTTCTGCACCCTTCCTTGTATACCGTAAGGGAAGAATAATGATCAGTTCAATTCAAATAAATTATTTACGGACCCTGGTGGCTTTGTAAACCGCAAAAGGCAGTTGGGAATGCTCAGCATTCTTGGTGAATTTTGCTCTTTCCCCCTCTCTCTCTTAGTGAATTTTAATAAATATGACCCCTCAAAGGCGTTTTTTTTTTTTTCCTTTGAGCCTTTGCGTCGGAATGAAGCATTTGCGACTCATATAAAACACTCGCGGTTGAATAATGCCTTTGCAAGATTGGTACTTATACGCACTCTTAGTTGCAAACACGAAATGAAGCCTCGTGTTTTCTACGGCCTACTCTGCGTCCCCCCTGTCTACTGCTACCCGTTATAACGCGCATAAGATAACGCGCTCTGCCGTACAATCAAAATCATCCGCACAACTTTACTACGTCTATCATAGTCCCCAACACCCCCCCCCCCTCCACGCAGCTTCAGAACGTTAAAGTTAAGATACCATCGCATACCATACTAATCGTTAAAATTCGGCAAGTGCATTCAGTATATGTGGTCGTCTTGATCACCGCGCAGCAGATCACAGCTGCCGTTCGCGACAAAGGCACAGCTCTGCAGTTCCCCAGAGACAGCTCCAAGTCCGTATTTGCCGCATGCCCTGTAACTTTTGTCGAAGGCCCTTAAAACGCGTTGACACTTAAAGGTGCAGTTGTCCGCCCTCCCTAAAGCCCAGTTTCACCCAAACAAGCTCATGCGACCGGATGCGAATGCCGAGAGGAAAAAATACAGCTGCATACAACTGCGACATCTCATTGTTAAGTACAACATCTTGTTAAGTACAACATCTTGTTAAGTACAACATACTTGTTAATTAAAACATCTTGAGATACATCCGTGAAGAGCAGTACCCATGGCACGCAGGTGCCAGCCTTTTGCTAAGGGTAACTTATCCGCGCGCTACATTCTATCAGTGATAACTTATTTTCATTAATTTTAGAGAGTAAGTGTACCTTCAGGAATATCTACAAAAATGACACTCCTCTCGATAGGACTAAGTGAGAAACAAGTGTAATGTTTGGCTAAGTCGGTCTCGAATTCAAGTACCGCGTAGGAACAGGTTCGCCTCTATGGCTGCAGGACTGGCTCCACTGTAGGGCCATTCATAGAGTCAAAACCCTAAACGCACATTGGAGATATTCCACTCCGTGAAAATGAGGAACGCGTGTTGCCCATATAGACGAGCGCACGCGTGTTTGACGGCGGTAGGCACCGCTGACCGTAGGAATGTCGAAATTTGACCGACGGTTGCGCTCGCAAACTGTGGGAAATGTGGAGGAGTCCACTTGTGAGCCCACGCGAAAGTGCGAACGGGCTAAAGAGTTGTTGGTAAGGCGACCCCTAAAAGCTGGAAAGCGAACATGCTTTCGGGCCTCCAGATCTATCGCATTGCTTACTTATTAAGCCGAAATGAAGGTATGTAACACTTTTAACGCGATAGTTTTAGAGACCCGTTGTGCCGAAAATCCCGTGTCGGCGTTGTCGGCGCTGTGAACGAAAAATCACAAGCACGACTCTGGCTGGTGGGCCCAGAAGCAACCTAGGGGCAGGTGGGCCGCTAGGTCACACGTGACCTTGCGGAGTCATCACAACCTGCCCACCGGATAGTGAGCGAATTGCCCACCGTGGAATGAGGCATTTAATGATTGGTCGCTCGGGATGAACAACCTGGGCTTCACAAGGCCCACAGCTGGGAGCACCTATGATCGCAGGGTAGTGGCGCATCACTCAACAGCTGCATCACTGCACCAGGAGCGATATGAGAGCTCCCATAGATCTATGAATGTAGAGTAGAGAACTGCCTTCTGCATATAGGGGAATTAAACCATTACACTGTCCGGTCATACTCGTAAGGCGGAGCTTAAGTGTCCTGTCCAACTTTTTGTTGTCTGTTGACCTGATGAATTTACGGGGCAATATGCTACCGAACTCTGGGCTAACCGAAAAGCATGACTCAGAAATTAGTCCTACTGGTTGTACGAAAATAATGAAAAAGTAAAATCAGATGGAAATGCCGCACACACTTACATATCGCAAACAAGTAAGTATTTCAAGCACGTTAAAAAAAATCAACACAACAAGACTACAGTGGTTCATGGTGCCCGAACTCCGCAGTGCACACGAACACACATCCTGCTCTCTCGACGGGGCCGTCACAGCGCTGGCCACGTGCTCCGGAACGGTGGTTGCGAAGCCAAAAACAGCGAGAAAGGTGCACAGCAGTCTCTTTCCTCTGCAATGCGACGCGCACTCCAGGCCAGGACTGATGATAATAATAATAATAATTGGTTTTTGGTGGAAAGGAAATGGCGCAGTATCTGTCTCATATATCGTTGGACACCTGAACCGCGCCGTAAGGGAAGGGATAAAGGAGTGAGTGAAAGAAGAAAGGAAGAATTAGGGGCCGTAGTGGAGGGCTCCGGAATAATTTCGACCACCTGGGGATCTTTAACGTGCACTGACATCGCACAGCACACGGGCGCCTTAGCGTTTTTCCTCCATAAAAACGCAGCCGCTGCGGTCGGGTTCGAACCCGGGAAGGACTGATGAAGCGCGCTTTCGGCGCAGACCGGCGGACGCGTGTTACATGGCGCTATAGCAGCGGCTCTCACAAGAGAGCAGAGATACAAGCGCAACTTGAGCTCTGGACGATTCCCCAAAAGCATGCAAGGCGCTCTCCTTCCGCGAAGCCCTCCCCTCACGCCGCTTGAATGCTGTGCACCCTAGCGTGTCTCCTCTCGGAAGATGGGAGGCAAATCAATGCAGCTGCCTGGCTCGGCTCCAGAGGCGCAAAAATATATATAGGCGCTTACGGAGCCGAACATTCTTCGAGCCCACCTGGCGGCGCCAAAACGCGTGTTTGTTTTTTATTTATACTTCCAGCTTCGAAGTTATGGTCCGTCAAAAAAAAAAAAGACCGCTGTATTTTTTTTCGTGTTTTCACGGTATTTTCACTGTTACAGAACTTTACAACAAGCGCCTACTGTCAATGGCAGTATTGCTTGCTGTGTCACACTACTTGCAAGGAGTGTTCTGCACCCTTTCACAACAGCCTAAAAATAATTTGGAAGCGTGTTTCTAAACAGGCGAAAATTCACGGGCGGTCAGTGCGAAATATGCGTAGGGAATGCGTTAGCATGCGGGCTCAGATTTCGTGAGTGTTTCTTGTTGACTAACTGAATTCATTACGAGTAATGATATTTTAAGTTCTTCGTTTCCCTGCTGCGATTGTTCACATCTACCGCCTTGTCGTACTACTTGCTCCATACTCGCCAGCTTTCGCTGGTGGCTCATACCTCCCGCCGTGCCTTGTGACTTGATCCATCCCTTTGCTTTTGGGCGCAAGCATCCTTGTGGTTTTTCGTTTGGAAGCGGAAAAATGTTGATGAAGACGGCGATTGTCAAAGCACAGCACGAAAGGCAGATCAAATTTGACCAAGACAACGATATCCTCTCAGTATAACACGATAGACTATCAGTACATCACACGGGAGAAATGGTGGCGCCGATGGCCGAGTGGCCTAAAGTAGCGGCCTGCGAAGCTTTCCTGTTCGCGCTCGGCGCGCTCGAAACCTGCTGGGTACGTTTTTTATCTGCACTCTAGGAGACTGGTCGCCGAGAACCGTCGGCGTCATGCTTTCGTTCGCGTAAGCGTTCTAATGCTAACGCATCAAGAGGCGCTGTTCACTTAGGGAAATGACAAGTTTACACTTTCACCGCACGCGCAGAGGGGTCCAAACATGTGCTCCCTTTAATCGGTTCCGAACACGCTCAGAGCACGCAATCTCTTGAATGCTGATATCCGAGGCCTTTCCTTTACAGCGGACATGATAAACCTGTCGGTAATAACTTGTGACTGCGCTTTTCTTCTCTTGTAAGGCTTGCGACGCACCTTTTGATCAGCAAGCTCATTTTCACGGAAAATCACTCGTTCGTTAGCGCAGGCTGTGCTTCCTATGATATATACAAGGCACAATGGGAAACTTCTAGGCCGCGCAAGCCATGCGATAAGCCTCTGTAGTAAATACATGTCTGCTGTCAGAGATCAATGACCGTTCCTTAGGTACTTTAATGGATGCATGTTGCGTGACCGCTACCAATAACGGCGGTGACGTCGCTTTTCCACCTGCTAAAATAAATTCGTGCTCAGTGAACAATTTGTTGCAATCGTTGTTCATATTACGGTTCAAATGGTCCATCCTCGAGCCTCAAGCTTATTCACTCGCTCAAACATATCGAGCTACTCGTCGCTCGATATTGACGTGGGCGACCTGTCCTAACGAGTACGATTATCATTTCTAACAAGGCGCTAATTGCTACTTGCCGCAAAAAAAAAAAGAATGATTGCCTCGTGTGTGTCCCCTAAAGGCTTCTGAAATGTTCATATTGATATGCCCTCCCAGAGCTACGCTTATAAATAAAGCTACGGGATCAGACACAACAAAACTAGTATCTTACATCTAACGGGGAGTCAGAAACGGCTGGAACCGAATCAGCGTTCCTGTGAGAAGAGGAGGCCTATGCAATCGACAGTGTAGTCCGTGTCGAATACTCCGCTACCGTTTCTTGCATATTGGATGCTTTCGAACAGTTTTTTTTCCTATCCACGCAAAATCTTCGTCGTGCAACCAACCCATTTTTGCACATGGTCCAAACGACAGCTCCAGTCCACACAGGCTGCATCGTATACCCATCTTTCCTTTCAGATCTAGATCTAGATCTAGTTAAAACGTCGAAATTTCCGGAGCCCTTCACTACTGCCAAAACCATTAACCATAAATCAAAAGACGGTTTCAAGCGGCACTGCGTCGGCATTACTATTTTTATCCACATAACGTACGCCATTCCAGGTATCATCTTGACCGACGCAGTGATCTGTTCCGCGACGAACACTTTCTTGGCTTGCACCGTTCTAATTTGTTTGTTTTTATTTTTTCCTTCTCTCTCTCTCTCACAACCACACTGCAGAATGCAAGGTCAACTGCCACAAGAAATGCGAGAAGCATATGGCCAACCTGTGCGGGGTCAACCAGAAGCTCCTCTCCGAAGTGCTCGCCACGGTCAAGAAAGGTGGGTGTTGTTGCTGGTTCCTCCAAATATGGTGCAGCTGCAGTTCACAGCAATACGTGGCACACTGTAGCCGTGTAGCGGACTGCACCAAACACATGTACCCCTCAAGACGAATTGCGATTGCGCTCTCAATATCAAACATGCCGCCATATTTTTCTGAAAGCGCAATAACGTCCTTCATTTTTCCTAAGCTTTAGGCCACTGCAAGCGCGACTTTTTCAGCATCCATAACTCTGAAATACTTAGCTTGTTCAAAGGATAAAGTGCCCACTTACTCCCACATCTGGATTTCGTCGCATCTCTTGCGGTCAAGTTACATGCACCGTAAATAAACGTAATACTCTGAAACTATCGGCTAAAGTACACAACTCATAAGTGGTCCCAGAGGTGTACTCATCAGTCGAAACGCACATTAAGCATGTTTTTTTTATGTTATGAACGAAAATTTAGGCGAACAGAAGTCTGCTTTCACATTGCAGTTTTTTGTGCATTGCAGGATATTTAACTGTCTCTCCAAGCATACTCCGTCTAAACGTCGTTGATTTCAGAAGGAAGGCCTAATTTTCTTTTTCGTTTGCCATAATGCAAGCACATAGGCACTCGCGGGTTATCGACCAACACGTTGAAACCGTCAACGAGCGCTAACTTATTTTGAAGTCTTAAGCTCATTCATTAGCGTCGCTCTGGCTTCTCGAACTTTTGATTATACGCAGTACAACAGCTAGGAAGAGCGTTAGGAAGAGCTTAAACACACAAAACTAACACATGCACATTTTTCCGTGCTTCACTTGCGCCTTCAACACCTGCGATCTCGAAGTTTTACCACTCAGTAGAGCTTGGCGTCCACTGTGCCGCTACATGCGCAGTATGACGTCAGCTTCCTTTGACGACGTGATTACCCCGAGGCACTTGCCACGACGTTCACCCATTTGCTGATCTTCAGTCATGGCAGCAAATAGACTGCTGGACTCGTCACCATGATCTTCTTTATGACCCTTATACTATCGGCGTACCCAATGGACCAAATGGCTGAATCCACCACCCCCACTTATTCGCGCTCGATGAACTGCCATGATTGAGGATTTTAAACCAAACCGGATATAGCGTTGAATGAGGATGCTATCTCTCCAGTTATCTAGCAGTTCTCGCAGTCGATAAACGTAGTAATACAATATCTGTTTAACATTTCAAATGTTCCATTATAATTTTTTATTTGTAGTGAATCTTAGTTTCTGTATTAGAAATTTTGAATATTTCTCATTCCTCAAATATTAAAGCAAGGATTTCTATTACGATGAGGAAAATTAAGCAAGCTAGATTATTTATGTCTCTTCTTTTTGAAATTGATATTACAACAGTTCGTAACACCAGTAATACCCCTGCCTTCAGGAAGAATCAACCACTGCGTGAACGACGAGGCCGTACAGAAGTGACAAAAAGGCTTACTAGATGCCGATCTCCAACATCTGTTCAAAGTATATCGAAGCCATGCTTAGAAGCCAGCGTTACTTACGTGTGATATATAGGTACCGAGCACGGTAGCACTTTGTACGGTGGTTGATTTGTTCCAGTGGTGCTCGAAATTACTTTTTTCTTGGTGGGTTCATCGAATAATTATTTAGTTGAGTAATTGTTTGAATGGTTTAGTTATGGTGTGTGAAGTTTAAAGGAACACTGAGGACAACTCTGTTCAATCTTTATTCTTAGCAAAATCCATTCGATAACCCTGTCTGGAAATTTTTATCCTTTTTCGGCGGCAAAAGAGGCGCTTATTGCTGAAAGAGTTTTTTTAAACAAATTTTTTACCGCTCGATTCAAATTCCTGAGGTTCAACTTTTAGTGAATTTATGCAAGTTAATTTTTAAATTAAGCTCTCTAATAAAAAATGATAACCTAATTGCTTGGATCAAGGCTTACTCGTCAAACAGACGCCAGTTTATTACCCTAAACAATGCCCTCTCGCACAGGATACCACTTTAGTCTGGAGTCCCCCAAGGATCTGTTTCTGGGCCGCCTTTGTGTATTATATTTAATAATGATATCGTCCGTGATCTCTTTCTCTGTTTTAAGTTAGATGCTGATAAGAGTGCTCTTTATCAAAAAATCAATCCCATTGAAGATCAAACCGGGCTTAATTATGACTTTCAAAAGGAAAAATCTTGGCTTGAGATGTAACAGATGGTGATAAATTTTGATAAGACAGTGTGTATGAGATAACGCTTAAAAAGAGCCCTCTACTCTTCCGGTAAATAACTAACATTGATTCGCTTTATGAGGTAACATGCTGCAAGTATCTCGGCCTCTTGATTTCTCGTAACCTTTTATGGAAAACACTTTGATACTGCCTCGGCTAATGATCTTCGGAAACTGGTCCTGAGGCACGCATTCCTGTTTGCTTCACCTGAAAGGGTTACCTTGCTTATAACGCTGTTGTCCGATCAATCTTAGAATATGCTATAATGATCTGGGACCGCTACACTAAGAATAATGTTGATGAATTAGAAAGAGTTCAATAAAAGCAGTCAGATTTATACATACAGTTCTCTTGGACGCACCTCCATTATTGACCTCAGAAAAAGTGGCTTACCGTCTGTCACTGACAGGAACCGTGTTTTCAACCTGAAATTATTTTTCCAGTTGATCAGTGTGCAATACAATACAGACACTTCACAAATACTTTGTTATTCTAGTACCTATGTTACACGCACGCTACATTCTTTTTAAGTAAAACCCCTGCCAACAAGAACTAACTGCTCTAAATATTCCTATTTTCCTAGAGCCCTTACAGAATGGAACAACCTATAGCTGGTCATGTATTAACACTGAATTCGATGTCACTGAGTCGCCTCTGCAATAGTTGGGGCTCTTCAGAGTGCTAATCTACTTGATTTGAATTGGTTTAGTCAACTGCTCAAAACAAATTCAATTATGCGCTTCTGCGCGATGACACCACTGTGATATGGTTTTCTAATGTATCAACAATGCTGTAGTATGGTGCAGCAATTTTGGTGTTGGTGACGCCTTGCTGCTGTATTTCTTTTCTTTCTCTCTTTTCACGTTACTGAGGAAATGCGTGTATAGCCACCAGCCATGGTCTTATTTTTAAGACCGCAGTATTTTAAAATAAATAACTACGCCAAAAAAGAGTCCGTGATCATTATCTTGAAGTGAACAGCGGTTAAGAGAGCCTCTGAGATCTTCCGTAAAAAATTTTCCGGCGCACGCAGTATATTTTCGCGATCAGCCAATGTTGGCGACAGCTATATTTTATTTTTAGCCGCCGCGGTGGCTGAGTGGTTATGGCGCTCGGCTGCTGGCCCGAAATACGCGGGTTCGATCCCCGCCGCGGCGGTCGAATTTCGATGGAGGTGAAATTATTAGAGGCCCCTGTACTGCTCGATGTCAGTGCACGTTAAAGAACCCCAGGTGGTCGAAACTTCTGGAGCCCTTCACTACGGCGTCCCTCATAGCCTGAGTTGCTTTAGGACGTTAAACCCGCATAAACCAAACCAAACCATATTTTATTTTAGGCTTTTTCGCGGTTATAAAAGGTCTGTTTCCAGTGACAGTAATGCAGTCTTCATTAAAACACACTAAGCTGTCGATACACGCCAACTTTGACATCAGTGTCGCTTTAATTGCGCAAATGCGCATCACACCATCATGAACAAGGCACTAGATGATGCAGGCCTCCAGTCCTATTGACAAATAGTGAATGCATATTAAGGGAGGACGATTTACCGGACGTGATGCATAACGCCCCCGCAGATATGGCGACGTCGCCCCCTTCGGGGACGGCTACACCGGGAGGCAAGCCCCGCACTGGCTCCGGGGCCGGCGAAGACGCCTCCACCGGTTCTCCGGCGCCCTCCACCGTCGGCCAGCTCCCGTTGGGACCAGCGTCTCCGAGGCGGTCATCCACCATCTCGGACCTGGCCGAGCTACGTCAGAGGGAAGAGGCGGCGCAAGCACAGGAACGGGACCGCCGGGAAGAGAACAAGGGAGCCGGGGAGGACGCCACGTCAAGGCCACCGCTTCCGGGAACCCAGTCGGCGCCGCAGACGCCCACGCAGCAGGAGCGGGTCCGCTTCCGCAAGTACAACCTCACCGACTTCCACCTGCTCAAGGTTCTCGGCAAGGGAAGCTTCGGAAAGGTGCGGACCCTCCTCCTTGGGCGGGAACTTACTTGGTCACCCTTCAGTGGAACGCGTGCTTAAAGAGTCCCAGGCCTATGGTAGCAGCTAAGGTTATTTGATGGATTGGAATCGCAGTAAGGGTTACTGTCAGTAAGGGTGTCACTCTTGCTCACCCTTCTATGCTATGTAACCCTTACTACAAAAAAAATTATCTGCTCCCGCCGGGACTGGCCCATCCTTACGGCCCAATCCCCATATAACCGCTCCACCGCCATAAAAAAAAAAGCCTTGGATCTTAGATACGCGGCTAGCTATCTTTTGTATTGAACAACGCAACGTGTTCAAGACTGTAGGCTTGGGTACCAGACCCTGGATTTGAAGGCCGTTACAACTGAGCGCAGCTGTCATGTTCTTGTCGAGTTTCATTTTCTTGCGCTATGTCCGGTTTCCCTGTTTTCAGCCATCGTATAATTGTTTGCCAGGGAGCGTGGACACTTCAGATTTTAAGTGCTCTCGGTGCAATCGCTCTTGTGGAAGCTAACTGCACCTTGTTATTTGGGGGGGGGGACATGCATGAGTCAACTTAAATCGAGAGAAAAGAGGAGACCGTTTTTTATATTAACTGTAACAAGCTTACTGACATGTACTACTCGATTTCTGATGCATCAAAGTTTCATAGGCTTCAGCTTACATTCGCTCAAACGTTATCCAAGTTCTCGATGGTTCGAATGCACATTTCACTTCGCGTTACCACGCCCGATGTTCCAGTTGGATGCCGACAGGCAGTTACCTGATTCATCTACCTCTCTTAGCACGTTTAGTCAGCGCGGCTTGAACAGCCTCCGTTCAGCGAAGCAGAGTCTGCCCGCGACTGTGCCACGGTCCTCGATCATGCGTGTCCAATTTGGTCCGGAGGAATGGCATTCGTACACGCCCCGGGATGTGGCCCGCTCTGTGCGCGTGTTTGGCGCAGCGAAAGAGGCGAATGTCTCGCTCTGTCCCCTAGAGTAAGACAAATGAACCGAGCGTGGCGGCATCTGGCGTCAGGCTTGTCGAGCATGGTTGCATCAATCTTGAGCGAGAGCAGACGCGCAGACCACTGGGTCACACAGTCTACCCATGCATTAGGCGTCCACCAAGTAGGAAGATAACTGGAGGAGGCGCTGTCAGAACCGGCAAACTCACTTTCGCACCAAGACTAAGTGAGATATCGGGAGCGTGTGCCAACAACCTGCGATAGCGGGTGCACATCTGGCTCCGAGCCGAGGACGCAGAGCTATTATAACTGACAAAGTTGAAAACTGTTACCTTTCTGGAGTGCAGGCTAATTACCGGTGAGAGAGAGAGATGGAAAACGAAGGTTCGACATGACTGCCTTCGACTGAGCGGTAACAAGGTCGTTCAAACGGCCGCCGTAATCATTAAGTACGCCGAGGCCTTCAATCAGCGTGAGAGCGTGCAGTCATACCCTGACTCGAAGCTGCTTTAACTAGTGATGTTATTGAATTAACGACGTCATTCCCACAAAATGCAAAACCTAAAGTTTCTTAGCACAATTATGTCGTCTGTAGTTCAATACTTAAGCGTACTCAGCTCACCAAAACGTCTCATAAAAGTGAATTCTAGTTTTTAGCGCGCGCTTAGAGAGAATGATAAGAGCCACGCCAATATTTAGTGTGGTGTTTATAAAATATCGATATCTTTGTTCTGAGAACTCGCACTGCTTTGTGGGCCTCGTTGCCTGCACAGTTCACAATGTCAGCGTAAAATTGAGGTTTGAAGCATCCTTCGGGCAACAGCGCTGTTTTCCAGGTATTTATTTTTATTATTATTCGTTCTTAAATTCGCCTTCGGCGTCTTGTGTTCGCAGTGCACGCTATAACATTTTTCTTTGTGCTATAAATACAAAGTCCATGACTGTTCTTTCGACTGTGACACGATGTAGCACCATGTTTAAATGCAAATGAACTAAAGCAGCTTAAGAAGCCGCATCCCCGGAATTGAATGACTCAACTGGCTATCGAATGTAAATAAGCGTTATTTGGTTTAGAGGCCACCGCTTTGTATAAAATTTCAGGGTGTTGGCTAATAATTCATTCGTCGTTTTTTCTTAAGCATATGTTCCAAAATCATTTCATTGTTCTACATACAGCCGGGTCCCGCTCAGACCTTATGTAAGTGCACTTTTAATAAGGTCTGTTTACACGCCAAAGTAATAGAAGGAGACCTGCGTCGACGACCAAGCTATTCCATATTAACATTGCTTGAAATACCAGTCGCCCCGCCTAGGGCCATGAATTTTCACTCCGTTCGCAAGTTGCCTCTCTCCGCGATATTCTTGAAGCTTTTTCCCCTAACCTCCTCGTCCCGCGCAGCCCCGCTCTCGCGTGATAAACGACGCAGACACACGTACACCGTAAATTGTGAATTTTGCACGAGACATTTAGCTGGCTCTAGCGAAAGGGGCTGGCAACTTCTGGTGGGCCTTTTGGCAGAATGAATACACGTTTTCACAACACGGGACACTTTTCAGGCTCGATGTGCCGCGCTTTTCTGCAAGCTAGACAACTTCTGTTTTTTTTTTTAATTTTGGTCTAAACCTTTAGCACGCTGTGCAGTTCCTTTCCTTTTTCTTTTCAACTTCTATGGCAGCGTAGTCCAAGGCGGATTAGAATGGGGCGCACCTTCTTTGCTACATGTTTTTATCTCGAGGTATGGTTCCGCGGTGTCCTGGGCCATGATAAACGGCCACGCAGAATCACCATGCGAGCAGAGCGGAACGCTGCCGCTTAAACTCTCCCAGAGATAAATATGAGCCTGCTCCTCGACCGAGGACATAGTCACTCATCCTCCGGCGCAAAAAAAAAAAAACCGCAGAGAGACAGAAGCGTTTATTCAGCACGAGTTCAGGAGCCTCCGTGTGCTCCACGTCTTCAAGCGCTTCTCGGATGACCAATCTAGCCACGCTGGTCGCCCAAGCGCGCTGCGATAATTAGTTGTTTGTGTGCATAGAGGAGCAAGTCCGCAGCTTATGCTAACTGCTGCCATACACTTGGTGGGGTAAACACCTTGATGCGCTGGGCTGATCCGGAATGGGCTGAATTTCGCGGTGTGTACGTGTACGGAGTGTGCGGCAGTTAATGCGGTGAATCGATGCGGCTTGAGGGCGGTGCAGATCAGTAGAAGTAGAGTGAATAGTGATAGCGTTGCCTCAGAAATCCTGGCATGGGTTTTCTGTTTTTTTTTTGTGCGTGTGTGAGCTTTCTCATGGATCGTATAAGGGCATAAATGTTCCTTTAAAATAAACTTGAAAGTTAAGGGGTGTCCGCAGAGTTCTCTCAAGCCTCATAATAGTCATTCCTAGAGAGCACAAATTATCAGAAACCATTACACTCGATGGGAATGTGAACCCAACGCTGTGCGGTCTATTGGTCATGTGTGGAATCCTCCCAGAGGCCGTTGCAAAGTGTGGATGCGAAATTTAGGATATCAGTCGGTGGACTGCGATCTCGTCGGTTGAGGCCCAAGTCGCAGTCCTTGTTAAGAACATTTGTGGATTCCGGCGCCTCAGTGTTACAACTGCAAGACATGCCTGCTTTTTGTAAGCGTGTTGCAAACAAAACAGTGGACGTCAAAAACGCCAGCGCTCTTATTGTGAAAGTCAACCAAGATTTAAGTGAAGGCTGAGAACAGTGTCTTATGTTTGTGCAACACGTTATGGCGTCGGGAACCCTACTCTTGCAGTACCAATGAAAATTAACCGGCTCCTTTGTGACCAACACAGCGCCAAGGACAAGGACAGTGAAGAATAGACAAGCGTTTGTCCGCAGTATCTTCTCTATCGTCCCCATTTATTTGCGCGTTATGGTGACAATAGAGCGCCAACTAACCTTTTGGGAACTGGCTTCGGTCAACAAAGTGGGCATCACAACGTTGTTCACTTGGCACTTCAGATGATTCGGTTTCCTGCACTGCATGATATACTTACGCATGGCAGGGCTGGATTTGTTTCTGCTTTATATTTTCTAATTGCTTAGTACGAGATTCCTTCACACAGTACCGTCTGCATAACGCTTTAAGTCTGTCAGTAATCATCATTCAGGCGCTATATCGAAAAAGAAACGGCGCTGTTTTGAAATTTGCATGACCCGTGTCCTTTCCAGTGCACTAAAACGTCTCCTCCGTTTGAAGTCCATCTGAAGTCGTCTTATACAGTTTTATTTGGCAATGTATTTTTTGTTTTTAAAAAAAGTCATCGCCAGCAACAATACTAGCCGTTAAAAAGTCCGAGTAAACCGCTGCACGGGCTCTTTACCCAGCTTTATCCGTGACACTGAACGGCACTGCATTCAAATATATAATGTCCTACATTTTCATCCGTCTTATATGATGATCAATGGCATACTAGTCGAAACAAAACAAAAACAACTAAAAAAGCAGCGCCTTCCTACTCTTTCAGTGCGGTTGTGTCCCATGCATACCCGCCTTCTCCTGCTGTCTCCCTTGACACAGATATGTCTACCGTTATGTAATAATTGGTTTTTGGGGAAAGGAAATGACGCAGTATCTGTCTCATATATCGTTGGACACCTGAACCGCGCCGTAAAGAAACGGATAAAGCAGGAAGTGAAAGAAGAAAGGAAGAAAGAGGTGCCGTAGTGGAGGGCTCCAGAATAATTTCCACCACCTGGAGATCTTTAACGTGCACTGACATCGCACAGCACACGGGCGCATTAGCGTTTTGCCTCCATAAAAACGCAGCCGTTATGTACATCTACGGCCCTGGCGTTATTGCTTTAAGCCAACCACTGCCTGCCGTACCAGCGGCTGTGACGCTGCCCCGGACTTTGGGCATGAGTTTAAGCTTTCTTCGTCTTCTACGTACAGCGGTTGAAGTGTGTCCAATCTTTTCGCCCTGTGTCGCAGGTGCTGCTGGCCGAGCTGAAAGGCACGAAGCGCCACTACGCGGTCAAGTGCCTCAAGAAGGACGTGGTGCTGGAAGACGACGACGTCGAGTGCACGCTCATCGAGCGCCGCGTCCTGGCCATGGGCACGCAGCACCCGTTCCTCTGCAACCTATTCTGCACCTTCCAGTCGCAGGTGCGGGCAAGCGAAGGGGGTAGTACCGCGCGCCCTCGGCGGTTGCGGATCGTCTGCTCCACTCATTCTAAAGAATGAACAGTTTACGCGTCTGATGGCACAGTTATTTTTTGTTATTAAACTGATTATGATTATACCTATTGAGGACGATAGGGTTACTTGGAGAGACATGGGAGAGCCCTTTGCCCTGAAGTGGGCGTAGTCAGGCTGATGATATTGATGATTTGGTTTTAATTGCGCAAGAGCCTTTCCCCAAACAGCGCCGACCTAATGTCTTACGGGCTTTGTCTTTACGAGGTGGTGTGACGCACCCATTTTACAGCGACAGCTGTTAGGCGCCCGTCCCTGGTTTTCTTGTCGTAGTCGTCCGCCGTCGTCGGCGTACCCGGTGGGTACGCTAGCATCCACCGGCTACGCCGGTCAACCCGGTTTGCATAAGCCTACGGGCGGCTCTGTTGGGAACAGCCGCCTGCCAGTGCAGGGATGCATCACGTGACCACTAGACCGTGGTCACGTGACTGAACGCCTAAACAGCTACCGCTGAATCGCGCGGACATAGTCGTAACCGTCCTCTGAGTTTTTTTTTTTTTCTCTAGCATTTCACCACAGTGAAACTATGAACCAAGTCCGGAGAACACTGGTGTCCACTGGAATACCAATCGGGAGTTTTCTCTGCTGATTTTTTCCTACCGAAGCCTGGCGAAATGTCCCGAAATATTTTTTTTGTTCTGCTGTTGTTCTTGTTTCATCCCCTATCGGTATAATCGCAATGTGCTCAGCTGCACTGTTCGTATATGAGAGATGTAAGTCGACACACTAACAAGACAACTGTTTTGCACAGCTACATTGCGGTGAAGCGCAACGCGCTTCTTTCAAATTAACCAGAAGTGGTTACCATGCTAATTTTATGAAGCGCACCTGGAAAGACTGGTCCATAAAGCACCAGATCTATCATCGGTCAAATTAGTGATGTCGCAAAAGATTTTTATTGCGAATTTTCACGGCGCCGACTCGTTCTATGTATTCCGATGTCGTAAACAACATTTAGTGAGTGCGATATCTATCGGAAACCGATAAAAAGAGAAACCGAGAGGAAATTTAGTGCTATCAGCAAATAAACGACCTTGTATTCAACAGTGAGATATTAGTCTTAAGGCTTTTGGGTGTCTTTTAAGATAGTGTGCCTGCACGCTGCAATCCTATTTTAAAAGTGTGCACATGCAAAAGCAGTCACACATTTCAAAAGCGGTAGCTCGCGAAACGGGGACAGGATGGGTGAGAAGGAACATAAGCACTCTGGACGAAGCGCTACTTTCTACTGCTTACTTCTAGCTTTTCAAACATACGTTGACATACCACCTGGCCCCTGTGCGAGGCTGGGTTCCTTTGCTAGGTTTTCTCATTCAAGTGGCCACAGGATGCCTCATTCTGTCAATATAAGGCCAGTCCTTTCCACTGCATTCATAGTCTCATAACAGTCGTTGTTGAGTTGTCGGTCACTCTGAAATGTTAGCCGCTGTTTTTGCTCAACCATAATTTGCCTGCTAAAAATCGTTTCCTTTTCTATACTAGTCTTTATTTTTGGCAAATGCGTTATTCCTTGTGAAAGAACCTCGACAAAGAAGCTAATCACATAGCACGCATTGCTGCTTATGCCACTAGCCGATCCCCACTATCTCATGCCCCACACTGTTCAATATTTTGCCTGCACTCCACCTAATGCTTGGCCACAGTTTAGGTGCTAGATTAAATTGGTTACATTAAATGCGGATTCCCACTGCGCACAAATTTTGGTCGCACTCCGTTAACGTTTACGGACAGACCCTGCAATTTATCGTCGCATTCAATATTACAAGTCATTTCGGCGCATCAATCAAAAAATCACTTGGTTCAAAAGCAAGGCAGGCGTTCTTCAAAATCGGTTTGTAAAACGAGACACAAGAAATCACGGTAAGGTCAACATTCTTCACTGGGCTGTTGCAAGGCACCCCCTGTTACTCTGCGAACTCGTCTGCGGCTTGGTCCCGTGTGCAGACCACCCGCCTCGGCTTCGGGAGGTAGTGGGTTTGACTCCCGTTGTCGGCCGGTTTTCCATCGGTTTTTTTTTTTTAAGGGGTGCAAGCTATCTCCCGGCATCGTGTTCGGCTTCCTAGGGCGCATGGCTTGGGAAAGGTGTCTGCGCCTTCAAATCATCTCACAGTGGGGCTTGGACTTGGCCATCATGTTATGAAACAGATATACTACTGCAATGGCCACTGAAGGTTCTTCCTGGAGAAAATTCCTCACAAATTCTTATCACAGCTGCTGATCAATAATTCACAGCTCCTACTTTAGTACGCGAAGCTTATATAGGTAATTCTTGCTTCAAGCACTTTCAGTGTACTGACCACTACTCGTCTGCCACTCGCCTTCCTTCGATCCCATTCTTGTCTTTCAGAATCCGCAATACATAGCCTTCGGGAAAATATCGCTAAATTTTTGTCACATTTAATTCCAAAAATTTTCTCGCTTCTTGATGGATGTTCATCTTGAGAGTGCTCTCCTTACTAGTATGCACGACAGCTAATCGTGAATTTTGTTGCGACTAAATCTGGTCTTTTATGCTTTCAGAGCCACCTGTTCTTCGTGATGGAGTTTTTGAACGGAGGAGATTTAATGTTTCACATTCAGCAATCTGGGCGGTTCGACCAAGACCGAGCAAGGTGAGCGCCAGTGGGTGATTTCATCGACCGAGATATGTGCATAGGGACAGGCTCGTACTTTCAGTAATACGCAAACACAAGAGCCGAAAATAAGTTTCGCCAATAGGAATGCAACCGCCGGTACCAGAACACAAAATGGCAATAATATGCATTGCATGACGGGTGAATTCCACGAACTGGAGTTAGCGGCTCATTTGGCCTCGTCAACTGCATCTCGCACGCGTTTATGAACTCAGTTTTTTTTTTCGGATGGAGTGTTTTCAAATAGATCTATTTCTCCGTCACATGCTCTTGACGTTAACTGATACCGTCATCCTTGACGTCACTGCAAAAATCCTGACGGGCAGGTTTGGTTCGCATTCCCTGCGACAAACAATCTTTTGAACGATCTTAGCCATGGTCGCTTAGTGACAGCACAGGCCGCTGGTTACGTCAGATTGCTCTGTCCAACATGAAGAAAAAAACTTTCCTGTATAGATATTGTCACACGAGTAGTCCGGGCTAGTGGTAATGACGTGCCGGGGTTGTAAGCCATTTATAAACACATCAATTTTGTGAAAACCGGTTGGGTAGGCCTGTAGTATCCTACACAGAGCAGTTTAATGTATACGGATGTTGTCTCAATCTAGTATAGTATTCTTTTGACACGTGCACAATATGCTTGTTGCAGTCCGTATTAACGATGCCACCACTTTACAATGGCTTACAGTGATGCAAAGCAAAAAGCAAGGCGCGCATACTCTCACTCGTCGGCGCTGTCGAACAGGCAGCCCTAAACAGTGTCCCTGGTGGGTTGAATCTGTGGTTTCAATAGCGAGACGGCACCCTGAAAGCTGTGCCAAAGTGTGCGCATATTGTGCATTATGACATTCAGTGATGATGGGCCTTACAGGTGCCTGTGAATCTTGTGAATCTGACCTGTGAGTGTGACTGGCAGTGTTTAATGAAGCGGAATTAATGCTACCTGTATGCGTTTCCTTGTTTCTCTGCTTCCCATACGTAGTTTGGTTTGGCTTGGCTCGGCTTGGTTTCTGGTTTATGGGGTTTAACTTTCCAAAGTAACTCAGGCTATGAGGGACGCCGTAGTGAAGGGCTACAGAAGTTTCGACCACCTGGGGTTCCTTAACATGCACTGACATCGCACAGTACACGGGCCTCTACAATTTCACCTCCATCGAAATTCGACCGCCACTGCCGGGATCGAACCCGCGTCTTTCGGGTCAGAAGCCGAGCGCCATAACCACTCAGCCACCGCGGCGTCCATACGCGATTTGATCGAGGCTTTACACTCAGGTGAAAGCTACATAAGGTCGAACATTTTCTGAACAGTTGGTAAATTATTACTGCCTCTGTATCGATGACAAGCAATATTGTTTTTGTTTTCCAAGTAGTTCCTTTCAGGAAGCATGATCCACGTAGTACACTTCGGTGTTTAAACATAAAATTACTTCCTATGTGCGAACGAAGTGCTCCCTTTCATGCTGCCTGTAGCTGCATGCCAACAGAAATTTAAAATAGCCACCTATGTTTCGTATTGCAGGTTCTACGCTGCCGAGATTGTCTGCGCCCTCAAGTTCCTGCATAAAAAAGGCATCGTCTACAGGTGAGGCGAGTCACAGCGTCTAATTTCATTACAAAAGCCTACCCTTGATAACTTATCGTCCAAATGGCCATCAAAGACCAGCGCTAATCTCCTCGCATTGTGAATAGAAAAAAAAAGCTATATAATGAGAGTGTGTGGGCTCTCAACGCTTCACGGCACTCAGCCTTGTTAACCAATTAAGCTCTTGCGCGATTAGCGCTAAGTAATAAATAAAAAATAATGAGCGTTGTGGTCTAAACGTAACTTTTTGTCCAAACCGCTGCACCTTAAATGTTACTTCCCGTGATGCCTTAAAAAACACGATTGCTTCTCCATATAGATTCTTTAAAAGTACAGCTAAAAAAGATCTAAACCGACTTTGTTTAGGCTCTTGAACAAATAACTGTTTCGTAAAAAATTATTGTAAATAGCATCAGAAACTCCACGCCGAATTTGCTAAAAATGTGCCTTTCTGAAATACCTCCCAAACGAAAATCTTAACATAAGTTTAAGCAACTTAAGGTTATAAACACGGTTTTTTTAATGTATAAAACAACATCAACTGAGAATAAGTACTCATTGGATTCACTCACTCTAGCCGTCTGGGCGTGCGTTGCCACCTCCGGTCAGCTATGTTCGCCAGATCTGGTTTTAGTTCGCCATTCTTCAGTGTCCGTAAAAACATGTTTTCTCACTTCTCTCCGCTCACTGCATTCACGACTGCAACCCGTTTTCCCCAGAGACCTGAAACTCGACAACCTCTGCATTGATTCGGACGGTCACGTGCGCATTATCGACTTCGGCATGTGCAAGCTCAAGGTTTACCGACAACAGCCACGGGCCTTTTGCGGCACCCCCGAGTACATGGCACCGGAAGTAGGTCGCCCGGAAACGGAACTGCGCACGTTCATTGGAATGACTTAACACGTGTGCCGCCTCCTGTAGTAGATAACGCTCACCCTGCGTGCTACACCTAAGTAGGACATCCTCCCGACCCGTGTGAACACAAAAACCATAACCCTGCACCTGCTACCTAGAATCTGCCAACTCATATCGTTGCTTTCTTTGCGCATAATGAGCATAGCCCTGGAGTTTCATCTTAACAATAGAGAGTTACAGCATAGCGCGATCCGCTACCGTGATGCGCTTCCGGGAGGCACCACTACGCATGCGCAGGTCACCACGGGGGAGCCAGATGGCGCCATGTGCCTAGCCAACAGGGCGCACCTCTCGCGTCGGGACCAATCAGGGCGTGCCCACTGGCAGGGCGCAGAAGCAGTTCACAGCAGCGGATCGCGGATCGCAGCATGCCATAACACTATAATGAGCTAGCTTTGCGCTGCTTTGGCGCCACGCAGAAAGCGCAGGAGTTGACAAAGGATGTCTTTCTGTATTTTTTTTACCCAGGAATTCCCCCTTCACACATAATTTATTAAGTGCTCACTGCAACCTCTCTCTCTTTCGTGCCTTTTTTGATTGTGCGCTTACTGCCTGATGCAGCGGTGCACTTCATCATGAGCCGCGGAACCCGGATCACCTTTCCAGTGGGAAACACATAAATAAGCTATACCTTAAGTGCTGGTCAAATGAAGTACACCGTTAACACCAATTTGCCTAGCCGGAATATTTGCACATTCTATACTAGGCTGTAGAAATAATTCCACTGCTAATCCGCTCTTTCCTGAGTGCGTGTGTGTGCGTGTGCACTAACAGTGAAGGTGGCCACGGTGTGCCGATGTGGGGAATAATTGCTGGTCCTCTACACATAGGAGCCTGAAAACCATTCCTAATATCCCCAGTTGTGAACTGAGAAAGCAGCGAGACGCTCATCATTTATTTTAGGTCGCGCGATAACAAACGTCACAAAAACTAGCGCGTCAAACTGAGCACAGAGCATCAAAAACATACCTGGCTACTTTGTGTCTATAACACATAGTCAGCTGCTTTTCGCTTTTTAAGAAATGGGCTGAATGCACTTTTCATATAGTAACTTCAGTGGAGATATAAAGCGTAACATGGGGTGTGAAACATTCGTGCGTGTTTGCACGGTAACGTAGCCCGTTGCCGAACATAGGCATTCCAGAGGGTAGTGAAAACTCGTGCCGCATGAGCCTGTCTGTGCGGAAAATCCGAATGGGTTCACCAGTGAGTGCGACCCTGCTTAATACAGAGCCCTTTTCGCCCTTCCGCTTCTGCGTCAGTAAAGAGCGATCCGATCAACATGCGCTAAGCTGCGATATTATGGCGAAAGGATATCTTACTTCTCACGTTGAAGATATTAGATGCTAAAGGTTAGTAGTGCTCCGTGGGAGTTTTGAGAATATAATTGAGTGAAACTGAAGCGAACTTTTACGGAAAAACTGGAAGTGCGTCTTTCCTAGAATCTATCTAGGTCGCGCGAGTCGGAAAATTGTGAGGGCAGATGCGAGATGTATTAACAGCGGTAGAACCAAGCAAGCCAAGCACCTTTTTTCACAGATAGCACTGCACTGTGCATGATCGCCGGGAAAGTGAAGGGGGCTCAACGAATGGTACCCGCGTCATATACTGTTGTCGAAGGCTTTTACGCTCACCTGTTGAAACTTAAAACCTTATTCCTGTAGGTTTTCATAACACGGATCATTTCAGCCGTGCAGTGAAGGCTGTAGACAAGGAACAATCTCTGACCGCGTGATGTAAACCTTTGTATTGCTTTCTTAGTAGTCCTACCCATTGTCCGGGGCAGTAACAAAAATATTCTTCTCTTCAAGAAAGTGTTATCACTAAGGATGCATTACAAGACACACTGCGTAACTGAAAACCAGATCTGCTGAAACTACAAACTTTTGACAAATGGAGTACGTGGGCATAAAGAGTGTGCCAGTTTGTGCTGGTTGCAATGCAAAACATCACATTTGGTTATTTGACCTCGGGAGCGATGAAAAGGTGGTCGTTACTTTTTTTTTAATATTCCCGGAAGAAACTATCGAGCAATTTAAGCGTTAGCGGCAGGTAAGGAACCGCCGAAATTCCGCAGCTCTCCAAAGGATGCTTCCTGAGCTGGCGATCAAACGTTCTGATGGACATTCTACGCCACAGTCACGATCAGTATGAAGGTGTCGGCCGAGTAGCACCGGCATTTCTTTCTTCGCGTGACACTCACTTGATGTGCGGTGCAAGTGCCAGTAATGGCCCGAGGAAACAAAGGAACAGCTATGCTCGTCTATTTCTTCCGTCCTTCGTGCAAAAATTAAGCCCCGTTAATCAGGGTAAAAGACAAGGCTAAAGTCATTGCTCTCATAATGATTTCAAGTTCACCTGGCGCGGTTGCTTTGTGGTTGCTTCGGCTGCGTTTCGACAACGTGCGTACAATTCTCAGCCCTTCAATTCTGGAGCGACGCTACAATTCCCCAGTGACTTCCATTGGATATGCCTAAACTACTGTTATCTACTTTCCCTTTCCTTTTTTTACTGTCTCGCCAGTAGTCCGTGATCAAGACTTCGTCATCAACACCTGCCCTTACTATAGCCGCCCCTGCCTACGAGCTGACGTAAAGGAACACCCAATTTACACTGCAAGCACATTTTTTCACCCTCTGAGCTGGTTTATACCCTTCTACATTTCACTCCCGTGTGGCGGAAGAAGCGGTCATCTGGAGACGCGTACTCATCTCCACGCCCACGTCGCACAGAATAGGGAGAAGTGAGCTGCTAGTAGTTGCCGCTAGCTGCTGCTATGGAACGGCCAAAAACAATCACTCTAGGCGTTCAGACGCCATCTTCTACTGATTCCCGGATGAAAAGCGAAACTTATGAGGGAAGAAAAAGAGGCGTATCTTCTGTAGAATCATAGCAGTGACGTTGGACGTAGATAGCTGCGCTCTGTTTGGGTAGGGCAGCACCTCACGGCATCAAGCTGCCGTCTGCAAACCTGCAATAATCTCATGTTCCTGCTGCCGAAATATTTTTCAATGCGTGCCGCTGACAGGGCAAGGGGGCAAGGCTGAAGAGATGTGATGGCTACACTTTTAGACCGTTACCCCCGCTCCCTCCGAGGGAGTATGTGGGCAACGTACAAGTTCCTTCGGCGGCAGAGTTCGCACCGTTTCATTTTATTCCTCTTGTTTTTGGTGTTCGTTTTTTCTTCAAATTTCGTCTTTGAAAACATACATACTTGTTGTTAAAATATATTTCACTTCCTGGAAAAATGACAGAGAAGCACAAAATGAAGGAAGCTCCAGAGGTGCGTTCTGTTGTGTCAACGTAATCCGCTCAGCGCAAGTTTTGCCTTCGCCTCAATTTCCCCGTCGCCTACTGCCTCTTCATGAAATCATTTTTGCAGTGGTTCTGTTCCTGTGTCTGTGCTCGTATATTTGTTTTTGCATAGAGACTGGCGTACTGCGCCGGCTTCAATATGTTCTTACTTGCCAGTTTTATCGCAGCGATCATTCATGCTTTTCCCGAATACCTCATCAAGCGAGTGCTGTAATCATCCACATACCGATACAGCTCCATATAGATGAGAAGTCATTGTTGAAAAGCCGGCTTAGGGCTTCTTAGCAAACCCTTACGGCTCCTTTCGCAGAAAAGTGTCAACGCCTTCCTTTTCGCTCTCGCTGTCTTTCTTTCTCTATCCCTCTCTCAAGCCCGCGCGTATTTTGTCGAGCAGGTAAAGGCTCATGCGTGAAATACGACGTATTGCAGCGCTCTCAGCTAGCAAAAGCAATCTCCGCGCTTGGCGTCTAAAAGTGAAGAAAGTACTTATTACAATGTTCTTCTTGATTTCTCCTTATATTCTACACTTTCATAGCGAAAGGTCTTTGCAAATCGTCAGTGGAAAAAAGTGGTGTTGCTACTATCTTTGATTCATAAAAAGAGTAAGAACAAACATTAGAATGCCCCGGTGTTCGGGTTAAAGAGCCGCCTTGTGTTACTATATTACACTTTTTGTGGCCACTTTGGAATCGCAGCTGAACAGAAGCGGACAGAATAGTACAAACGACGTTTCGGCAGGCAAACTGCTCTCACGCTTTACCGAAAATCAATGGGTGTCTGATAACTAAGCAAGTAATTTTTTCTTTTTGCGCTTTTATAATTCCGTTGTGCACCCGGAGAGAAGAGTTTTTTAGCTTACCGGATACGTATTAGCCTAGACGTGTACTGGATTGCCGGTGCAGCTGAAAACCGGCAGCCAGCTTCCCGCAATCCGGTATGGGTCTATGCTAATGCGTATCCGGTATACTAAAGATGTCTATTATTCTTTCCAAGACTACGTTTTTCAGCAACCTTATAGTTTCTCGGCTTTAATAAACCTAGTGATACCGCAAAATAACTGCCAAGATAGCGTGTATTTTTTTCGCACATGGTTACGTTGACACAACGCAAATAAAAGGGTAATAACGGTCGCGTGCTGGCGCCTACTTTGTCTTTTTTACTGCACTTCTTCTAAAAAAGATATCTAAAAACACTGAAACGCTGTGTGAGCACCACACAACTGGGGCCAATGTACAGCGTGTGTGGTACTATGTACGTACGTATTAAGCATTCATCTGACGTTATTTTTATACACAACTGCCCGCCTCGTGTGTGCAAGAACCCTAGACTCGTCTGTCCCCCTACTATTCGTCACCTAGTGCTGCTAATTGCATACTGCTCCTGTTTCTATATTTCACTCTTTCAATTAGTAAATGCTAAGGGACCTGCAATTTCTGATTAGGCATTTCTCGATCCGTTCTCTTTGATGTTCACCTTTGGTCTGCCTCTCAGTTGGGACCATGATAACATTGGTTGCTATAGCTTTCGGCTCTGGCGTCCCAGTCAACAATAACAAAAACAAAAGAAAATGGTTGATGAGTAACGGGTAAAAATAATTGTCGCCGTCGACAACCGTTTGTGTAGGCACCGAAACTGATAAAGGCGACCCGCAGCAACCATGCTCAGAAAACAGCACGGTGACAGGTTGTGCAACAAAACTGATGAAACACCAACCCTCAGTAACAACTGGCGGTTATTTCTCACGCAGTGCCTAATAAGAGCAAGGCGACGAGAAATCATGCGAAAAGTCCAGTACATGGCAAAAGACATCGTCCACAATCAACCCATTAAGCAAGTTTTCACAAACACCGCCGACTGCATGGAGCCGCCCTTGCTAACAGACTTGAAACGAAATCTTAAAACCGAATTAATTCTATCATTGCAGTAGTAAGCTGATCCTGCCGTCCGTCAAAAAAATGGAGGGGACACCTCAGCTCCGCCTTCAGGATATGACAAGAAAGCGTTAATGAGTTAATCCCCACATCTACAGAATTGGTCATTCTCAACTGTACAGTCATATGTCTATGATAGTCCTCACACCACTGGTAGTCCTTGGTAGTTAGTCCTCAGGTCCCTGGTAGTCCTCATACCCTTAGAGCCTGTTTGGCCTTAGAGCCTATTTTCTCGTCACAAATGTACCTGTCAAGCTTCTAGGAGCTTTTTCCTCTCGATGTCCTGTCTCACTGAAGAGTAAACAAATAAACTTCCAAATCAACTTCAAACTCCTTGCGCAATGGTGTAGCGGTTTAGGGATGCCCCACTGCCCTGTGATGGCAGGTGCTGCCACCGGTTGGTCTTGTGCGAACCAAGTTGCTCTTTTCGAAAAACCTCTCCCGATCAACCATTAATTGAATTGCCACCTGCTAGGGTGGTTAGCTTGCTCATAATCCGGTGGGTGTACGTTGTGAAGACCTGACAAGGTCACGTGATCTTGCTTGCCCATCTGAACTCCATCCCTATAGTTCCTCGCAGCACTACCAAAGCTGCGATGAGTGCGCAGGCAACGTTCTGACGCCGCGGAATGTAGTGCCAATATAAAATACGCATGCAGGCACATGAGATAGCCTGCTTTAAAGTGCACATGCGCCAAACTATTTCATATCGAGACTTAACGTACGCTGGCGTTACGTACGCTATTTCCTCAGTTTTGCGTGCGTGCTCTAAAACGTCGTTTACAAAAAGGCTGCGCCCTTCGAAGCAGGACCTCTCGCCTCGGACTGAATTCGTCGTTGTTTCTGCCGTTTTCTGTACGTTCATGGCCATAAATTCGACGCCTGGCCTTCGCGTCGTCTAATGTCGCCTATAATAAAGCGTATGAAAGATAGATTCGGTTTATTTTTTTATTTATATGGTCTATTCTGTCGCTCTTAGCCCTACAGGGAAGCGTCGATTTGTTGGCAAAAATCCTTTCTATTCTAACCGTCAGATGACGCCACTAGGCTGACCTTATCGTTCAGTCTCCGTTTGCATGCACTGAACTAAGTAATGGTGTCTTCGACTGGTCGCTTTAGATCGCTCTAGAGCGCTCTGAGAGGCGACCGCACATTCGGCTGGTCGAAACCGGCCGCTCTGACTACATTCGGCTGGTTCTTTCTGAGCGCTCGCCTCCAGCTCAGAGCGCTCTGACGCGCTCCGAGAAAAAAGTCGGAGCGGCTCCGAGATGAGTCCACGTGACAGAGCCACTTCCGCCATTTTGCGAAGCGGTGCGAGACCTCGGCGTCCCCTGCGCGTAGACAGAAGCAAGTGTAGGCTTTTGACGCAGTAGTAGCGTCCTTGCTGTGTTGTGTTTTGCTGGTGCCGCGCTGTGTGAGGCAAAATGTCCAAGAGACGCCGGATAACTACGCTAGGAACACGGTCTGTGTTGCTGTCGCGTGACAACAGCGATTCCAGCAGCAGCTCACACGAGGACGACAGTGCTATCCACAAGGCGATGTTCGGAATATGAGCGTCCCGTGGGACGGAAAACCAGGGTAGCGATCGATACAGGCTAAGCGGCGACCTCGATGCAAACTGTGTGCGGCCACGTGCGGCTAAAGGTAATCAAGGGACCTTACGTGCGGCTACTGTTGACATCAGCAGCGAGGCCGCGTAGTGGTTCCGGAAGTTACATATCCCCCTTCTGCCTCCTGCGTTTCCGCTCTAAAAACTCGCTGACCATTCGGCTTGACTAGTCTCGCTATGCGCTCGGAGAGAGAGCGGCTCCCATTCTGCCAGATCTTAACCAGATCGCGGGAGCGACCAGTCGAAGACACCATAAACGTACGAAATTACCAATGGTGTAACGTCATGCAAAATACTTGCGTTTAGCGTACGTAAACGTGCATAGAGAGATGGTACGTAGACGGCAGCGATATGTACTCTTTTCTAGCCATATCTGTGTACTCCACGAGCAGACTACACGCAGACGGCTAGGCGCAGAAGAACATGTCGAACACGCTCTCCCGATTGGCTAAGGAGGTATCTGCCTTTGGTAGTGCTGCAAGTTAGTTATGGGATGGAGTATAAGTTGCTTCCCGGGGGTGGCTGTGGGTGGCTGTGTGAGCCACCCCACGCCACCCTATTTATCGCTCACAACGCAGACAACGCTGACGCCGACACCGGCTTTTCTGCGTAAGGGGGCCTTTAACGCTATCGCGTTAAAGACAAGAGAAGGCGTATTCACATAGAGCAAATCCTGGTTGCATTTCTTTTAAAAGCAAATTTCTTGAACATCAGGCTTCACAAATGTGGCTGTCTTCTTGATTAAAATTTTGGTGGTCAGTAATAGAACATTTTCTTTTTTTTGTGCTACAAAACGTGGTTAATTCCCATTATGGTCAAAAGCCGAAAGCTTTTTTATTCCTATTTTTTTTTAAGTTCCGTTGAATGCAATCCATCCGAGTGCTTTTTGTCTGTGTGAATGCGTTGCGGTGAAGAATTCTTGCCGGTGTGACAGTGATATCAGATCTTGTTTGTAAAAGAAAATTTTTAAAGCAATTTTTCGGTTCCATCGTGACCTGTCGTGCTTCTTTGTGTTCATGGTCTTGCATTCATTAGTTTTCTTTAATTCATTTGTCATTTTTCTTGTTCTGTTGACTCTAAACTATTTCTTCTTAAATAACCGACTTAGCTTAATAACTAACATAGTGGGTTCATGTGGACTCAGATTTTCTCCTGGCGACGTCAGTGGTAAGTTTGTGCTTGTAGTGAGAGTGGAGTTTCAGATGCATGGTGTGTGTTTGTTCCTAAAACACTGCTAATTTTCTCGTCACAAATGTACCACAAGCCGTTTGACATAAACATTCTTTAAAATTCCGCTTAACACAAAAAAAATCTAATTTACGGAAGTATTCTTCAGTGTTCTTCACTAAATAAAGGCTGCCGAGACGATTACCGATGGTCTTGACGTGGGCCCAGCGAAATCAATCGCATGTGCTCCCTGGAGTGCGATAAACGTTTTCCATGCTTTTATTCGCTCATCATCCTGAATAATTCAATAAATATGTTACACACGTTACTCGGTCTTCTTATCATATAGTAGCGAAAAAATTGAGTTGTTGGCGCATTTGCAAGATTATTTAGCTAATTCAGAATTGTCATGGCCAATAAGTAGTACAGAACACTGTAACCAAAATTCGCCGCAGTGCATTGTTCCAACGTTACAAATTAATTATCGCTCTACTAATTGTAATCGCTTCCCATCGTAGTAAATTATGTCTCTCACATCATCGATTCTGTCGATCTAAATTTTCGATCTGAGTGCAAACTCGCCAGCAAGCTGCAAGATAAGCGATGTTCTTCTGTCTGCAAACTGTGAGCACGCATTTGTCCTGTGCACCAATAAATGCGTTGTACCACCGTCGAACGGCATGCCAGGGCATTACTTCTGGGCATCTGGGCTTCTGAATAATAGTGACGCGTCGAAGGGTAGCTTCTGCTTTGCAGGCCAACTCACTGTGGCCGCCAAGGAATAACAAGCAGTGCTTAAAACTAAACAGCCCCTCAATAAATCGAAATTTGGGGCGAGACGTATTTCATGTATGCGTTACGTTTAAAGACAGCCGCAGGCATACTTTGTCGGGTTATTAGTGCATAACTTTTCTCTATTTACCGCTTTTATAACATAATACATACGTCCACTTCACATAATAGCACCGAGTTAGTTTACTGAGGGCATTTCATTGCTTAAAAGCATTTGTTTAAAAAAATAACAAATTAACAATGCACTTCGTCACGATAGTTAACGTACGACACGCTATTTTGTCTATAACATGGCTTAAAACAAGACTGACGCACGCGTTGCCGCACCGAAAATGGCAGTTACCCACCCGTTAAAGAAGGGAAAGTATACCTATAAACCTTGTAAATATACAGCTGCAGAAAATAAATCAATAACCATGTTACCACATCTCAATAATATAATTGATTTCTCTAAATCCATCAAGCGTGCCAATGCGACAGTATCTGCAACATATCGACAATTTTTTTTTCTGTATAGTCTGCTCTCGGCTAATTGAATAACAGCATTTATCAAATCCACTTAGTTCTCTGGAAACTTTGCTGCTGGCTCATCTGTAATCACGGGACGGAAAATAATTTTATTTCGTGTTCTAGCGTGCTACTAGCGCAACATTCAGGGATTACTAAGCCAATTATGCCATTTAAGGCAGCCTAACCTGCTTTCATCTTATGTACTGGGATAATCATGTTAACGTGCTACGTACCTTTACAACGATTTAACCTGATGAGGCTCCGCACATCTTAGGGATAATGCCCCGCCTGGTATATTAAATATAAACAGCACAGTACGTGCTTGTACATTTAGGACCATCTCTTAGTGAAAACTTTTGAGGGTACGAAGCTCCCATGTCCATGGTAAAGTCGCATGGCTTCATTGCAGTCTTGTCTTCACATAGTGGAGCAAGACAGCATTTTGAGACCGCTTTCTCGGCGCAGATCACAAGACCGCCGGTACCACTCACGTGCAAAACTGGATAAATTAAGGACCCTTGCTTTATTTCTCCTCTAATATTTATCCAGTCACAAGCTCGCACTATCATTCTCCCTTTGTTTTGTTGTATGTGAAGCACCAATAGTTTTTTTTATTGTTTGGCCGGTGTTGTTTGGCGTCAGTTTATTATCATCTTATCCACTTAGGCTATCATGAAAAGTAGAAAAAACTTTTGTGTGCGTGCATTTTTCTTCTTAACTACAGAAACATCCCAGGTAGCACAGGTAATCGGCCCAATATTGGACATATATTGGCAAATGCCGGTCCTATAAAGGACCAGCGTGAAACCGTTCCTTTTCAATATCGGACCCATTACCCGTGCTGCTTGGGATGCCCTGCACAACATAACCTCAGACTACTCCAGTGTTACTGCACGAATTATAATAGTAGCCTAGAAACGGAAGAGGTCGTTTTCCAAATGCACCACATTCTCATTTTGTGTTCGAGTCTTACCCCAGTGCGGTGCATCCGCTATAGCGTGATTGAGCATGGCGTGTGGCGTTGCCGTGTGTTTACCGAGCGTGGCGTGGTGTGGCGACTAACACGTGTCGCGATGGGCCCTGACCGCCAGAGACCTGAAGCTGGACAACGTGCTGCTGGACCGCAAGGGACACGTCAAGATCGCCGACTTCGGCATGTGCAAGTGCGGACTGGCCGACACGGACAAGACGTCCACCTTCTGCGGAACGCCAGACTACATCGCGCCCGAGGTGAGCACGTCATCCCATTCAGCCCATGATGGCTGCAGTTATACACCTACTTAGTAATTCGATTTACTATTAGATCGGGCTATTACCAGCTAGATTTTCATCTTTCGACTTTGTCTATTCCCATCGGCAATGAGAGACGCGAGACGAGAAGTGGCCGTGAATCCGACTGATTAAGACGCGATCACCGTGCTTATGGAGACATGCAAACAAGCTTTTGAATATAGCCCCAAATATTGCGTGAAAGAGAACCGAAAGCTCAGCCAAACTGTGATGACTGTTACTTCATCAGCTCAAAGCGCGTGCGACTCAATGTATCGGAGGCCTCGATTAAGAAGCGATAACCGTACTTATGGAGACATGCAAACAAGCTTTTGAATATAGCCCCAAATATTGCGTGAAAAAGGACCGAATGCTCAGGCAAACTGTGGTGACTGTTACTTCCTCAGCTCAAAGCGCGTGCTACTCAATGTATGCGAGGCCTCGATTAAGAAGCGATAACCGTACTTATGGAGACATGCAAACAAGCTTTTGAATATAGCCCCAAATATTACGTGAAAGAGGACCGAAAGCTCAGCCAAACTGTGATGACTGTTACTTCCTCAGCTCAAAGCGCGTGCGACTCAATGTATGCGAGGCCTCGATTAAGAAGCGATAACCGTACTTATGGAGACATGCAAACAAGCTTTTGAATATAGCCCCAAATATTACGTGAAAGAGGACCGAAAGCTCAGCCAAACTGTGATGACTGTTACTTCCTCAGCTCAAAGCGCGTGCGACTTAATGTATGCGAGGCCTCGATTAAGAAGCGATCACCGTACATATGGAGACATGCAAACAAGCTGTTGAATATAGCCCCAAATATTACGTGAAAGAGGACCGAAAGCTAGGCCAAACTGTGATGACTGCTACTTTCTCAGCTCAAAGCGCGTGCGACTCAATGTATCCGAGGCCTCGATTAAGAAGCGATCACCGTGATTATGGAGACATGCAAACAAGCTTTTGAATATAGCCCCAAATATTACGGGAAAGAGGACCGAAAGCTCAGCCAGACTGTGATGACTGTTACTTCCTCAGCTCAAAGCGCGTGCGACTCAATGTATCCGAGGCCTCGATTAAGAAGCGATCACCGTACTTATGGAGACATGCAAACAAGCTTTTGAATATAGCCCCAAATATTACGGGAAAGAGGACCGAAAGCTCAGCCAAACTGTGATGACTTACTTCCTCAGCTCAAAGCGCGTGCGACTCAATGTATCCGAGGCCTCGATTAAGAAGCGATCACCGTGATTATGGAGACATGCAAACAAGCTTTTGAATATAGCCCCAAATATTACAGGAAAGAGGACCGAAAGCTCAGCCAAACTGTGATGACTGTTACTTCCTCAGCTCAAAGCGCGTGCGACTCAATGTATCCGA
Organism: Amblyomma americanum; assembly: GCF_052857255.1. Taxonomy (NCBI): domain Eukaryota; kingdom Metazoa; phylum Arthropoda; class Arachnida; order Ixodida; family Ixodidae; genus Amblyomma; species Amblyomma americanum. The sequence continues at coordinate 56,627,009 of NC_135506.1, forward strand.
GGCCTCGATTAAGAAGCAATCACCGTACATATGGAGACATGCAAACAAGCTGTTGAATATAGCCCCAAATATTACGTGAAAGAGGACCGAAAGCTCAGCCAAACTGTGATGACTGTTACTTCCTCAGCTCAAAGCGCGTGCGACTCAATGTATCCGAGGCCTCGATTAAGAAGCGATCACCGTGATTATGGAGACATGCAAACAAGCTTTTGAATATAGCCCCAAATATTACGGGAAAGAGGACCGAAAGCTCAGCCAAACTGTGATGACTGTTACTTCCTCAGCTCAAAGCGCGTGCGACTCAATGTATCCGAGGCCTCGATTAAGAAGCGATCACCGTACTTATGGAGACATGCAAACAAGCTTTTGAATATAGCCCCAAATATTACGGGAAAGAGGACCGAAAGCTCAGCCAAACTGTGATGACTGTTACTTCCTCAGCTCAAAGCGCGTGCGACTCAATGTATCCGAGGCCTCGTTTTAAAACCTCTTACTTTCACAAAAAAAAAGCACAACAGTCGCAGTGTCTCAAGGAACATTTTTTACCACTTACGTGATGTAATTGCCATTTGCTATAGCCTCAAAGCAACAATGTGATTCTTGATGAACACGGCGAGGACAAACAATGGGAGCGAATGCCGCATCAAGAAATGTATGGCACCGCCCATCCTCACAGAGCCTTTTTCCTGGAAATGGAACCACTCAGCTTTTTTATCAAAGCGGTATTTGTCCACGAAAGTAAATGTTACGCACGTGTCTAATTTTCGGGGCAAAGTTTCCCTCAGTCAGCTTTCACCAGTTTACATTTCTTCTCTGACTGGTCTTGCCTTTTTGTTTGGAACGACTGGAAACAAAGTAATATGCATGCTATGCACGACATGCCCGAGTAGTTTAGAAATGCTTGTCGACATTCTCACTGTTTGTTTCCCGAAGCTGCATGCACCGTGGTTGTGAACTGTGTCGTGTATCGCATGCAGTTTTCTTTATACCGTCTGATTTCGGGATGCTCGACTGCGCAAAGGTAAGCACGGGCCGCGTGCTCAAGCAGAAAATAAATTATGCAGTAAAATCTTGGACTCAACAGTCGGTCTTATGGCACTCAAAAGCAGCTACCTTGCATATTGCACGCAGGATATTCTCAGCCGTTTTCAGCTTTCATTCTGTTTTCTTTGATTTTTTTTTCTTGTCTGCACCTTTCTCTTATCCATTTTCAAATTCCGAATGCAGCGAATCTTACTGTGATGGGAGTAAAAGAACACGACTCGAGCATGCAGCATTTCTCAAGAAAATAATGTTGTAGGTTTTTTACGTACTGTACATGTAACTCTGCAAATAGTAAACAACATAAACGATAGGCTTTTTTTTAGTAAATAACTGCGCATGTCTGAACATTTGCGGCACTACAGAATGCGTGCAACCTGTTAGGACACTGGAACAGTGCTACAACATTGGGACACTGATGAAACATCGACGGTCAGTATGAAAATGCTCGCAAGAAGGCGAACGAATGAGCGTTAAGCTGCAAAAAAAAGGGAAATGAAAGCACACATTCGCGTGCATTATTTCATAATTTCAAGAAGCTTACGCACGCAGAAACAAGACTTGTACTTGCTTTTCAACGAAGCACACCCTGTTCAAGCGATTCCACCGCTACTGCCAGCTCGGGGCTATTTCATCGTCGCTTTTCATCTTACACAGAGAAACATCGTCCTAGCGAACATCCGTCCCACTGCATTTTCATTCTTTACTGCTTCGCTCTCTCAAACTTAGACACATGAAGTGGCACTGGCCTCAGTCGCGGTGTGGTGCAACGCACATGTATCTTAAATTGAGCTTAAACATTCAGGTTCATTATCTCTGAACGAGAAACGCCTCAGGAACAGGATTAAAACTCACAAAAGAACCTCTATTTCTCTCCGCTTTCTCTGGCAAGCACTCTTGCCATGACGGGTGTTAGCTGGGATTAGAATACAGCTTTACTCTCTAAACACGAATACGCCTATACGGAGTAGAAAGGAGTAAGCCGTCATTTAACTCCCTTCCTTTCATAAAAGGGATTGTGCTAGACGACAGCTTACTACCTTTGTACCCTTTTGTGGTTAGAGTCTACAGTTTAAAGAATAAGCAGTCTCATTTCAATTCCCTAAGTCTCCTCTTTCTCGCCCTCTATGTTTTCTTTGTCTACTTTTGTACACGTTCTGCGCAGTAACCCTCCAACTAAGCTCGTATGTAAGGAAGCAAACTGCGGTCTACTAATCTACAAAACAAATCGGTTTGTAAAACAAATTCCCACAGTGCAACCCTGGCAGCTGCTCGAGCCGTCAGCCTGGGAGGCTTTTTTTTCAAGACCGTGGCGTTAATTTACATACCAAACGACTTCTGGAGAGAACACCGCGCTCCCTTCGGACACGTTGCTCGAGAGAATAATTCTACCGCCTGTGGCATAATTAAGCCGCACGCAGGTGATTACTCGCCAAGAGAGCAACTCTGCCGTTCTCAGAATCTATTATTTTCGCGTTTCATAATGCAAACTGAAAACCCCGGAGCTATAAATTTTGACACAAACCTCGAGCGTACCACCAGGAAGTCTACCTCGTTAAACGAGTATCTTTCTATGCGGCATTTCGTGTGATGCAAAGGCTCTAGGGCCTCCAGAGAATGGCCTCAGACGTGTCCAAAGGGACCGTGTAGTCAAAGTACATGTTAGCTTCCTAAAACCTGAAAGGTTGAGCAAGCTGGCAATGTTCGATGTCGTCAAACAGTTCGCGGGGGGGGGGGGGGGGGGGGGGGAGCGTGGACACACGAACACACAATCGTACGCACAGACACTGAAGAACAGCTGAGCTTCAATTCTAAAGCGTTCCAGCTCAAATAAACAACACCTACTAGGCCCAGCAGTTCAATGATGTACAAAAACTATTTGCTGCGGTTTGTAACGCTACCACAGCTTTTATAAGCGTCCGTTGGTGTTGGGATTTCTTGCACAAATTAGGTACTTCGTTGATGCCGTTGATTTAGTACACCGCGTATATAGGACGAAAATACGGCGCAGCGATGGGCCAGCCCCGCTACGCGCTATCCGGTGCTGGCGCTTTCTTGAGCTGCTCGGAGAAAGCAAAGCTTTTTTCACCTATGCAATGATCGCAGGAATACGACGGCCTGGAAGTGATAAATTAATTGCTAAACCAGATTATTCGCTTTACGGGCGCATCAACTGGTATTGTTGAAAGGAGATATTTATAAATAAACCTCCTTTTCTGCAGACCCATGCCAAACAATTCTGGACAAAAGCACTTTTGAACGGGTAAGAGTTTATGAACGCCACTTTCTTGATATATTGTAAGATTTCACTATAACAATCAATATATCCGCAGATTTCGCGGCAGCAAGCTTGCATTTTTTGCTATTTACGTTTTGCTGTCTTCAAAAGCTTTCCCCATTGGTTTTCTGTGGCAATCTCAACTGTTCGATGCGGGTGATGGAACAACTTTGAAAGAAGGATTTTGACACGCATCGGAAGATTTGACTATTACCGTCAATATTTCCATAAGAGCGCCTTACAATTTTACAATATTCAAAATATTTCTCCAAGAATGTTGGCCGTGTCTTGGCTCCGATTAATAAAGCTTATGCGCACGTTGGAATCATTCGAGGCTGGACGGCACCCAGTACACTGACCAACCGCTACAGCCACAGAAGCGACGACCTGCAGTCACGAATTAATCACGCGTCGTTTTTGCGTGCAAGCCGTTTTGAATTAATTATATTGATGGAGTTGTTCTTCTGAACGTCGCAGCATCATATAGCACACAGTACAGCGTTAAATGGATGCGCTGAAGTTCTTTTTTTCATTCGCTTCAACTGCCGACGAAGCTTCAGCCTCAGCAATTGGCACTGCGCGTGTCCGAAGTACACCAGCTTTCTTGCCACACAAGCGATAACCACTTTAAAGGAAGAGCACGACACAACGATAGTCTCAGATGAATGTACTCGGACTATGACTGAACAAAAGCCTTTCGGAAAACGTCCAGCAGATGCGCCGAAGTCGTATAAGCGCATGTCATCAGCAGACATGTCATCAGCAACATGCCACAGCAATCGAATCACCACCTTTGCTTGCCCTCCCTTACAAAAATTTCGTTAGACAGTCTATAGACTGTCCATTGATTTCTGTCTATGACGTCTATAGACTCGCTATATACAGACACTAGAGAACAGTATATAGGCAATACAAATTCTATAGAAAGTTTATAGACAATCTATATATTTATGGCCATACACTTTTAGTAGACTTTGTCTATAGACAGTCCATATACTATGAGTAGACAAAACGAAATATCTATATGAAGGCAATACAGTCTATAAGAAGTCTATAGAATCTCTATAGACCATTTTTTATAAGGGCTAACTGCTGTTCGCTCATGGTTCTTCTGAAACCAGAGCTCGAATAGGCTCACTGATGTTTCACTCAAAACTGAGATGATCAGCACCTAAGTCCTCCGCACACCGTTTGTTTTTGGACGCCTTGGAGTGAATTAGCTGTCAAACAGCGGGATGCACCCCCGCTGTCTAAACATGAGCGCATCGTCATTTGGGGCGAAAAATTACTTATCTTCGTTGAGCTACACAGTAATAGGCCGGCCAGTCTCCGGCCATTTACTACATGTATACACGCTGCCGCGGGGCACTAAATGATAGCAACACTAACGCAGCACTACTACGCCTGCACAGCACCCTTCGGTATTAAAAAAACTGTAAGATACACTTAAGGTCCGCCTGAAGGGTATGACGCTATAGCTTAATGGGTTAATGCCCATATATGCAGAATTGGTCATTCTATACTTAGCATTCACAGATCGCTGGGAGTCCTGACAAACCACTCTTGGCGCAGTGGTGCAGAGGTTAAGCAATGCGCCACTGCCCTGCGATGGCAGACGCTGCAACCGGTGGTGCTGTGCGACACAGGTTGCTCTTCCCGAGCGACCAAGCATTAATTTAACTGCCACCTGCCACGGTGCGCAGTTTGCTCACAATCCGGTGGGCAGGTTGTGATGACTCCAGTGACCTGTGATGACCCATCGGCCTCCTAGGTTGCTTCACTGGGGATTTTTTTTTTGTTCATGTTTTTTGCTCACGGTCAACGACGCAGGGTTCTCGGCGACACAAGCGCTTTAACGCAATAGCGTTAAAACCCGTTGTTTTTTTTTCCTTTCAGACGCACGGTGTTCCGTTACACCGCTGCAGACACGTCACCCGTCTCCAGACCCAGAGGCCGGCGTGGCAGCATACGTTGCAAATCCTGGCACTCTGATTGACGTTGTGCTCATAAATCCATCGCAGGCTTCTCTCACCTGCTTTTCATCGTGTTTACTCTTCCGACTGCAAGGTCAACACCACGTCCGCCATGATGACGCCCTCTCGAGCGGCGGTCCCCTTGATGGACCACCACCGCCGCCTCCGCTTTTCGGCGCGTCCTCATCATCACTCTTTTCGTCACGTGTTTTTCGGACGCCGCTGCCGCCGCCACAAATAGTGTCGCACGCGTCCCCGCCGCGTCGCGCTGCCTTTTCCCCTCTGCACGCCTTCTCCTCCTCTACTGTTATCTCCTAATCTATGCTGCCTGGTACATAACTAGAACCGGCGTGCGTCGAAATAGACGTCACAATTCCTCAACCGTTTTGGTTGTTCCCGTATTTCTCGCATCGCTCACAGGGAACACGCGGTGCGTTGTTCGGGACTGTGTTATTCGACTTCTTTTCGTCCCGCCCGCGCTCCGAAGCGGCTGCCGTTACCGCTTTATATAATATCAAGGGCCGCCGCTGGTTGGCTGCCACTCAGGCTTCCCGACGGTGGCAAGTCGCTCCGTTACGCCAGGTGACGTGGACTGGTTCCAGGCGGGAGGCCTTAAGCTAAAAGCCCGGCGATTACGAGGAAGGCCCACAGTTGCATGACGAGAAAAAGTGGCGTATATACGCCGGGATCTGCGGCAAGCGGCAACTCATCCGCTGATTTCGCGGAAAGATACACGAAACCTGGAAACGCAGAAAATAAATGTCGGAGACCGAGAGTGAGTGAAAGCTTCGAAGGCCGCGTGCGACTCCTTCGCATCTCTCTCTCTCTCTCTGGTGGTCCTCTCACCCCGAGCACATTTAGAACTGTGTCAGGAGGGTTCCCGGGAATAAACTGGGCCGCAGGCATTGCCAGCAGCGGGGTTTTGCGCAGCTGCTGTGGTTTTGATTGCCGAGCTGCAAGAAGCCGCACTGGGGCCGCATTTATAGCGATGGTGGTATTACGCCAACTCTTCGATGTCACTGTGGACGCGGCGCGCAGTGCAGGCTTTCTTCAGCGCTAAAGCTTCGCTGCGCGGCGACTACCGTGTTGTTCAGACTGCGTCAGCAGCGCGAAGAAGCAGCTGCAAGCCATCCTAGACAAAGCTCGTGCTGAACACAAGTGTCCCACAGAATCAACGACAGCCCGCTACAGGGTGAAGGCTGAAATGTGTGCATGTTTTGCTATTAGTTGAAGTAATCAAGGGATGCGAATGATTGGTTTGGTTTGGTTTATGGGGCTTAACGTCGCAAAGCGACTCAGGCTATGAGGGACGCCGTGAAGGGCCCCGGAAATTTCGACCACCTGGGGTTCTTTAACGTGCACCGACAACGCACAGCACACGGGCCTCTCGAATTTCGCCTCCATCAGAATGCGACAGCCGCGGCCGGGATCGAACCCGCGTCTTTTGGGTCAGCAGCAGAGCGCCATGAGCACTGAGCCACAGCGGCGGCTGGATGCGAATGACTTTCAGGCGTTTTATACCACTGCCATTGTAATGAACGAGCCATCCGCTAACAACACAGTAAGCATTCTCTGTTGCCCTGGACTGCCATATATGCATTTGCCTCGCCGGAATCAGTTTGGAAAAGCTTCTATAAGGTTCTTTTTTTTTTTCTTGGGCATTCCGTTCTTACCTTACCCTTTATCACGACGGACAGCAAATCCTGGCAACGTCAGCTGTGCGGCGAAACCAAATGAGCTCGAATTAAACTTGGATTGAGTTATTATCCTACTCCCCGCCTATGAAGGCGTCCTTCTCGAACTGCTTCCCCGACCACGATTGGCTCGCTAGTCCTTGGGCTTTTTCATCGAATTCGCGCTACCATGAGAACCTCGGAGGCTTAAAAATCGACCTTGCAATGAATACTGCCGCACTTCTTTGCTACTTGCACGCTAAAACTCCGCACGGCCGCTTACAAGATCAGGGTTGGTATTCAATTCTGTTCCTTTCATCTAGTCCCTTCGCGGCAGATCTTGCCGGCAAGGGAGCGAGGCGTGGCGCCGCTTTAGACAAAGACGAAAGAAGTAAAAACGAACTGAACTGGAATGCAATATCGTTCGTTATATTGTCCAGGTCCTGCTTATTTCATTGCTGAGCTCTGGGCCACTGACCCCCACCCACCCAGCAATGCTGCTAATCCCGAGGATTTATCTGTATCAATGGATACATATAACCCTAGCTGGCTCAGGATGAAGGCAGTATTTTTAATTGTAGAGCATTTGGTACATCACGTGTTAGGGAGGCAGTTGTAAAAAGTGTAAAGAAATGCACGCTGTCTCAAATTAAAGAAAAAAAATCACGCCGTTAGCAGAATCGCTTCTTAAGGGAAGTTTGATATGTGCTTCGCTATCGGCATCTTTAACCACGAAGCAGTGTTGCCCCAAACAAAGCCCGTTGAGTTTAAGCAACAGTGAGCACTAACAAACAAGCAGTGCCTTGGCTGTTTCTCCTCTAGTTCACGATGATTTTATTGTAATTGATAGTGTGGGATTGAAGCCGCTTTCATGGCAACGGAAAGGATTTTTTTTGCGCTTGATTCCTTCATTTACCGGGGCTAAAGAGTCACTCAGGTCCATTTTTCTTACCTCCGGATGAAGTCTTCAAAAGTATACGCTCCCATAAGTTTTTCGCATCAATGGACCGAAAATCTGGTTTTCGCATCGCGCAAGCAGCTCCGAGATTGTTAGACTATATTATTGATGTTATGATTATACTGTCGGCTCTAATTTTTCTTTATTTCTTCGCATATGTACCTCTAAAAAAAATTCGTTTTCTCCCAAGTTTTAGGGCTGCTCTATCATGAACTAATCACGCGCACAACCTTTACACATTTCTTACTGTGTAAATAGTTTGTACATAACTCTTCTCCCCCTATCCTCTCTTCCTGTCCCCTCACCTCTTTCATTTCATTTCTGCATTCTGCAGGCTATCCGTTATTTCCGCTGCCCCAGCTTAGGTGCTTCAGTATCGATGGCAGACGCCGGGGTTAGAAAAAATATTTTCCTTCCTTTTTATTACTATTTTCTTAAACCACCACATCTACTACTACATTTAGTGCGGTGAACACATTATTTAAGATCAGTTTACGCGTATAGAAGTATTACCTCAGTTATGAAATTGGTTTTTGTTTTTTTAGGGAAAGGAAATGGCGCAGTATCTGTCTCATATATATGCGGACACCTGAGCCGCGCTCTAAGGGAAGGGATAAAGGAGGAAGCGAAAGAAGAAAGGAAGAAAGAGGTGCCGTAGTGCAGGACTCCGGAATAATTTCGACCACCTGGGGATCTTTAACGTGCACTGGCATCGCACAGCACACGGGCGCCTTAGCGTTTCGCCTCCATATAACGCAGCCGCCGCGATCGAGTTCGAACCCGGGAACTCCGGATCAGTAGCCGAGCGCTCTAACCACCAAGCCACCGCGGCGGGGTAAATTACCTCAGTTATCCTTTTCTGGTTTCTTTGACATAGCGTATGAATAAAAGAAAATTTTATCCCCTCGAGCCGGCAAGGCAATAGACGTTTTTAGCATACCAGAGACGTTACTAGCGTAGACGTGTACCGGTTTACCGGACCCCTCTTGCGTATGCGCAGTGGCGTTGTTGGGGTGAGGGGGAGCCACTGCGCATGCGCAAGAGGGGTACGGTAAATCGGTGCACGTCTACGCTAATACGTACCCTGCATTCTAAAAACCTCTAGTAGTACAATACTTTTTTAAAATGGACCAATACGTGCGGAAAATCACATTGCCAATTCTGGCTGGCAAGTCGCCATGAGAGTAGAATGAAGTAAATATATATATATCCGATAGGATTTCAAACAATTGTGGGAAGAAACATTGGTCATTCGATCATTTCCACCAACACATTGCCAAGACAGGTTGGCATTAAAAAAGCAGTCGTCCCTGCACCTTCGTTCGTTGTCAGTAGGGAACATTATTCGGTCATCGCTTCACTTCTCAAATACGGACATATCGGTCGCAACCTATTTTATTCCTCGTTGGCTCCGTTTTCACGGATTATGTAACTTTTTCTCGGTGCAAGCCAGGGACGCTAAGCTCGCACTTACTTTTCTTTTAATTCATTTTTGATTCATGCTCTTCTCCAAAAATCTTGTTTTCCTCCCTGCACATATATTCTATCTTATGATAATGCATCATCTGTTTTGAAAATGTCGCAGATGATTATCGATCTTCCTGTGTTGGTATTTCCGTGTGCGAGCTTTCTTTTTGTGGATGGCTTCGTGTGGCGTCTCCAAAATCACTGTATATTACGGAAATGCCGCAACAGCCTCAAAAAAGGATAGCAGTTTTGCAACCCCCCCCCCCCCCCGCCCACTTCCACAGAAAAACTCTCCGTCTTTGCCTTTGCAGGTATCATGAGGAACTCCTTTAACCAAGACTGCTGCGCTATACAGTAATATTGAAGCACGCCGCGATGGAAGTGGAGAAATAAACTGATGCAGCTTAAGCGCTCGGCTGATCATTCTATGGCCTTGATAAGAAAGGAGACGTCAGGGACTTGAAAAATTACATATCGATCATCTTACCGTCCAGTGCCTATAAGGTATTTACTAACGTGATCGCTAATAGAGTCAAGACAACCTTAGACTTCAATCAACCAAATGATCAGGCAGGCTTTCGTAAAGGCTACTAGACGATAGATCATATTCATACTATCAATCAGGTGATAGAGAAATGCGCAGAATATAACCAACCACTATATGCAGCATTCATTGATTGCGAGAAAGCATTTTACTCAGTCGAAACCCCTGCAGTCAAGCAGGCATAGTGGAATCCGTGTATGAAGACCCTTGTGCAATAAAACTGGAAGATATCTATAACCACTGCACAGCTACCATAGACCTCCATAAAGTCAGCAATAAAATTCCAATAAGGAAGGCTGTCAGGCAAGGAGATATCTCTCGAATGCTATTTACCGCCTATTTACAAGGGGAATTCCAAGGCCTGGACTGGGAAAAACTGGGGATAATATTTAATGGAGAATACCTAAGTAATCTCCAATTTTCTGACGACATTACCCTGCTAAGTCATTCATGAGACGAACTGCAAATCATGATCAATGAGTTAGACAGGCTGAGCAGAAAGGTTCGGCTAAAAATTAATATGCAGAAATCAAAAGTAATATTCAACAGCCCCGGAAGGGCACAGCAGTTTACAACTGTTAGCGAGATGCTGGAAGTGGCACGGAATACGTCTACTTAGGGCAGGTGGTGACAGTTGATCTGGACCATGAGAGGGAAATAACTAGAATAAGAATGGGGTGGAGCGCATATGGCAGGTTCTCTCAGATCATGAATGGTAGTTTAGCGTTATCCCTCAAGAGAAAAGTGCACAACAGCTGTATCTCACCGGTACTCACCTACGGACAGAAACGTGGAGGACAACGAAAACGGTTCAGCTTAAGTTAAGGACAACGCAGCGACCTATGGACAGAAAAAGTGACAGGGGTAGCGTTAAGAGACAGGAATCGGGCAGAGTGGGTGAGGGAACAAACGCGGGTTAATGGCATCCTGGTCGAAATCAAGACGAAGAAATGAGCTTAGGCAGGGCATGCAATGCGAAGGGCAGATAACCGATGCTCGTTAAAGGGCCTGTCACACTAGGCCAACAGTCGGCCGATTCGGTTTGCCAAAAGCCTAGCTGGTTTCGCATCCATGCCGCAGCTGAGTGCGCTTCGGAACTAGCCAGCGCCACAATAAAGGAACTACTCTAGTCACCCCTTTACTGCCAACCCGTCGCATAATAAAATAAAGTTATGTTCGATTTCCGCGACGCCTTCAGCAGCGGATCTAGCAGACGCCAGGCGAGCCGCACCAAGCAGCAGCAGCAGATTTGCTTGTATCGTAGTTATCACTTCAACTAGCACCTTGGTATTGGCCAACGATCCTCAGAAATGATACCTTTTTGGGCATTCATTGATCCCAGAGCTTGTTACGAACGTAAACAAACAATACTATATGGGAATAGTGTTCGCGTCTAGTGATAGTTTTAGCTCGGCGACCGATCTCGCGACGACACGGTCGGCAGACTGGTTTTGTCGGCGTCGCGGGCGTCAGAGCATGTCACACTACACGAAGACATCTGGTCATCGGTAGCGTTGGTGTCGTTGTCGGCCTAGTGTGACAGCTTGGTCTGCCACAGACACAATCTGCCGACCCGGTCGGCCGATCATCGGTGTCGTTGTCGGGCCTGCGTCGGCGTCGCGTCGGGCTAGTGTGACAGGCCTTTAAAGGTCCCGGACTGTATTCCAAGAGAAGGCAGGCGTAGCAGGGAACGGCAGGAGGTTTGGAGGGCGGATAAGATTAAGAAGTTTGTGGGGATAGGTGGCCGCAGCTGTCACAGGACAGGGTTACTTGGAGAAATATGGGAGAGTTCTTTGCCCTGCAGTAAGCATAGTCGTGCTGCTGCTGCTGATGAGGATGATGATGACCATAATATACTAATGGGTGCGAATGCTACAGTGAATGTGGCGAAGCCTGTCGTAGTCGTAGACTGCGGTTATGATGCGACTACACGTGTTTATTTGAACGTGAATCGAAATGTTCACGCTCAGGCATTTGCTATATTTGTCTCCGGTGGCATGCAGCCTTCACCTCCACAGGCAACTTCAGGCTGAGTAGCTCAATTCCATGAGCCCTTACTGAGCCACTGCGGTGGATAAGCTCTACCCCCAGCTTAAGTCTACGGCCACTCTTTTTCTACGCTCCCGCCTCGACAGAATTTTCTCGTCCCTTGCGACATAGCTTCGAAGGCAGTGATGCAACGTATTCGAAGCTCGTTGTGCCTCCGAGTGAACATCCGATTAGCGCGACGCACTCTATCTTGTCGCGACTGTAAGAGCGTGTTGCAACTTTTTATATGGCTCCGCGACGCTTCTTAACTGAGCGGTGTCGGTTCCACGCGTCACTAACATAGCGGCTTTGAAGCCGTCCCCGGTCGACTGGGCATCAGTAACCGAGCTGTGACAGATTGTAAAGGCATTAAGTAACCTTCGGTCGTATTCTCCCACGTCAACGTTGACTTTTCTCACTCTTTTTGCATTCGTTGGCCTCAGGCTGCAAGTTCAACGCGATAAGCTTGATATATTAGAGCAGCGCTAATGCCACCGCGTCTTTTCCACTTCGTATTCCGATGTGTGTTGCTGGTCACCCCCAGCCATTCGAAACGCCAAGCGTGGCTCAAGTGATGTAACGTGGCCTCAAGTATCCGCGTTCAAAAGCGCATGTTTTAGGGCGTGATTTTAAGAAAACATTGCCCCGATAATGTAGGCCAACATAAGGTAGGAACGGTCATTAAGGAGAATAGATGTTATTTGCTGAGAAAAATTGTTGGAGCAGCGCAGCACACAACATACAACTGACACCAGTGTGTTCTTGCACCCTGTTTTCCTTCGCGAACAACGGTAGTTTAATATTTCCCCCGAGTAATTTTGGTCTGTGAGGGCACATGTCGGTCTTTTTGTCATTTGAGCATGAGGACGCATTTGTGTTATTGTAGTCTTCCCATAAAAAGATTAAAGATCCCCAGGTAGTCGAAATTATTCCGGAGCCCTCCACTACGGCACCTCTATCTTCCTTTCCTCTTTCACTCCCTCCTTTATCCCTTCCCTTACGGCGCGGTTCAGGTGTCCGCCGATATATGAGACGGATACTGCGCCATTTCCTTTCCCCCCAAAACCAATTAGTCTTCCCTGTGCTTCTAGTGCTATTACGTGCTTCGTGTTTCATGAAAGAAGCAGAAAATTTGGAGGGGACACTTGAGATTTACCTTACGGGTATGACGCGATAGCGTAATTGGTTAATTCCCACATGTTCACAAAGTCATCCTCTACTTTACACTCATAGACCCCTGGGAGTCCTCATGCCCCTTTTTGGCTTAGTGGTGCAGCGGTTAAGCGACGTGCCGTTGCCCTGCGATGGCAGGTGCTCCCAGCGGTGGGCTTTGTGCGACCCAGGTTGCTCTTCACGAGGGACCAATCATAAATGTAACTACCACCTGCCACTGAGGGCAGTTTGCTCACTATCGGGTGGGCAGGTTATGAGGACACCACAGGATCACGTGACCTAGGTGGCCCACCTGCCTCCTAGGTTGCTCTCTGGTCACCACCTGCCAGAGTCATGCTCGTGATTTCCCGCTCACAGCGCCGACAACGCCGACGCCCGATTTTCTGCGTAACGGGGCCTTTAACGCGTTAAAACGAGTCACAACTTCACAGATAGAAAATGCTCTCTGTGTGTGCTCTTTGACCATCTTTTTTACCGGAGAGAGCAGTATATGTGTGCTATCCTCTTTCTCTAGGCTTGAGGGTCCGTTTAAGGAGGAATTTGGAGTCACCGTGTTTCGACTTTTCCCTCAGTCACTCTTTCTCTCTCTTTTTTTATGTGCATACTTTCAGCGACGATGGTTCCGCTCTCTTGCCCCCGCAAGAGCGTGTGGCAAGGAGCTGTAAATGCGAAATAAATTAAGGGAACAAAGGGTGACGTCGTTTTGAAGAGGCTTGAACAACACAGCGGCGTCACGTCGCTGGAGGTTGCCAATACGTTTGGAAAAAGAAAAAATTAATCGCACACTAAATAACGAAACAAACAACATTTGTAAGTGGGATATTACAGCTGTGCTGCTTTCACAGGTGAACTGAAACCGAGAAAATTGAGCATTATAATAATAATAAGGCTGCAGTTGTTCGTGACGGACAACCGTGTTTTCATGAAAGGAAGGAGCTTCCTGTTTCAAGTCCATTATCATGAATGTGATCACGAAGAATGAAATGCAATAACCGTACCGCGCACACTTTTGTCGTCGGAGGAACCACTTTCGAAACTCCGACTCAAGAAAGCAAAACTGTAGTTAACAAGTTCTAACTCCCGTTTACTCAATTATGTTTTTAAATGACAGCATCGCCCATGATGCTGATCAGAATCGCTTATTCGAACCGTCACGCTTAAGAGGCCGCTTATATGCGCTTGTTTTTTTTTTTCTTTCAAGGTCACAAATTATAGACGGGTAGCCCATCAAGGAGAAGGAGGAGCAGGGGGAAAGGCAGGAAGTATCCCATCAAAATAGCCGCTATCCACGAAGGGAAAATGTATCGCTAGTGTTTCTCCGGGTATGCATCATGATCCCGGCCGCATAGATGCCGCGGCGTTGTTGAATGGCAGCATGTCATCCCCTCTGTCCCACGCTCCGCGCAGCCTACACGTCAAACTGTCCGCAGAGAACTTGACACACTGACACTTCGGACAGGAGGTCGCTGCGGCCTCCAACTCGCTTCTAGCCCTTCCTCTCCCACAGCCTCCGCGCTCTGCTCAGCAAGCAATCGATTTACGCGGTCGGCTTCGACGTGTACATAGCGAAGGGTCATCATTCAGATCGATAACGGCTCGCGTCCGTGATACGTAATCAGCGAGCGCCGCAACGCATCCGCCCCCTTAGGCCCACTAGCGGCTGCCTATGAGTAGCGGAACGATCGATCACCGAAAGCATCCGGGCACTGCCTACAGAAGTCCCGGCTCCTGCCACGAGATGTCTTCCTACTTACCGCTACAGTGTCGGACGAAGCATTCTTAGGTATGCTACAATCAGATATTGGCGCAGGAGCGGTCCGAAACATTTTCACCACGCGATAGCCGAGCCATTGGCAATCGGTAGCCATACAGTCACTCTATACCCTATGGGAATAATTTGTAAAAGATTGTGGAGTATATCCAACGGCCTTTTTCGTGGTGGTGGTGGTGGTGGTGGTGGTGGTGGTGGTGGTGGTGGTGGTGAAAGACTTTTATTGGCTCGAAAAGATTATCTACAGGGAGGTATGATTGGACCGACTCTTGAGGAGCCGGCCCTCACAAGCACTACGGATGTTTTATTTTATCTTTCTCCTGACCATGGTGAAGGTCTGCGGTCGGTCTGTCTTTGTGTGTTAGGGGAAGGGCGAATGTGGCGTGAAAAGATTTTAATTAAACACGCATTCTTTACATCAAGGCTGAATCTACCTATCCGCCTTTGCCGGTAGTTTACTCTCGAGGCGCAAGACAAGTGCACCTCATCCCATGCGTGCAGCCAAAAACATGGCGTTTACATAAGGTAGCCCCGTGGGCGTGCGACTACGCTGACCGCAAGCCCCGAATGCGCTGTCGCTGTCAGTCGTCATGCCTAAGAAAAACAGGGGAGTGAACCGGCGATGCGTTTAAGGGCGCGCTCTGTTGTACACACGTGCACTTTGTGCTATAGCTTCCGTCTCAAGAGCAACGTCTACAAAACTTCGCTGATGACGCTTCCAAAGTGCCTCCACTGTATCCTAGCTCAGTAATTCCGCAACCAATGACAAGTGAGCTGTACTGTACAGGTGTTATTCTGTCGGCTAAACGCAATCGGTGTCAAAGTATGTTCAAGTGAATTGATTTGAACAGAACTAGAAAGGCGTTGCAACCGTAACCCTGCTTTCACTCATTCGCCGATAAGTATGTTGTCCAGGCAATCATGGGCTTTTAATATAACATAGGCTGAAGAGCGGGTGCTATTTTCAATGTGTCATCTGTAGTCATGTCAACCGTCGCAGCTTTGGAATGAACGCTCTCTTGCGGCATTGTCGCTTCGTAAGCTTGGGGGGATAGCCCAGACGTCTGTAGCCACACTCTTAAAGGTGATATCTTTAGAGAAGATTTTAAGGATTCTTGTAGCCTGCTTTTACTTCTGAAGCCAGTTTAGACTGTACAGTAGCTCACAACAGGCGCAAATACGCCGATCTCTGTCATAGTATGTGGAATCATTTGCGCGGACAGCCCGCAGTCTTTGCACGGTGTGAGGCCACGCAAGAATGGAAAAGTGCGTTGGGGGGACACTGAGGAGAATTTTAATTCGGTCCGTGCCGGTAAAATACTGCGTTGTAATAAAGAGTACTTTCATTGAAAAGGGAGCTTTTATATGCTATCAAAATAAACAACAATTGATACACGTGTCGCCGTCACCGGTAAACTGCGGTGGGTGGCTACAGTTTCTTTGGGAGCGAATCACTGGGGTTGGGCTACACCACTATTCAATTCAAAACTCCGATCACGGAGTCCTTTCGGCATAAACGTCACAATTCTGAATCGAGCGGCGAGGAAATTTTTTAATGAAGCTTTGTGGGCAATAGATGCGTATCTTGCTGGAAAAAAAAAAACGCCCGCGTAGCGAGTATGAGCCATATAATTGATTTTCATTAAGAAAAAAACTTGGGTGCTGTTTTCCACGGAACATTTTGGGAATGTTTGGATCACCAAACCGCTACGGAACTTCCTCGAATACGCTTTTGCTCCTGCGAACCAACTGAGGTTACAAAGGGAATGCTGAAAATACTTTGCCCGCCCACGTCCGCAACGCCGGTACACCTAACCTGTACCATCATTTGTAGCTCCTCTTCCATCTAAAGCATCGGGAGTGCATGGTGCGAATAACACAAAGAAGCAGTTTATTGCATTATTTGTCGTGAGTAACACGAACGACAAGAGGGCGCACGGAGGCCAAGCCACCAACGAATAGGCATCGAATGTCCGTGTCATATTACCCTTGTCTGCTCGTCACGTCCTTTAATGGTCTTCTGCTCAATCCCTTGTCTCAACCACATTGACTTTCCGTCATCATCTTGATTCACAGAGAAAACACCGTTACTCCGCGTCCGGAAGCCCGCACCATCAGAGATAGTATGAGGACTCCATACTCTTCAGTACGTCTGAAAAGCTTTTTTCGGCAAACCTTGATGCTATCTGATGACAAAGTTCGGCGTTTCAGTGACAACAGCTCCCTTAATTATTTGGGGTTTGGGCTCGATGGCCATGAGTTCGACGCCCTGTTCATTAGGTCTTTTGTATTGTTATGGCTCAGAGGTGCTTAACCCAGCTGAAGGTCCAGCCGCGGCGTTTTCTAGCCTCCGTCCTGACTGCATTCCAGAGGACCACAAAGCAACGAACAAACAAATCAGTGCATTTATGGATGGTACGAGCGCAAGAAAGGGACAAGCACAGTTGCACCTAAAAAGTAACAAGTTTTAAAGAATAGGATGAGAACATGTTCTATACACCACCAGCCAAGCGGAAGAAGAACGTGCTTTTAGAAAACGCCGCAGGGTTTCAAAGCGCAGTAAAAGTAGTAAAATAAAAAAAGTAATAAAGCCCGTAGGCCCAGAACCACTCAGCAGAAAGAGTGGCAGACGGCGCTGTTTTTAGACGACACACCGCGAGCGCTCAGCTTTGTTGTAGAGGGAAAGGGTGTGTCATCACTTTGTTGGCCTTCTTCTGTGCTGGCGCTGTTTTACGTGGCCGGGTCGGCCTTTGTGATCGTCGGTGGCTCATTAGGCGCGGTGCGCGGAAGCCTTCCTCGCGTCGCGTGCCTTATTCTTTGCGATGTCGTTGAGGACTGCGAACGCAGGATCCGGCCAGCTGGGCGCGCTCGTTAAATCGTTACTCTTCTCGCCAAGGCAGGTGATCCGTAACGATGATGGCGAGCAGCGCTTCTTTTGTTGTTTCGCCCGCGCCAACAACGGCCCTGCACCTCATCCGGAGGCGGGCCCTTCAACAACGACGGCGCTCAGTCACATTTAGTTACTTCTAGAGAAAGACAACTCGAAAGACGTGAAAAGAATGCGAGTTAATAAATATTAGAAAGGCCTTGCCCTCGGTTTCGAACAGCTAAGGTAGTTAGCGTTAAAGTAATCTAATTTCCCTCCCGTATCTGTGCGCATCGGCTAGTACAGCTTAATCCCCCCCCCTCGCCCCTCTTTTTTTTTTCTTAAATGCCTCCTTCAAGAAAGTTAGACAAGAAAAATTGAATATTAGCTGAATACGCGAAAATAGTATGAGATCCTCACGCCGCAACCAACTGTCTCAAAATTGACAGGATACAGCGACTTGGTGCAAGGTTTATCTACAATAAATACCGCCGCAACCGCTCTTCAGCGGAACTGTTTAAACGAGCTCAACTAGCGATAGTAGAAACCAGAGCCAAGTATCAAAGATTGAAAGCCCTTTTCCTCATTTCTCAAAATAACAATTTTCTCAAAATAGACAAATAAGATTATTTTGAGATAAAAACCAGTGAAACATCAAGGCATCGTCATAGTAAGTTCATCTCATTACAGGTCATATAGAATGATTCTTTTAAAATAAGTTAGTTTCAACGAAGCTACAAAGATTAGAACCCTCTTCCAGGCTCTGCTGTTTTATCCACATCATTAAGTGAATACTTTCATCATTCAGATAAGTTTCTCTGTCGCACTAACTCAGGGAGGTAGGATTATTTTCCTGTTATTGAAGAGATCTGTTGTCTTGGCTTCTGATGTGACGCATTTTGTTTGGTTCATGTGTGTGTTTGGAGGCGTTTTTCTGTTATCTATTGTGCATCTTTATTTTTCAACACGTGTCTGTTCTTGCGCCGCTAATTTTATTGTTGATCTTTGACTGTTTTCTTTTCCACTCTTTCTGAAGCCCCTTTTTGGGGTTCACAGTATTATTAAGCCCAATGAAAGAAAATACTATTCACGTAGAAATTTTAATGCGATAGAATTAGAGTTGTCACAACAAAACCCCGGTACCATAAAATTCGATGACTGGTCACGATAGGTCACGTGACCTTGTGACGTCATCATAACCTGCCCTCCCTGTTGTGAATAACGTATCGCGTCTAGAAGGCAACCAAGATAGAGAACCGAAATCAGAAAATCTGGAAAAAACGTTATATATATGCAGATCGGCACCGTCACAGCCTAGCGGATAGCTGTTACTGCTGCTAGCAGTCCTACTATAGCGGTTGCAAACACACACAAACAAGATGCTACAGAAGCTGCGAGAAATCTGAAATCTAATACAATCGCATTCAACTTTTCAGGTAACTTAAGCATACACACTGTTTTGTTTTTTATTGCGTCTGTGTCCTCTGTGTGCCTATTTGTTTTTACTCAGACAATATTCACTGAGTTTAGGCAGGAAGAAGAGAGTTCTGGCGTTTTTCACCAAGAACACTGCTAAACGTACGCTAACTGATGGACAATGTGCCCTTCAAGTTAAACAGCCGCGGGAACGTCGTCGCGGTGAAAGCTATTCGCTTAGTCGTTCGCATTAAGAAGTAGCTTGGCTGTGTGCAGCTTAAAGGTGCACTGAACAGGAATCTGAACTCGCTTTTTACCGCTGTAACTCGATCTACACGTTCCGAGCATTCTTGGAAACTTCGAATTGTCCTGTGCAGCCAATTTCCCTAAATTACATCGGTTCAAATGTCCCGGCTCCCGCTTTTTTTAAAGCTCAATGCTGAAGGTAGGAGGAGTCAACCGACGCTCATGGAGTGCCTTTCAGCCAGTCCCGTGGCGGCTTGCCGCTCCGCCATCGGCGGAGTGATACGTAAACCAAAGAGTCCCCGTGTATATTTATTTCCGTGGGCCTAATATGCGGCTATATTGTCTGCGACTAAAACTTTTTTTATTCACAGAAACCCCAAAACAAAATAAAAGAGAAAGCGAAGCCGCCACGGGACTGGCTCAAAGGCACTCCACGCGTTGGTTGACTCCGCCTACCTACCGCGTTCAGTTTTAAAAAAAGGCGGGAGCCGGGACGTTTAATCCGATTTAAATGAAGGAAATCGGTCGCACAGGACAATAATTCGAAGTTTCTAAGAATGCTCGGAGAGAATAGATCGGGTTCCCGCTGTAAAAAGACGAGTTAAGATTCTTCTTTAGGGCTTAAGGGCGAAAGCCGTTGATGGGAGCCCATCCTGAGTAGTCTTGAAACAGAAGTCCGTAGTATGTGTAGTTATAATAGTAGCAGTCTGAAAGCCAAGAGCCAATACAAGCCACATCAAGAGACGGAACCCAGTCGAAAAACACAACAGAAGCGTTTCTGTCGCCACAACATATTTTCTGTTATGTCTTTTATCAAAAACCTGTAACAACAGAAATTTTTGTACTAACAACAGAATTCTGTGCACTTAGTACGGAAAAGTTCTACAGAACTGTAGACTACATAAAATTACTGCAGAAAAAAACAGCACTGCTATAGAAAAGTTCCGCAAAACAACAGAAAAATTTTTCATTACGAGAAAACTACAAAATATTCTGTCGTATTTTTGACAGGGATTTTGGGGGTTTTTGTCTAGGAAGAAGAAGAGAAAAAATAAAAGACAAAATAAAAAGAGAAAGACGACAAAAGCCAAGCTAACAGAAAGAAGAAGATAGGGAGAAGGAAAGATTAAGAGGGAGAAAATAGAAGGACATAACGTCTCCCATCGAATGCTTTAGGAAAGCCGAAACCATTTTAAAAAGCAGGGATTTTTTGTACCTTTCATCGCGATACGGCGCTCTGCAGGTGAACATTCGTCAGTCGTGCAAGTGGGTCGCGCAATGACGTCACTGCTGCCCATCAGTGGCGCCACATCTCGACGAACAAACCAACAGAAGCAACCAAAGGGGCCACATTGGAAAATGAGCGATGTGGCTGGCACTTCATTATAGGAAACGGTCTCCAAAGCGGTCAGCGCACTATAGCCGTGCCGCTGAGGCAGGAAACGCATCGGACACACAAAAACAAGCCATCCACAATTTATGCTGTTAGTCCCATTTAAACGCAAATTGGAGCTACGACGCAGCGGAAACACGGGCTGCTTCCTCGGTTCCCTTAAAAGGCATGTTTTAAACGCACATCACTTCACGGTCAGAGCTGCTCAGTGTGCGCTTTGTGCTCACCAGAGGTCCCGAATTGGATCCGCCAAAGTTGCATGAGTTGAAGGACGAGAAAGGGCTATGTAGAGCAATAGTAATACAACGCGATATAAAAGGGAAGTAAAAGCTAGAAGCTAGAAGAGGTCGTATTTCATTTCCTGGAAGCCTTATTATTCTGGAACGGGGTAGCGTCCTCTTAGATGTGAAATGTGGTTCCGACATCAAAAGTAATATCCCGACTGCGCTGCAGTTTCTCTACTTTATTACTTTCCTTGAGAAGCATGCATTTTCACTTCGTGCTGCACGAGCATTCGACTATATTTGGTTGCATGCTTATTTGTGCGAATGAAGAGTGAGCTATATTTGTGTGTGTGAGTGCGCGTGCGCGCAGTAACATGCATGCTTTATGCAGACAGCTTGTTCACTGGCCCCTTGATGTCACATTGTTCAATGCTTGTGTTCTGTATAAAGCAGAATGCGTTTTTTGGCAGAGTGACCTCGTCAGAAAGCGCGAAAGGCTGCAACAAGTGCAAATACACTGAAATGCGACTATTTATAATAAAAAAATAAGCGCACAAATCGCTACATGCGTGCGCGGTCATTGTTCTGGCGCATCTTAAATGAGCACTGAAGAGATGGCGACCACGCTAGTCATAGCAAACGTACAGCTATTCCCATCGAAAAGCTATTAGCAGTAATGAAAATTTTGGCCAGTATTCCCGAAGCCAAAGAATGTATTGTGAGTGCGAAGATTTTGTACCTTGTGGATACTTGCGGGGGACTGCTGCCAGTGTTTTCAAGAAAAGCCTTTGCTACCATATAAGAGAAGGCAAGAAATGCGGCATAGGAAGTGAAACTGCAGACACACTTCACTGGCATTGCACTATAAAGACCATGTTTCGAAGAGTTAAACTACTCGAGTAGTTCTTGTATAGTACACATCTGCAAATCCGGTTTCCTTTCGTACATGTTTCCTAAATGTGAGATATTTTTTTTAATTCTCAGCTGTAAAGCGTTTGAGACAAGCAGGCAACAAAACTCGAGACTTGAGCGTACGCAGGACCACTTTTCTAACAGGCCGGATATAAAGGTGTCGGTCAAAGTGCCTGAATGTCAAGTAACATAAGAGAATTAGTTTTAGGGGAAACTTGCGCCTGCGCCATGCGTGCAGTTGACAATAGTTCTAAGCCTGTTTTGCCCCTCAGCGAACATGCTCCAAAGCAAAGTCAGGCAGTGCTACTTTGAATTGTAGAACATCAGCTTTTTAAGCTAACCGCTGGGCTTGGAGTGTTCTTAACTAGTTTCTCCTATTTAATTTTTGAAAAAAAAAAGAGAAGTCGAAGCAAAGTGAACAGTGACATATATCACCAAGCACCCTGCCTCCACCATAAATGGCGCTAATCTTTGAAGGCGGCTTCTGCAAAGCCATGCGTGCAGTTCAGAATGTTGTAATGAAGCATAGCTCGAAGCTCCTCACTGAAATTCTTTTTTTTTCGACATAGAACACTTGTAACTGATGTCAAGCAGACATTCCAATTTGACAACTTTTTGCTGCTTAGCGCTTTTCATTCGTAAGCAGATTTCAGGAAGCAAGGAGATTAGAAAATATACAGCGGTTTTTGATCAGCGATCAGGTAGAACATCAAGGTTTATTTCATTTTACCCTTGTATCCATTTGTGAATACTTGTTAATAAGAGGCCATCAAGATAGAGAAGTGCGTGTTTTTCCTACCTCCATAATATCGGGCACATCATACCGGTCCAGTAAGTATTCAACGTTTCTGCCAGCTAGAACAGTTTACTGTTTGGACCACGTGGTTTAATTATATATCACTGGCACCGCCATATATGGCCCAAGCTGCATGCATCTCTTTTCTTCACCTGAGCAAAATAAAAGCCTGCTCGCGCAACCGATCTCCACGAGTCCTGTGGCGCGATTCGTCCGTTGATATATGACTGTCCCGCACTGCGCCGCAGATCATCAAGGGCCAGCACTACAACCAGTCGGTAGACTGGTGGTCCTTCGGCATCCTCACTTACGAGATGCTCATCGGCCAGTCGCCCTTCAACGGCACGGATGAGGATGAGCTCTTCTGGTCCGTCTGCAACGAGGAGGCCTACTACCCGAGGTTCCTCAGCCGAGAAGCCAAGTCGCTACTTGTCCTGGTAAGCACCACCCTTTTCGTTTCCTCCGCGGTCGCTGGCCCGTCATTTGCGGCGGAACTGTGGCGGCACCCGCCTCGGCTACGGGAGGTGGTGGGTTCGACTCCCGCTGCCGGCCGGTTACCCACCGGTTCCCTCAAAATGGGTACGATCCATTCCCCGGGGTGGTGCTCGGCTTCTCAGGGTGCAATGGCTTGGAAAAGGATCCGGCGCCTTCAAATCCCAACACTGTGTGAGGCCGAGTTCAAGGCACTCCTGCGTCGCAAGCAGTCGCAAGTGACCCTCAATCGGCAGAAAGTTAGGTGGGAGGATGAGATCAAGAAGTGTGCAGGCATAGGGTGGGCGAAGCTGGCAAAGGACCGGGTTAATTGGAGAGACATGGGAGATGAATTTGCCCTGCAGTGTCAGGCTGATGATGATGATGATGGCTGGCACTGCGTGCCTTATCAGTATTGTCTTTTTTTGTTTACCCGTTCCCACCGTAATGTCTGGAGCTGTGGGTAACTGGATAAATAAATAGAAAAGGAAAATGAATATAAGCGATTTTCAGACATAACGCTGGTTTTGCTGCCTTCTATAACGCTGTCATTGACTCGTTGTTTTTCACAAACATGGCCTCATCATCATCACCTCTACCAGCCTGAGTGCAAACTGTAAAATGCACTCGCCAGCCGGCCTTCTACATGGACACTTTTTTCTTCTAGACAGTGAATATTCCAGACTCCGGCAGCACTGTCGCCCGCCAGTAACCGTCATTCCCGTATATCCTACACGGAACGCTGAGATAATTCGCGGCAAAAAATGCTTTGCGAAATTACAGTTCAATGGAGCAAAGCCAAGTTTCCTGCCGCCTGTAGGAAAAAAATTAAATGAAAATTGGTTTGGGGGGAAAGGAGATGGCGCAATATCTATCTCACATCTCGGCGGACACCTGAACCGCGCTGCAATGAAAAGCATAAAGAATAGACTGTGAGAAGAAAGGAGGAAAGAGGTGCCGTAATGGAGGGCTCCGCAATAATTTCTACCAACTGGGGATCTTCAACGTGCACTGGCATCGCACAGCACACGGGCGCCTTAGCATTTCGCCTGCATCGAAACGCGGCCGCCGCGGTCGGGTTCGAACCCGGGTGCTCCGGATCAGTAGCCGAGCGCTCTAATCACTGAGCCAACGCGGCGGGTCCGGCTATAGGCGAAGATTTCGCTTTTTATGCCCTGCGTCCTACTCGCCAATTGACCTCTTCTGAAGTGTACATGCCGTGGTAAGAAGCGCAGTCTATTACCTATATACGGTACCCCGCTGTCTTTCACAAATGGTCCGAATATTCAGTTTTCATCATTGAAGCGCTTCCAACTCCTCTCCTGTTTTGCTTCATACCTTCGGGCTGAATGCACTATTTCTCTTGTGTGCTGGAAAAGCCACCAGTTGTAATGCACAGTTCTGCGTGTTTCTCCAACTAGAACCTTGAGCTGACACTTCAGCGCAGTCCAGCTCACTCTTGAGTAGAACGCGAGTGAGTAAGGCCTCTTTTTCGCTTTATCGAGACCCCGAAGCATCAAAGAAGTGTTCTGGCCGTAAAACCGGCAAGCGTGCAGAACCTGTTTTCCACATAGCTATCCATGCGGAAAACTGGTTCTACGCGCCTGACTGCATACGGCCGGAACGTTTTCTGTAATAGTGTCCTGTAATCGTTACAAATCCCGCTGCCGCGGTTCAGTTGTCTTCACACGCTGCTCCGCTGTCATGCTGGCTGTTCTTTCTTTTGGAGCTGTAGTTCACGTTGTCGCGTAGCGCGATGTGTGGCGCTAAGCGGATGACGGGCAAAGCTCCAGCCGGAGATTTCACGCGTACGCGTGCATGTCCTTCGCACAAAAGGAAACATACAAAAAGTAAGATGCCTTATAAAGAGTACTGTTAGAAAAAGTACGAACACGCTTTCTTAAACTTCCCCTTGAATAGTCATGAAGAACATAATGCGTTGGCACTTCGTTGCCTGAGCAAAAATACTACGTCTCTATCTTAATGCGAAACGTGTTAGCGAACTAACCTACCCTCCCCCTTTTTCCAAGATTTTTTATTAAATCCTATTTTACGGTCGGATTTTGGCTGAACATCGGAGAAGAGGCATGGATTTGTAAGAGCGGCCTATTTCTGGACCGCATTGTCGACGCTTTTATTAACATCATCGTCCTCATCGTGGATGAAGTTGTTGCATATATGTTTTTATTATTTGTTCCCTGCCGTACGCGCGCCATGTGTATGCTAATGTGTGATTAATTATACAAGCTATATAAGTGCATGCAGTGAATAGGTACCAAGCACAAAAAGGAAAGAAAAATAACCAATGAATTTTTATACGCAAAGCCGTACGTACGTTGCCGGCCACAAGGCGCAGAGTGCAGTGGAGAGCTCAGGGTTAATTCTGTTAATCTAGTTTCCGGGTGAACGAGAAAAACACTAGGAAAACCAAAATAAAAACCGCCCACACAGGTCTACTCATGTAATGATGCGCACATGTGTACACAAATATAAAAAATTGGCTGAAGGCTTAGCTTGGTTAAGCCTGGAAGATTGCGAAAGCAATACCCTTGGCTGCGCCTTGGTTCGGCTGATAATGTGGACATGGTTGCCCTTTGTTAAACTTATGGCTATACATCATCCGACATAGCGCAAGGCAACGCGCCGACCACTGCGAGGAGCCGAGCTGTAGCCCCATTTATCCTCCTAGCGTGACGTCACACCAGCGAGCGCCCTCTCTCGGTAGCGCCGCTGCTCACACTCTCGATTCAGGTAGCCACCCTAATTGAGGCAGCCCTAGGCCTAATGGGGCCTCTAGCTGCGCTGTAGCCGTCTGCAGCAGCACGGAACGTAACTGCTCGGAATGTAACAGGAATGAGTTTCCAGCTATGTCACGGTCTTTTATGTATCTTGGTAATTTAGCACGGAACATTATTATAAATTTTCAAAAATATTTCAAAAAAAAAATATTTCGAGCATTACATATCATCTAATAAAAATATTCTTTTGCGAGTGGTTTTTACTTAGCCTCTCCATAATGAGTTGGCGCGCCACTTTGTTTACGTTTCTTATTTCAAACAATTTTAATCGTCGTGGCACTGAATGAGGATTTTGATGGTGGAAATAAACGTTACAGTGATACATGGTTGTAAGATATTCTGATATTTAATATTCTCGCAAACAAGTAGCAGGGTGACCATTTAAAGCAGATCGCGTTTGGTGTTTTCGGAACGCTGAAATAAAACTCTCTTTGGAGGCAAGTTGACTGCGGCACGCTAACATAACTTCCGTTAGGTCCGCTGACATGCTAAAGCCAAAAACAATGATCTAATAACAACATACAGTGAACTCTCAGTGGTCTGCGGGAATGTTTACCACGGCATTCTAATAAGCCAAAGGAATATACGGTAGGAACGTTGCGTACTACTTTATAGGGGCTGGTCTAATGAAAAGGAAAAGGAAGAAAAATGCACATGATATTAATTTGTGCAATACATAGCTTGAAATCGTGCAAAAAAAAAATACTGTGCCTGCCAGGGATCGAACCTGGGACCTTCCGCGTGTTAGGCGGATGTGATAACCACTACACCACAAGCACGGGCTGTACGGACTGTTGCTGCAATAGTGGGTCATCAGCTGTAGCCCTATCTTTCTCCGCGCCCGGTTAGCTGGTGATATGCGATAAGCGAGGAGTGCTTTTCGCGCAAAAGGAACGTACGAATGGCTCCCTCGCTCGTTCCACGTGGCAACGGAAGTAAATGAACGGGAGTTGTGACATGCAGGCCACGCTGTGCGGTTGTTAGACTGATGAAGACAACACGTACTTTGCGAATTCTTTATCTTCTAATACAACAGATAGCAACAACGCGATCGTCGCTGTATTCAAGAGCAGTTCTCTATTCGTTTAGCTAACTAACCTGTTTAATTTAATACAGACTATTTGGTTAGCCTACAATGTGAAAGCGCACGTGTTTAATTACGTGTGTAATTATTTGCGTCTGTATGAGACTCAGAACGCTTTTTAAGTATGGTGTAATCTTTGTTCTGGTGTGTGGGTCGTGAAATGGGTCAGGGAACAAACGCGAGTTCGTGATATCCTAGTGTAAATCACAAGAAATGGGCACGGCCAGGGCACGCAATGCGAAGGCAATACAACCATGGGCCGTTAGGGTAACGGAGTGGATTCCAAGAGAAGGCAAGTGTAGCAGAGGCGGCAGAAAGTCAGGCGGGCGGATGAGATCCCGAGGTTTGGGGCGATAAGATAGCCGCAGCTGGCATAGGGCAGAGTAAATTGGAATGATATGCGGAGGCCTGTGTACTGGAGTGGACGGAAAAATGAAAAAAAAATGAAAAGTGGTTTTTGGGGAAAGGAAATGGCGCAGTATCTGTCTCGCA
This sequence comes from Amblyomma americanum, assembly GCF_052857255.1. NCBI lineage: Eukaryota > Metazoa > Arthropoda > Arachnida > Ixodida > Ixodidae > Amblyomma > Amblyomma americanum. The sequence continues at coordinate 56,654,613 of NC_135506.1, forward strand.
TCTCGGCGGACACGTGAACCGCGCCGTAAGGGAAGGTATGGTATGGTTTATGGGGTTTAATGTCCCAAAGCGACTCAGGCTATGAGGGACGCCGTAGCGAAAGGCTCCGGAAATTTCGACCACCTGGTGTTGTTTAACGTGCGCTGACATCGCACAGCACACGGGTGCCTTTGTGTTTCGCCTCCATCAAAACGCGACCGCCGCGGTCGGGTTCGAACCAGGGTACTCCGGATCAGTAGCCGAAAGTCACAGTTTAATCGCAGGCGACTCTTCGCATAATGCATGAACCCAACACTGTGTCCTTTGTAACCGCTATCTGAAGTATCAACATTATGTATCAAATAACGATGCTTATAAATTTATATATAACAGCCAACTACCATACCACGTTAGTGTTAGCGCGAATTTTGTGCACGCGTCAGCAGGCGTCAGCTGTGGGGAATATGAAAGGCTACTTGGGAAAGCCTGACACTGCGTGTCGGTCACAAGCTGGTCATAAGCACAAGGGACTCCCTAAAATATCAGGCACCACGGTTCGCAAAACACAGTACGCTTCGATTGAACGCTACTGCGTGTACTGCCGCCCTGCATTACCGACCAGACGACACACGCCTGCGACGGCGGTTGCCAAAGGTACGCGCATGGCTAGCAGCGCCAGGCACTTTTATGTTTCCTTTCATAGTGCACGGATTCCTTCTCTCATTACAAAAGCACGTACATACATTGATCGGCCTTAGTGCCCACTGTCGCACGCTGGGCCTTTCTAAACAGCGTCCCCATCGAGCGTATGCATGCACACCGCAAGAATTACTTGATAAAGCTAGATAACGACAGCAATGTGTATAGTGTACACGCGTCCACTAAATGCTGTTAGTGTCCGACGACAACAAATTCATGAGGGACAAGATGGCGCGTTGACTTCACAATAAAAGTACCAGCTGGCAACAAGTCACTCGTAAGAAGTACAGCACATTATGCACACCAATCCTCACTGATTGGCACCGCTAAAATTCTTTCACAAATATTTCGATTGGCATTAAAAATAATAATAATAATTGGTTTTTGGAGAATGGAAATGGCGTAGTATCTGTCTCATATATCGGCGGACACCTGAACCGCGCCGTAAGGGAAGGGATAAAGGAGGGAGTGAAAGAAGAAATGAAGAAAGAGGTGCCGTAGTGGAGAGCTCCGGAATAATTTCGACCACCTGAGGATCTTTTAGCGTGCACTGACATCGCACAGCACACGGGCGCCTAAGCGTTTTGCCTCCATAAAAACGCAGCCGCCGCGGTCGGGTACGAACCCTGTTCGATTGGTAAAACCATGCAGAAAATTCATCTGCTGTGTGATGAGGAGCAGCCGCGGTCTATGAATGTTAAGCGGATAACGACCAATTCTGCACATATGGGCATTAACCCACTATAAACTTTCGCGCCATACTCTTAAGGCGCAGCTTAGGTGTCCCCTCCAATTGAACAATGAACACCTGCTATCGCGCGTCGTCTCGGTTTAACTACTTTAAGCCCGTACCACGGTTTGTTCCGCAAAGCCAGTTCTTGTATTCGATACAAATGGCGCTGCTGGTTCGGTTGGTGTGACACGCTTTTCCGTGGCCAGGCTGGCCTGTTTCCAACTCGGTGAACGCGGCGCGCCAGGCTAAGCGGATAACGGGGAAAGTTCCAGCCGCAGATTTCACGCGTTCGCGTGCGTATCCTGCATAAAAAAGGCAACAGGCAAGAATTCGGGCTCTTTGTGTCCTTTAGCACGTTTCGCCGCAACAGTGCCCAAACCCATACCACGTTGGTATTTTTTGCCTCAGCGAAAAAAAAAAAAAGGTTATCTGTTTCTTTATGGGAAGCGTATTAACAAACTTAACGCCCCCGTTTTCGCCCGTGTTATTCATTGATGCGCTTTAATTCGTGGCCGGGTTTTGCCTGAACGCCAGAGGAACAGCGCAGCTTTGCAACAGCGGGCCATTTCTGGACACCATTGTTGATGCTTCAATGACTATTTCCGTCCTCTCCGTTGATGTAGTCGTGCATATATGTTCTTACTATTCGTTCCTTGCATCAGAAGCGTGTACTTATGTATGTTTAAGTGTTACAAATTATCCAACTAAAAGAGGGCATGCACTAAATAAGCATAAAGCAAGAGTAAGACAAAGAAAATACTAATGAATTTTTACATGCGCAACGCTACAACGCAGACAAAATAGCACTGACGACAGGTCTGCTCATGTAGTTACGTACACATCTGTCCACAAAATTAAAAAAGCACAGTGAAGCATAATAGCAACAGACCGTGACCTCTAATTATCTGTGCGAATGCTTACCACAGTATCCTAATAAGCCACGTGATATACGGTTCAAGTGTTGCGTACTACTCAAAACGACTGGTCTAATAAAAGGAGGGTGAAAAAAGGGGGTAGGGGGGATGAATCTGTACAGCACGCCACGTAAAATCGCCCCACCCCCCAAACACACCACACCGAAAAAAAAAATACTGTGCCTGCCAGGGATCGAACCTGGGACCTTCCGCGTGGTGGATGTGATAACCACTACACCACAAGCACGTGCTGCACTGGAGGCTTCGACAACAGCCGGTCATCGGCCGTAGCCGTATCTTTCTATTCCTTCGCTGTAGTGAATCTTCGCGTCCTTTCTTGCTAGCTCCCCTCTATATTTCTCTTGGCTATCCTCTCTTTTTCTCTTTCACCTCCGCCGGCTGAACCCGCCGCGGTGCCTGAGTGGTTAGGGCGCTCGACTACTGATCAGGAGTTCCCGGGTTCGAACCCGACCGCGGCGGCTGCGTTTTTATGGAGGAAAAACGCTAAGGCGCCCGTGTGCTGTGCGATGTCAGTGCACGTTAAAGATCCCCAGGTGGTCGAAATTATTCCGGAGCCCTCCACTACGGCACCTCTCTCTTCCTTTCTTCTTTCACTCCCTCCTTTACCCTTCCCTTACGGCGCGGTTCAGGTGTCCAGCGATATATGAGACAGATACTGAGCCATTTACGTTCCCCAAAAAACCAAGTATTATTATTATTATTATTATTATTATTATTATTATTATTATTATTATTATTATTATTATTATTATTATTATTATTATCCGCCGGCTGCAGCTGAAGTGCTTAAGATACTAGATAGCAACTGCCGCGGCCGGAAACATTCTTTTCCTTCACTTTTTTTTTCTTTTTTTACATAAACCACTACGACCACCACCGCAACATATGAATAATAGCGGTCTTTACAGCTGTTCCTCTTGCCCACGCAGACAAGGAAACTGTTTCTCCTTTCACATTCACAATCGCAGTTATGTAAAATGCAACGTGGCAAACATACAGAGCCTGGTTTTAACAAAGTCGTACGAACGTAACAGCCACGTTTGGACTTTTCCTTTATGCCGCCGGCAACGCCGACACCGGCTTCTCTGCTGCACGGCGCCCTTACGCTGTCGCGTATATGTACCGCATGTGTCGGTCAGCTGCTTCTCACAGTACAGGTGTCATTCACAAAGGTTCACAACATTATATTCACTTTTGACCGCAGACCTGATTCCAGCTCTTAGTCATCCCCCCCCCCCCCCTTTTTTTTTCTCGCTTCGGCTGAATCCACTTATCACTTGCGTGCCAGCAGTGCAAACGATCGTATTTCACGGGCACCATACTGTTCTGCATGCCTTGGCGACTAGCACGTAATACTCGGGTTGCGCGGGTGAGGCTTAATGCCTTCTATCACCCTAGCTCTATATGCCATCTCATATGTTCCGTTCAGCACTATGAAATGTAGAGACCTCCTCAGTCAGTCAGGAGAGCGGGTTAAACGTGTTCATCCTCTCCTCGTCGTCTGCTGGCGGCGTACATAGATATGGTTAGAAAAGATCGTAAATCAACGCTGCCTACGTATCATAAGCGCCTTCACACTTAGGCACGCTAAACGCAAAAAAAAAAAAGTGCAGGATGTCACGCCATTTGTCACGTTCGGACATTTAGCTCAGGTTCAGCGTACGCGAACGGCTGGAAAAGGAAGGCGAAACGATAGCGATGGATAAATGGAAGTTAGAGCATCCCTTTTGAAGCCGGGTGGAGGCAGTTGCCACCATGCTCGGCATTTTTTAAATCATGATGATAATGATAGTGCGGCAAAACGCTTTGTAGCGGGTGGGCACAACATTTGTGTCCTATCCCGAGTAAGAAAACAAGAAAAGAAAACAGAAAAATAAACTATTAAAACTCAGCCTAGCGGCGCCATCTGGTTGTTGGAACGGGAACCACTTTTATCAACAAACCGACGCTCTTGTTCAGGCTCAGAAGCGCCACTCTAAGTAAAAAATTATGCACATTTATCGCTCGTGCGTTTTGTTATAGGCGAGATGAAACGAAGCGAAAGCTCGGTGCGCCATTTGTAGCCAGTGAATCTACTGAAAATGCCAGCAACGGCGACGAATCCAGTCTGAAGCGAGGCGCCTTGCACTGAAGGGCCCCGCGATTTGGAAGCCATACTTTGCAGCGTACGCAAGAGCCGCCCACGCTAAACTCGAGAAATAGCGTTAGTAACGCGAGCATATGGTAGGTTCGATTTGAAATAGCCTTGGGCACGTGCACTGTACGAAGCACGCTATTTGTTTAGCGTACGCTATCCCATATGCCCATTTTATACAGGCGCTATATTCTGCAGCGTCAGAACGTTGCCTTAACACTCATCGCAGCATTGGTAGTGCTGCAAATAACTATTGCAATGGAGTGAACATATGCACCACGGTGATACTCACCATCTCGATGACTATAGCATCTTGAGCTGGCGCTTCAGCACATACCATCTCACTCCTCATTAGAGCATCATATCTGACCAAAGTGTTCTTTTTAATATATTGCAGCACTTCTCGGAAACATCGGAGAAGCGTTTCGCCCGTACGCAGGGAAGAGCAGAGCACCCGTTTTCCGCAAGGCTAGTTTCTGTAATCGGCACAAACAGCGCTGCTGGTACGATTGGTTTGACACGCTTTTCCGCTGCCAGGCTCTCCTGTCTCCAATGAGGTGAACGCGGTCCGCCACGCTATAATCGGATAACGGGGAAAGTTCCATCCGGATATTTCACGCGTTCGCGTGCGTGACTTTGACACAAAGGGAAAAAGGCATGATAGCTGTCTGTGTGTTTTAGGCTTTGTTTCTCCGTAACATTCCCCAAGCCTATCCTTCGTTGCTACTTTTTGCCTCAGCAAAATGTCTTGTCTGTTTCTTTCTGCGAAGCATATTGTCAAAGTTTATCCCTAGCTCCCTCCCAAGTTTTCCCCCAGATTATTTTCTAATGATTTCCTGGCCAGATTTTACCTGAACCCAGCAGGAAGAGTGGAGCTTTGAAACATCGTGTTGTTTCTGGACCACATTGCTGTTTCTTTTATCAACATTGTCGTCCTCGTCGTTGCTGCACTTACTGCATATACCGTGATTTTGTTTAACGTTCACATGTTTTTACTTTAAGCACTGCGGGAGATACTTCCGTGCGGTTTGTGGAGGTGTATTGTGCAGCCAGGCGGACGTAATGACACCTGCTCAAACCGCATCGACCTATCTCGCGCACTTTTTAAAGCAAAAATTTGTAAACGTTGGCTCAGTGGTTAGGGCGCTCGACTACTGATCCGGAGTTCCCGGGTTCGAACCCGACCGCGGCGGCTGCGTTTTTATGGAGGAAAAACGCTAAGGCGCCCGTGTGCTGTGCGATGTCAGTGCACGTTAAAGATCCCCAGGTGGTCGAAATTATTCCGGAGCCCTCCACTACGGCACCTATTCTTCCTTTCTTCTTTCACTCCCTCCTTTATCGCTTCCCTTACGGCGCGGTTCAGGTGTCCAAAGATATATGAGACAGATACTGCGCCATTTCCTTTCCCCAAAAACCAATTATTATTATTATTGAAACACTATGTTAAGTACATTACTGTACCTGATAGAATTCGTAAATTCAACGAGAAATGAACTAAAATTGACTAATCAGCTTTTTATTTTTCATATCAGGGTAAAAATTATATTGCGAAATTAGAGGCCGTCAACATAGAAAGTTAGCCCAGTTTTTATACTTTCTAATCAGCAGTGTAGTTCGAAATATCGAACCGTCAAAAATATGCATTTGAAAGCTTGTTGACCTGGCTTTCCCAGACTGCGTATTTAGAACGCTATTCTCGCGGAAATCAAGTTAACTCCTTCTACTTCATCAAATACTCAAACAGCGTCTGTATTTGATACAGAAAGTGCGAGCGGCGTCATTTTATAAATAATTAATGCGGGAAAGCCAACTCAACGAGCTTTCAAACTAGTATTTCTGACGCTCGATATTTCAACCACCCTGCCGGTTGAGAAACTTTAAAAATTGGGCTCACCAGCGATGTTGACAGCCTTCAATTTCAATCCCGCCAAAATCATAAATTAAAATTTGAATAGGTAATTTTAGTTAGAATTAATCGTCTGATTATTTAGCTCTGTCCGCGGTGGTTGAATTTCGATGGAGGCGAAATTCTAGAGGCCCGTGTACTGTGCGATGTCAGTGCACGTTAAAGAACCCCACGTGGTCGAAATCTCCGGAGCCCTCCACTACGGCGTCCCTCATAGCCTGAGTTGCTTTGGGACGTCAAACCCCCATAAACCAAACCAAACCTATTTAGCTCTGTCGTGTACATAATGTCCGCATTGCTGTGCAATCCACTCGCACAAAAATCACCGGCGTATCACGGTATCTCTCTTAGTTCTAAACTAAAAATTGCAAATGTTAAAAAAGTCACCCTGTATCTATTTATTATTCATTACCTGCCTTAGAACCGAGCATTTTTTTTATCTAATACCCCGGTCACACGGGCACGCTAAAGGCACTTTGAACTAATGCTCCTTTACGCTCCCAAAGGAGCACTACTTCAAGGGAGTTCGTCCGTGCTACACGGTCGCGGAACGACCTTCGCAAGAAGTTTTTAGAGCCCTCATCGGCGAAAAGCGTTATTGAAATTGCAAACCTCACTGTACATGTAAATACAGAAATGTCACATTTTTTTTAGTAAATTAGTTTTATAACCGTATTATGTTAAAGCAACGCAATTTTAACTGCAATAATGACATGATTTTCCAAGTACAGAGCATAACATCACAGTGCTGGCCACGCTGAGCCGTGGCTACCGTGACGCTCGTATATCTGGAACGAGAGTATGGCGTGGTGAGACTGCCACAAAACAAATGATTTTATATTTTAAAACACCACTAATCTTATGAAGTGAATTTATAAAATTAAAATTGAACGTTTCTTTTCTCTATTTATTTATGCTGTTAACAAGCTGGGAGAGAGAGTACTCCCTTGAAGCCTCAAAGGACGAACTCGAGCTGCCTTGTTTCGAAGCTCCTTTGAGCTAGGTGTCCTTTGGCGCCTCCGTGTGGCAGCGCGCGTTCGTCCTTAGAGTAATGGAGCATTAGTTCAAAGTACCTTTACTGTGTCCGTGTGACAGGGGTATTAATGTATGACATATTATACAGGTTATACGAGTGCATGCAGTGAATAAGCACCAAGCAACGAAGAAAACAAAGGCCATGAGGCACAGATTATAATGGAGGTGAACGAAAAAAACTCCAGGTAAATCGAAATTAGCCCCACTCACATAAATCTACTCATGCAATTACGTACACATGTGCACACAAAATTAAAAAGCACAGTGAAGAATAGCAGCAGACCGTGACCTCTCAATGATCTCTTAGAATGTTCACCGCAGCATTTTAATAGGCCACGAGATATACATTGAACTATTGCATACTGCTGTAAAGGACTACGTTAAAAAAGTGAAGAAAAAACGGGGTGCATTATGAATTTGTTCAATAAATGATCTGAAAATGTGCATTAAAAAAAAGCAAAAGTTGTGCCTGCCAGGGATCGAACCTGGGACCTTCCGCGTGTTAGGCGGATGTGATAACCACTACACCACAAGCACGTGCTGCGGCCATGGCTTTGGCAACAGCGGGTTGTTGGCCGAAGCTGGAACTTTCAGGTGGTAGAGAAAATAGATGACGCGATGCTGTGACATGCATCGCAGTGCACAGAAGTTAGTGAAAACTTCGTGTTTGGAATTTGTTCGAGGTACGCTCGATACGTTCGTAGAAAAAGTTGGTAACAAACTTCAAGGCATGAATAGAAACACTGAGAATTATCTCTCTTCGAATGCAAATGATGACAACTGCTACTTTCGCCGTATTTAGATAAGCTGTGCAAATGCATTCGTGCGTACGTCATGTGCATTTATTTAGCTACGCGCATGTACGTGAACGAGTATATTTGCTTGTATTATTGTGTTTACGAGACTCAGATCGCCTTTTATATCCGCTGCAATAATTGTTCTGGCGTGTGTACTTCCACACACCTCCTTAATGCTGCATTACGCCTTTAACGAGAAATTTTGCACTCAAAAACCTCACTCAACACCCCGCCCTTTATAAGCGAGGCACTTTCCTTCCTTGTAATAATCGGCCCGCCCCTCACAACCGCCTTCTGCGAGATCTTCCTTTAAATCTGCCCTAGGCCTGGCTGAAGACCTTATGCCTGCCTTTTTCCTTCCTCCGCTTCTTTCTAGTGTGTGCTAAGAAAGAAATCTAATACAAGTATCGAAGTGTAGCACATATGTATATTAGAATGAGAGCGCCTGAGCATGACAGTGTTTAGGTAAACACAATCATGAAGCGCCGTTCGTGTTACGCAAATAATGTTCGCAGGAAGGTTGGAAATGAAGTCGTGGAAGTAACATTCACTTGGTTCTGTTTTAACAATCATGATGGACGTACACTAATTCCCCGTTGAATGGAGCATCTTGAAAAGATTACACCATTTTACGACCGCTCAGTAACGTGTGTATTTAGAGTCAGCCCTGGGATTGGGCGATTGTAATTTTCTATGTACGTATCAGAATGAAATGCAGTGAAGGATTGCAACAAAAAAAATATCAAGCTGAACGTCTGCAAGCCAATTGAAGTGGCTTCTGTCGACTCTAAATGTCACGCAGTCTCGTTACGCGTCGGTGGTTCAGTGGTAGAGTACTCGCCTGCCACGCGGGTGGCCCGGGTTCGATTCCCGGCCGACGCATGTTTTTTTCTATTTTTTTTTTTACATACGGGCCACCCTAGAAGCGTATAAAGCAATAACAACTTCGTATAACGCTGCTGCCACTCGGAAATACATTTCATTTGTTCAGGTGAATTTGCGGGCCTAAAAATGCGCTTTCGCAGCCATTATGCCGATTGGTTTCTTCCCATGATTGAAATCTCTGTCTCATTCGCATATCATCTAGTCCGCTTGTTTGTTTTCACCTAATTAAAATTAACCACACAATGGCTAAAAAAATTAAAAACACAGAACATTTCGGATTGCAGTGTTGGGCTTGTGTCCTAGGGGTGCAAGGGTTTACTGTGGACAACAACCTATAGCAGCACAGACATTCAGAATAATGTGATAAAATTGTTGCGTAAGGTGCTGGCATTGTTTAATTGTGGCATTGGAACGTTATACTAATGTTAAACATTTGAAAGATAACATTACATGATGCATCGTAATTTAGCTTAACGTTGAGACAAAACGTTATGGTAATGCTATGCTTAAAAGTTATTTGAACTTTCATGCCATAGCTATAAAACAACTTTAAACATTCTAGATATTTATAATGTTCAAATCATAAGCATAAAACAACATTATCCATTATATCTCAAGTAGTGTGCCTCAATAATTTTATACTGCTTGTGAAGTAATGGTGCTTTTCAACTAGCAGCACTTTGCAGTTGCATATCTGAGATGATGCCTCCTTTAGAGTGCACACACAGCCCAAAAATTTAATCAGAGAATTTTGCATATTACCCACTCATCGCAATCACACATGGGACACAGCGATGTTCTCCGCTAAAAGGCAAATGCACAAGTTACATATACAACGTACTGTGCTGCATTGCAGCGCTCAGGTGTCGCCCTCATTACACCTTGAAAATTAATTGAAGCTGTGTACTCGGCAATTGACAGATATAGGTGGTCATGCACGGTAACCTTGCCACTTTAAGGAATGTTGCATATTTTGTTAGATGTTTAATTAAGGTTGCAGAATTTTTATTACTTTGCAACGTTCGAAAATAAACATACTAATAACGTTTGAACAAAATAGAAAGGTAACGTTTCTGTCCTAATGGGAACATGTTGGCTGTTTCGCTGCTTTGCACATGGATTTGCATAAGTACATCTGCAGTTATCACAACCAGATAAAGCTATTCCGTCATGAATTAAGAAGAGAGGCCTGGGGCCGGATTCTGTAGCCATCCGTTTAACTTTCGATTTCATTCGGCCGTGACGTCAATGTGGCGAAAGCAACACCAGGTAGGGAAGTAAGTGCACGCTAATCGCATACATGTGCACAGCCGCTCTGGTAGCAGCGCCACCGCTAGCCAGCACAGTGCCGCCGCATCCATTCCGGCTGAGCTGTACTGACCACGCTGAGCCAATTCGTCCTGCAAACGACGCCCAGTTTTTCTGCCGAAACTGAATGAGCAGTTATAAAGCTCGCCAGGCGAATCAAATCTGTAAAACGCGTCGTGGTGCTCCGACACTCGTGGGCGCCGGTCGGCTCGTGTGACATATGCGCTCGAGGCGTGTTTACGCTAGCATACCTCCACCTCAGCTCCTGCTCTCCTAATCCCCTCGCTGTGCGGACGCCTACGCCGACGTCGCGAATCCGGGGGCTCGCGCAATTACCAGCTATCGCTCTAGCTGTCAGAGCGAACAGTTGGGCCCGGAAACTTGCTTCTACGTCGAGACACTCTCGAAATGAAAGTCTCCGTTGGTCCATTCATAGTTTAGGACGCTATTGCCGGCTGCAAGTACATTGAAACTGCTTTCTTTGTTGTTTTTAAATCCAGCGGCATACTGCAAACAACTAGTTTCATCTACATCCTGAATTTGTGGAGTCCATACCATATGTATGAAATCTGCTCTATCCCGACATAGAGCCGGGCCCAAAATTAGTCGGGCTGCAACCAACTGCAACGGCTCTTCAGCCGTGCCAGCTAATACCTGCCACGACTACAGGTGGCGTGTTACGCTGCAAACCACCCTCCGGGATCTTCCCGTGTCAGCAACCTTCCGGTTGTCCATTCCTCCACTATAGCCGTGGCAGGTGGCGTTTCGCCCTACCACCTGCCAACATGCCACCTGTCAGGTGGCGTGTGAAGCAGACTACGCCGCTGAACACAGGAACGGGCTCTGAAATCTGCAGAGCGCTTCGAATTGGCACCCTGATGAGGATGATGTTCCATGGCAGTGCAGCCCGCACTGGGCCCGCTTCAATGGAGGCCCACCGCATTATGCTCCTTTATTAGATTTCTATTAAAAGCAATGCACAGAGACATCATGCCCGCCCAGCATTTAATGCCTCTTGCTTCGCCACGCCACCTCATGCATCGCGAATTTCTTGGCGCCGTCCCTGCCTGTACCGTGCGTTAAATTCCTCCTTCTCTTGGCATTTCTCGACCTGTAATGCTTGGTTAGGTGGCTCGTTGTGACGGTGATAATTCCAACAAAGAATGTATTCGGAAACGTACGAATAAAGAATAAAACTTCGATAAGACATTAAGAGGAATCTTGGTGGCACGTACCCTTGTTTATTCCTATGTGGGAACGAACGTGAGTTAACGATATCCGAGGTGAAATATGAAATGTTCATGGACAATGCCTGTAAAGAGAAAGGAAGATAACCTATGTTCAGAAAGGACAACGGAGTGGCTTCCGAGATAAGGCAAGCGTAGCGGGGGACAGCAGAGAGTCATGTGGGCGGATTAGATTAAGAAGTTTTAAGGGGTAAGCTGGCCGCTGCTAGCGTCGGACAGGGTTAAGTGAAGATCAATGGGATGAACCTTATCCCTGCAGTGCGGAGTAAGGCTGATGATCACAATGGTACCTGCCGACATTATCCAAGACGGTCATGATAATTCTATCGTTGACTGCTTCACGCTCCTTTTACACGCAGCTGCTTGACAAGAACGCAGAGACACGGCTGGGCATGCCGGGGTGCCCCGCGGGTGATGTATGCGACCAGCCTTTCTTCCGTACCATCCAATGGGACAAGCTGGAGAGGAAGGAGATCGAGCCGCCGTTTAAGCCGAAGCTGGTGAGTGCCGTACACCTACCCCTCCCTCTTTCTCTATTATTAACTGACGAGAGAGACGCTGTCATCATTACCTCCTGCTTTGTGTTTGGCCTTCTGGATGCTATCTTTATTGACTCCTCTCGAGGTTCCTGTCAGCCGAGCTGGCCTGGCAGGAGTTCCCTTTCTTCTTTGATCGTTAGCCTGCTCAACACGGGCGCCATGTCGATAAACTTCGCCCAGCGTCCTTTGTCCCAGACGAGATTGAGCGGTTTCGGATGGTTGGATGTATGGCGAGAACGTGCATTTTGAAGGAGCTAGGGCATTGGCCCGTGTCAGCAGACTCAGCATTTTTGTCTGATTATTTGAATTTTGTTCAATTCATTTTTTTATTCGAAGCTCCCATACCTTTAGGCTACATCGCATTTGATCCGACTCTAAAGGCTGCCTCACTGGCACCACCTATTTTAGACCTCTCTTGTTCTTGATCTGTTGGAGCGGCAAACTCCATCTTCCCCTACCGTTCTCGCACTCGCGCACGCAGCGCAAAACTAGACCCTATTTCCAACTACTGTAATTTCCAATATAAACTATCCCAAATTTGAACGCGTGTTCCTTAAGACTCCGCCACCCCAGCTGTTGTGTGCAACGTGTTGTGCGCGTTTTTCTTTACTGACCCAGCACGCGCGCAACTTGGACAAATGTATTGTTATCTAAATACTGCATTTATCACCTCTCCATCTACTTTTTTTTACTGCCCCCTCACCTCTTTCATTTCACTTCTTCAAACTGCCTACTATCCTTTATTTCCGTTGCCCCAGCTCAGGTGCAGCCGCCATAGTGATAGCAGATGCCGGGGTTAGCAAAAATCTTTTGCCTTCGTTTTTGTTTTACATTGAACACTTACTACTACAAAGACATTAGACGCTTTTAGCATACCGGAGGCGTACTACCGGACCCCTCTTGCACACGCGCAATGGCTCGCCCTCACCCCAACAATGCCGCTGCGCATGCGCAAGAGGGGTCCGGTAAACCGGTATACGTATCCGGTAGTACGCCTCCGGTATGCTAAAAACGTCAATTGTTAGCGTAGCGCGGATAGCCGTACAGCAAATACGGTTAACGCGTTGCCGTTACTACCACTGCCAGGCTTCCGTAGCCACATTTGCCGTACGGTAAGAGATACGTTTTTAACATGCCGGAGACGTACTATAGCGGAGACGTATACCGGTTCACCGGACCCCTCGTGCTCCCCCTGACCCCAACAATGCAACTGCGCATGCGCAAAAGGGGTCCGATAAACCGGTATACGTCTCCGCTAGTAACGTCTCTGGTATGCTAAAAACGTCTACTATGTTTACCGTACGGCGGTACTAAAAATTGCTTATCTGCTCTTAACACCGAAGCGCGTCACACCATTTCCGCTCCCTTAGCCTCGTGGCGACCACTCAGAGAAAGGAAAAACAAAGAGAACACGAAACAAGTCACGAAACAGTGGCACGACAAATGCGCTCAAGTTGCGTTTACATCGCGAGTTCCTTTTTTTCTTGTACTTTTTTGTTATTGTTCACGACCAACTCGCACTTTCAAGCGTCCCGCTACCTTGCCCGCACCTCTGACACTTTCGAGCGCGGTGCCCCTGGGTAACCGCTCACTGACTGGCGGCGATGGCAGCAAGAACAACACTTAAAGCTGCTTCCTGCCTGCAAGGAAGCACAATCTAACGAAGAACAAAGCGCCGCATTCCGCTAAGTCCCCTCCGCACAGACGAAACAAGCAAAACACGCACGTCCAGCGCGACACAGCCTCGCCAGACAGACGCCAATATGTGCCAACTCTTTAACAGCGGCGTTTGCGTAACATGACAAAACACGAATTCCTCAGCCATCCTTCATTAGAGGGGCAAAAGAAAAAGCGCGCGTGGAGTAAGAAAAGGAGTAAAAACGCGGAGTAAATAAAAAGACAGCCTAGCCTGCACGAACGGCATGTAGTGAACGCACTGCTCCTGCCAAGTGCATGGCGTACATCGTGTAGAATATACACGCGAGTTACTCAATGTAGGTACCCTGGGCCGGGCTGGACCACGGTTGCGGTTCGGTTTTCTTCACTAACGGACCTGTCAGCATGGGGGGCGCGCGGGGACCCAAAGCAGGCCGCGAGCTCTTGCTGCTTCTCGTTAAAACCGGAGTTTCCGCGGATTACGACAGACAGGGGCGCAAGCCACGCGCCCGCTGCCATCTCACGACTGCGCCTTCCTGCTTGCACACCCCCTTCCTTTTCCCGCGCATTCCCCGAACGCAACGATCCGGCCTGCACCCTTCCTTTCTTTCCACCTCCACGCCCCCGACAACAGGGGTCCTCGAGATTGCATGCAGCAGCAGCAGCAGCCGGGCGTGACGTCTATTTTTGACTCCGCATCTTCCCGCGGCGAACCTCAACTTGTCGTTGTTCTCTTTCATTGCGATTCTTTTTTAATATTTATCTCCTTCATATTTGTTCGTACTCCAAAGGACCGGCAGTCGACCTTGGGAACTGGTACCCGCTTGGTGGACCGACCAGCACCTTTCCCTCCTAGCCCAACGCACTACACTCAGGCAGGCACGGGAATTGCAGCGCGCATTGTTCGCCTCTCGCCCGCCCTGTTCTGTGCCTGCATTTAACAAGATTTCACGCTCTCTCTTTGTCCAGACATTTGTTTTGTTTTCTATCCCAGGCTCCGATTTCTTCCAAATGTCATTCCACTCTTCCACGCTCTTTTGCGTCTCTCTCTCACTTAACAATTTGTTCCCCGGATTCAGTAGGGGCTATGCAGCATTAGTGATAGCGAGTATGGTGCAAATGGGATTCAGTGAATCTAGAGAAGAAAAGGAGCTTCTTCGCTACAGAGGGCATGCCTTGCGTAACGCACAGAATGCTCCCTCCCCTCCCTCCCTCTCGTTGTCGGGAGTCTTTGTACATATTAATACCACGCTACATTTGCATCACCAACTCACGCACAATGTAAAAAACCCGCAGTGCTTTTACGCTCGCACCGTGCACCAAGCAAAAGCGCCCGCAGTAAAAATGTTTGGAAACATCACTCGATTTCTTCTGGGGCAGAGACGAAAGCCTTCTTTCTCTGTTCAGTTTTTTCCTTCAGTACTGCGCGTGTTATCGAAGAGAACCGGCGTGCATTTTCTCATTCATTTTCGCTGACAATCCTTCTGAATGAGTTCAGTCTAAACTTCATCTAACGGTATGTGATGTGCTAACAAATACAAGCCGTTTCACTTAGTGCTTGCCTATCCTACTCCCGAAACCCCTTTCCCCAATCCGCAGAAGAGTACGGCTGATGTGAGCAACTTCGACAGCGACTTCACGATGGAGAAGCCTGTCCTCACGCCCATCGACCCACAGATACTGGCCTCCATGGACCAGGAGCAGTTCAAGGGCTTCACTTACACCAACCCGGCCATGACTGACTAAGGGCACCCTCCTTCCGCATGGGGGCGCTCGCGACGGAAAGTGCACTGTGATACACGGCGGCTCAGGCAGCCCCCCCTCTGCATTCGTGCTTTGGGTTGCACATGAGATGTACAGCCGCTTGCATAGGACAAACACAGAAACGAAGCTTGTCGCCAGGCGGACACACGTACACTTAAGGTGCTGCTCTTATTCAAGAATGTTCACAAGGTACATGTAGTCAATGCTTTGGTACCTAAATCAGGTATACACAGACATCAGGGAGGTCAGTGCTCTGGTGCACCTCAGTTTTCAACAGCACAAGCACTTCTGCTAGGCGCATGCAACACAGTTGGCTGAAACTTAGAAATGGTGGCATTTCCATGGAGTGGTCTTCTTAATAGCATGACAAAAATGTATGTGCCCCAGGCATAGGCATAGAGAAGTAATGACTTACTTCTATGTCAGGGGACTGTGCCACTATGCCAGCTCATGAAATAATCACATGCTAAAGTGTATGATAAGATTTTTCATTTAGTGAGAAAAAATTTAGCAATAAGTGTATACTAAAAACTGGATGCATACTGATAAGTTTAAAGTGACTCGAAATTTATGTCAACAACAATGACAATTTGCCTTTATTCTATGAAGAGAGCGTAGCATTTCACCAAAAATAGCATTTTTGAATAGTTGTGCTGCATGCCGACCTACAAGTTCGAGGTGATTGAGAATCCGGTTTGCACGGCCTCTCGTTCTCCCTCACAGGTAGAATCTCTGCTTAAATGGTGAAAAAAAGTGGTTAGGGTATATGGCAGCTTCCAAGAGGCATCCTTATTTGCCTTTTCCACACAATACATAGCGTTGGCGCTGTAAAATCAATGTAAATGGCTTCTTTGTATGCATTTCCAGATACATCGGGGCTTTTCTTCATTCGAGGGAAAGCAAACGAGGACAGGTGCTGCAATGCCACTACTGCCTTCTACATTAACACAAACGGTGTGAAACTGGCACATATTGTGCCACATACTAATTAGAGTCCAATTAAACAGCATTTTTATGAGCACTGAAGTTAAGTCAGAGTTGCTCCCATATAATTCAGCAGGTCATAGTTGTGCAGAAGCTTTGCCATTTTATATCTTGAATCCTGGTGGATAGCGAAGAGGCGTTTATACCACATAGTTATGTGCTATTGCTGATAAGAGAATGGCAGGGATAAATCTCCGCGAGAAAATATGCAAAACTGATCGTGTCTAGTCATCTCTACACTACTTTGTTCTACAAAATGGCATAGTTGGCAATTTCTATGCCCAAAAGCAGAAGGGAGCAAGAGATAAGGACTATTTTACAGAGTGACATGCAGAAATGCGATTGCAAGAGCATTGCCCTTTCACTGAAAACGGATGGTTTCAGCAGTGACATGGGTTCATTTTTAGCACAAGCATTGTCTAGTACATATTTCTGCACGCAACATGTTTCTCACACAAGAAGACAGCACACTTTAAGCATTCCTTCTAAAAATATATCCAATAGACCTTTTTCTTTGCTCTGCCACTACTTAAACACTAGCAGCAATGCCAGTTCTTCTGTGGCATGCGCTATAATTATCACAGAGGAAAAAAAAAAGGACTAATGTTCATCGCCACACTTCGATTGTTGGTGCCTTTTCATGTACCCCCCAGATGGAGAAAGTTCTATACTCTCTAAGAGCCAGGTTGAGAGCACTGTAGAAGCCTAGTCACAAGCATCGTTCCCGATTACTTCGCCCCGCTTTGCAACATTAGTGCTGTTTACGTGTCATCGCTAATTCTCATGCAAACATTTGGTGCGTTACGCTTAGATTGCGTGCTTCAGTTTCATTTCATGTGCTAGGCACCATCAATTCATACAGATTTTATATATCCTCTAAGTTCACCACAAGCTTTGTGAAACAGCGTTGCATTCTGCAGTTCGAATGGACATGAGCTTTGCGAGTTGTTTTGAGTTTAGCGTCGACTGAATCTGCCGATATGTTGTTGTGTGCCATCTACTATATTGCAGTTTATTTAAAGTTCCTCACCACATTGACTGCACTTTTCATTTGGCAGCTTTGATTCATAATTATGAAGCTATACCTGTGCCATCAAAAGCAATGTTCAGTATTATAGCGATGTACCTTGTCTGCAGCCATGCCGGCCAACTTCACGATCGATGTGGCCAACGCATTTAGTGTTTTAGGCTGTTCTCTCATTTCCGAACTGTAATTTTGCAACGGCGATGTGAGCACCGCGCCATTAGAATTCAGGTCTACTTGTCAATAATAAAATAAAATGAAGTGAACTCTCCGCACGCAAAATGTTTCACTGCATGGAGAACTCTTATTACACCATTGTCATCCCACTGAAAACACCTGTTGCTCTAGTCATCCCTGGTGCCAAATACGGAATATATGTAGGTAGCAGCTGCACCCCAGTGCAAAGTTTCGCTGACACTTTCATTGCGCCATCAAGCTGATAATCACGATAAACAGTACTCTATGTACTCACAAACATTGTACTATGAATTATACTTTTACATTGAATATACCTGAATACAATCTGGATGGCAATGGACAGAACAGCAGAATCTGTATTGTCTTACCAACCCCCCTAAACCAACAGCAAATATGTGACTGCTTGTAACAATATATGACCATGAGCTGCATGACAATTAAATAGTTTGCAAACAGCACATACAAGACAATCTACTAAAAGTGTAGCATGCTTAAGTTGTGACAACACTTTGAAGAAGAACAGATTGACAGCGGAACAAATAATTCCGTAGCTTCCCTTACATGACCAGTACCTGGTGGAAACACATACCGGACAATGTTGCACACCTCTTCAGGAAATGTTTGCTGGTTCATTGTTGCAAGTACAAAGTATGTAGTAGTTCAGCATTATGGTGACCACAAGATGACCGAAGAGCAGCAAGACAAGAACCCATCAAGCAGTCATTTTTTATTTTTCTTCACACTCGCAAGCTGAATTGACACACCTGCACATTAAATGGCAAGCGTTATACATGACTCGCTTGGGAGGGAAACTAGAATGTGCAGCTAATGTGGACAGTTTGATTCTCCAAAATTAGTGTAGCCATTTTATTTGCACTCCTAGCAAGGATCTAGTTAGTGAAAAATCTTGGCTCATGTCCCAATTCTTATCTGCATTATTAATAGTCCCAGCGACTGCATTTGAAAATAATAAAGTATAACTTCCTGTTAGATAAAAGACTGTGAAATAAAAAGAAACATCTTATTTTTCCACTCACATGTTTTTTCAGGTTCTGCCATTTGTACAGCGTAAGCAGCTGCTCATAATGTAACTATTGTGCAGAATACTCTTTCCACTCTCTCAATACTGCACATTCCTTCCAAAACCTACATCAATATACACTGTAGCAAAGTGAAAAACAGCCCTTCCCACAACTCCCGCATTGTGCCCAGCTTTCACAGGCTCAGAGTCTAAACTCTGACCTCTACAAAATGATGACACAAAACCATGATCACACTAGGAAGGGGAGCATTTCGGTATCACCCAGCACTGCACAATGTCTCTCGCTGTGATGAACAAGAACATGAGGCAGGTTTTCTGAGAGCCACACAAGGTTCAGCTGAAAATTGTAGTAATGCTTTGTCAGCCATTTTTTTTTTATTAGCAAGAGGAGCAGTTATGAAAAATATTTAACAAATTCCAAGCAGTACAAAATGAATTATGCTACGGCTTTACCATAACGCCTACTGCTTGAGAACACGGAAGAGTGCAAACCACCATGCTGTCCAAGCAATGTCTGTGCCACAGTTCAGGTGTGGTAAACAGGGTGTTTAAATATCAGGCATTTATGCATTACAATATCAATATCAGCCATGAAATACTGAGGTACAGCTTAAAGAAAAGGGAATTAATGGTGGCATAGCTTTCTTCACAAGAAAAGCAGCTCGAACCACCTGTTAATAGCACTTAGAGCAAGAATTGACAGTTCACTTAATTTACACTTGCAAAGCCGATCTCAGGAGCTCAAATTTCAAGCTGTCAAATCCAGCAGCAGAAAGTGGTTACTGCCAACATAAGTAGCAGTCATTTTGCTCACTTTGATTCAATCAATAACCAGCTTTAATTTTTGACCTTAATATTATTTCTGCAGCAATAAAATATTGAAAACTACTTATCAGAACACATCAATCATGGCAGCTTTTTGGCGATCTCCAGTGATGACCTTAAAACAAAAACTGAGACCCCATTTCATTACTGTTAGTGGACATGGCTGCTTAATAGTACATGTGTTCAGACAGCACTGCCTAAGCACAGCATGAGAGACAAGCAGAAGCCACTTGGCCGATAGCGTACTTAACTGTTAAGAGAGGGCATACAAGGTGAAACTATGGATGTATGCTGATCTTTCGTAAATGCATGGCAGCAATATAGCCTCCAAGACTGCAACAAACTGCGGAAATATTGCTTATGCTTACTGTTCAGGTCACAAATGCACGCGATGCAACAGCGAGAAAATAGTATGCTCTTCTGCAACTGAAACTTAATTGACACATCATCAGCAGTTCAAAAGAAGAGAGAAGAGCTCCGAGATAAAAAAACATGGTTGTGTTTAGTACCGTAAAAACCGGAGTATAGGTCGAACTTTTTTTCAAAAAACCATGGTGAAAAGTCGACCCCCGTCTTATATACCGGTCATTGGCGGAAAAAATACGGAAGTCTTGCAACAATGGGTGGCTGAAGTCAACAGCCTCCATCGCCATCAGCAGCAGTGGTGCCATTTTGCGTTTTAGTAGATGCAAAGCGGAAGCTAACGGCAATTTACCGTCGCCTTCAAGAAAAACACGATTGAGTACGAGGAAGCTCACGGGAACCTGTCGGTACAGCGCGAATTTGGAGTATCCATAAAGAGCATTCAGTACTGGCGGAGGCAGAAGCAGCGTATTACAACTTGCAGCAACCAGAAGAAAACATTTCGTGGGCAGACCGTAGTGTATCGAGAATAGGAAGGAAACGTTGCTCTGCGAGCAAGATCGCTGCCTGTGACTGCCGAATGCATCCGCGTGAAAGCGGCAGAGATCGCGTGTGCCTCTAGACTCACGAGGGCGCAATTCAAAGGCTCGCCATCCTGGTTGCGGCGATTCATGAAGAGCAGGGCTTTGCTCTACGGCGCCGTACTTGCTTGTGCCAGATACAAACACGCGGGCCGATTGGTGCGCGATATTGTTAAAAAATTTGCCGGGTGTAGATACAAGCAGCATTTAAATGAAATTAAATACTGTCACCATTGTCCAACATCTCGAGTCGCATTTGTTTCAAAGTAAGGATGTCTTTCGGTACTTTTCCCATTGAAAAAAGATCTTTTTCATTTTTAGAATTGGTTAGTTAGGGGGTCGACCTATATTCCGGTCCGACCTATAGTCCGGTTTTTACGGTAGCTGCCGTAAAATGCAAAGAGGAGTATTTGATATATGGCTCTTAGAGGGGCAGGTTTCAGAGTAACTTGGCAACGGACAATTGGGGAGAAGGGTGGGGGAATCTGATCATACAGCACATTATTGAAAAACTTTATTTGCAAAAAAAAAATAAGAGGGGGATCCCATGGTGCTTCATTTGAAAACCTCTGAAAAAGCAGCTGCTTAGCTTCCCGTAACATACAGTGGAGGCATGTTTGAACAAGAAGCTGTAAGTGCAGGTTATGAAAGCTCAGACAGATATACAAGCTTGGGAGAAATGCAACATGCTTAATCAGCAAGTCTGAACCACTTCCCAGAAAAACAATTGATCCCAAATAAGGCAATGCCATTGTTTCTGTTTGTCTTCGATGGAGACAGGAGAGCTGCTAGATGAATAGTCATCCTTTGCACATCAGTATTCAGCAAGCTTATGACATGCCCAATTATCACTAAATGTGTTTGCTGAAGCATTCACAAGAGGCAGATTTCCAGAATTAGGTGGGAAATGTCACAAAAGTTGAGAAACACGGTCATCAATGTGAGCCGGTTCTTGTGACACCGACCAAAATATAAGCTCGTAGATTCTTCACAAGTGCCCATTACCGAGGGTTCTTCAGAGCAGTCACCTCATGTAACTGACACAGGCAATCCCAGCTGATGCGCTTATAGTCAGAGGCAGCAGCATCCAAAATTATATTCCTTTCATTCATTAGACTTTCCTAGAGTTTCATGGACATTGTTATTTCTGTAAATATACAGTTTTGCAACATAAAAACTGTTGTTCATATGCGCCAGCCACCTGCAAACCACATTACGACATGCTAGCACAAGCCCGCCAGATTCATGAAAGCTTTTCAGGCACTTTAGCAGAACCTTTAGCACATTTTTAAAGCTATTAAAAACGTGCAAAGCTTGAAATTCCTAATTATGTAACCACTGCTTTGTTTAGATTAAACAAAAAGCAGCAAATAAACAGCTGTGCAACCTAAACATATGCAGCAACAATGCAACACATGCCTAAGGACCCTAACTTTCTGCTATGAAAAATTTCAAATTTCGCGAACTGAAAAAGAATCCATGCAACTGCGCGGGAGACAACAAGTAATGCTTTAGAATGCACCTCGCGCTACCTTCGCAAGACGTGAATACAGTGTGCATTCTTTGACTCTTTAGGGCTTTTCAAGGTAGACAAAGTGACCTTCACCAACAGGCTTGAAAGCCTCCAGGAGAAGCCATCTTTTTAATGACCTCGGGGGCACAGTGCGTGCCAGCAAGCACAAAGGAGCAGGTACGTGTGGATATGGAGAAAAAATGCGGAGCGCGTGACTTAGAAAGAAAAACGCACTGAAAGAGTTGAGTGGAGTGAGAAAAAAGGAAGGGCAAACGGTCTCAGGACTGCATAGCTCGAAACACCGAATAAAGGCAGCTGCTCCAGCATGGGAGACTGTATGCATTAAAGTATCGGAGGCTTGGCATCACTCTATTGTAGAGCGTGCATCTGAAGCAATGCATCATAATTCCACTGCGCCCGCTGCTTCTGTATTTAAGCTTGAATTTTGGAGGAAGGGGGGGGGGGGGGGGTGCTTGGCTACGATTGGCCTGAACAGTCTGAGGTTGCACTACGGTCATAATAATATCTATATTTTAAAATTCTCTCGAGTCCTTCCAGCTCACATTAAACTCGTACAAATAAAGTAAAACTGTCATTTTCTGTCTCATACTGTTGTTCCTACTGATGTCTGTGACACTAAGAGCATCAAAAAAGAGAAAGTGGCTGCTAACACACAATTCCACGAAAAATGCTTAAATCTGCGATTTTTCGAGGAATCGTGGGAAATTAGGAGCCTTCCGCATGCCCCAATACACCAGCTACTGTAAACCCTGAGGGTAACAAACAAGAAATGCAAGCCATTGGGCGACAGCACTGCTATTCCATGCTAACAAAAATGGCTTGCTTGTTCCTTTTAAATTTTTTGACTTGCAAGCAAGCCTATACACACTTGTTCTGAGATAGGTTGCCTGTAGCCAGATAAAAATGAAGGTGGATACACTGCGTGCAGTTGCAGTAACTGGGCATTAGCTATAAAACTGCCCAAACCACATAAGGGTACTATTTGCAAACAAAGCAAAACGCTTAAATACTTTACAGAGTTATTGCTGCCCTCAATGAAAAAAGTTGGCTTTAGCAGCAAGGAATAGAGGTTGGTTATGCGAAGCAGACCCGACAGTGAAGAATCGGCTTAGCTGAGAGGCACAATATCACCGGTTTTTTCTCAGCAGATTGCACATTATCATTGGAGTAAAAAGGCAGCAGCTGTACAGCACACTGAAGTCTGCATACTTCAAACCAACACAAAGTGGTCAGGAAAAATCTTGCCACACTACTGTCGATTCATTATTGAAAGTGAAAAGACTTCTGTTCTTCCCACGCAATCCTTTTCTGGCCACACTGCCATCAAGAGCAGGCCCTGGCAAACCAAGACCTCGGAACTGCGTCAGCAACTGTGCACTGCTCAAGACAGTGGTAGCAAGCTCAAGTTGACTTTTGGCTGTTCCCAAAATGTGAATAATCCATTCAAGAATCGAATGGAATGTAGGCATTAGCGTTCTAAAATAACACATGGGCTACGAGGGATGCTGTAGCGGAGGGCTCCGGATTAATTTAGACTACCTGGGGTATGCAGATTCGACCCCACAGCCTTGGGATCAGTAGCTGAACACCATAACCACTCTGACAGGCTAAATAACCCTTTAGGGTGATAATTGATATCTAATGTGAATGCAGAAATTTCAAATTATTGAAAGGAGCATACCAAGAATCTACAGAAAAAATTCCCATCTTCTCTGATGAACATATGAATGCAATTTCTGCTGTGTACTCATATATGCATGATGTGAATCAAACCTGCTTTCTGTGTCAATTACTGTATACTCTTGACACTCGACTCATGTATGGGCTTATTTCCCCAACTTCAGAGCTAAGAATCTGGAAAAAATAAATCCACAAACATCAAGCACGTTTAAGGTGTGCATAAATTTTTTTGTGCAGCATGTTCCCCTGGGAGAGCTGCCAAATGATGAAATCTGCTTTCTCCTATAATTATCAACATCTTCCAGTATGCACCGCTGTGCAGATGAGTGCCGTTTAAAGCATAATTCAGACAGCTGTACTCGGAGCGGATGGCAACGGCAAATCATGAAATGACACCACCTGACAAGAGCCAAGAGCATTACTGCAGCTCGTCATGGCGTTATGAATTTGGAATTCATGGCAAGCGACGTCTTCGGTCGTTGTTAAAAATTTTGAAGCTACAAAAATTTCTAATTGAATGCATGGAACCAAAATACACTTCTTTTACGAGGGTGGCAAGGAGCCAGCCGCGAGTAGCGGTGAGAGCGACAGCGATGGAGTAGACACTTCAAGGCATTTGCAATTAGGAGCCAGACATAGCATCGGACGGTATGGTACAATAAAGCAGTTTCCCAGGAAAATAGATTAAAAGTGAACTGAAAAGTAAGTTTTGTGTAAGGGACACACCGCACTAAGATCGCGAGAAAAAAGTGCTGCATTCAGCCGAGTGTAAAGCGTATACTTTTGACAGATTCCTGTCATATGAAGTTGTGTAAACGAATCAGCATATTTTAGGCAATTAAAAGAGCACTCATGCTTTCTGCAAAACAAGCAAATGAAAACACTCATTCCCTGGAGCGATACCGTAGCTAGTGTAAAACATGAAGTTCTCTGTTTCAAAAGCAATTTTCTGCATTGCTTGACTGCTTCTACATATGATTTTATGGGTCTAAGTACACATTATTTCAAACACATCTGATGACACTTCACTTTGAATACAAGGAATCTGATATCGTTTAGGTCACGCCCAAATATGCAGATGCGGCATCTGCAGATGCAGTACCTGAAGGGGACAAGAATAACAAACTCTCCTGGATCAATGCAATAAACTTCCCTTACACAGTGAATATGAATGGCAGATCCAATACTATGAGTCCCCACTATGACCAAGTGGCTCAACCCGGTGGACAACACTCACTCAAATCTAAGTTTGGAACCCAGACACTCAGTCCGGAGTGAAGGCAAGCTTGACGCACTCATGTGTGGCTTGCGTTGAAAGCACCTGCCATGATTGTGCTCCGACATCCGCACACGTCATCCCAATGAAGCCCCAGCATTGGGCTTATTGCATGGCAAACAAAAGCAGCAGGTGGGCTTGTACCATCAGTGTGAAATGAAATACGAACACAAAATTAGTATTACAGTATTATCCGCTGCAGTGGAAATACAGGTGAGGTCCATTAACACTTCCAAAGACTGCCAGTTGTGCTTTCTATCTATCCCTCAACTGAGACAGTCTTGTTTTGCTATTTGTGTTTCAGTTGACCTATGCGCACTTTACTTGATGACAAAAGTACACACAGATGCGAAATGTGCCTACGGCTGCAGTGACAGTTGTTAGAGCAGGAGGCAAAGACTCACCTACATGGGAAATAGGTATGCAGGACACTTGATAGGGTGCTGTTAAATGAAATATGCCGAGTCGACTTTGGCAGAGCAGTGTGCTCTGCAAATCAGCCTTCGCTTGACAACCACTCCCTATCTGCCACTGTAAAAAGCTAGCTCCAAAAACAGAGGAGAAAAGCTGGCCGTGCGAGTGGTCCAAACCTTCCACTGGAATTCACCACCAGTCATTCTTCACATCTGGAGGGCCGCACTGCCGCTGCTCGCATCTGCTGGCGCTTGCATTGTGGCAACAGTGTTGCCGGCACCGACCGGACGGCGTGTAGCGTGCGAGCGCAAGTGAACCTTGACGTTGCTGCGCTGCGAGAAGGCAGCAGGGCAGAGCGGGCACCGGAAAGGCCGCTCACCCGTGTGCGTACGCAGGTGACGCACCACGTGTGACCGGTGAGCAAAGCCGCGGCTGCACAGCTGGCACCGGAAAGGGCGCTCTCCAGTGTGCACCCGCTCGTGCAGCACCAGGCTAGCGCGGTGCCGCGATGCGTACGGACAGAAGCTACACTGGTGGCGTAGCACCGGCGAGCCTGAGCAGGGCTGAGGCCTCCTCTTCGCAGGCACCGGGCCAGCTGCATGAAAGAAAAGAGAACAGTGAAGTAATGACCATGTTTTGATTTCAGTGGCGCTAGGGCTGCTTGGCCAAAAAGCACCGTGGCTAATGTGTTTGGCATGCATGAAGTAGAATCATGCGGTCAATGCCTCTTTTTCTCGAGCATTTCGCCCGCAAGAAGCCAAGCTGTGCACCAGACCATGGGAACGCCTGTAACAGTGTTCAGGTACCTAGCAAAACTGTGGATCGAACCTCGCATCTCCCACATATGAGAGATGGGAGAAATGTCTAAAAACTGTCCGGCAAGCCAGAGAGTAAATTGCTCAATCTTCGAACAAACTATGTGAAAAACACAAGGCTGGAGAAGAGAAACATGAAATTATCTGAGGATCGATCAAAAATGCCAAAGAAAACGAAGTCGATAACTCCATCTATCAAAGTGGTATGTGATAGTATTCCGAAAGTATGTACTTCACAAAGCATCCATATGCTTTAACTCTTTTTGCCTTGCCTTCATGCGAATATAAAATCTCCATAGCATGCAGTAACTCTCGGCAGCTCTAAAAGAATCATCTTTGCTTTCATCTTCACCTTATAAATGTGAGGAATGGTCACACTCCACAGCACATGTAATCGCAACATGTGCAGAAAAAAAGGAAACTGCGAGTAAAATCAGGTTATAGACCATGAAAGAGAGCCATACAAATTCTGAACTACTGAATCGAACTACTGAATCCAAAACACAAGTTGCTGACATCATTTAAAAGCTATGCCTATCGTGCATGTGATGCCAATTCTGTAGCAGTTTCAACTGCCAGCCATCCAAGTTGAACACGTGCACTGAGGATGTCGGCTGCCGACGACATCCTCACTGCAGGGAAGAGTCTTCGTGCGGCTGTGCAGTACAGCGGTGCACAAACACCCCACAAATGGGCTGTGTTCTGTGACTCAAAAGCAGCCTTACAGTGTCTTAATTCTGCTTTACGCCATGGCGATCACGATCAACTCGTAGCTGAATTAAGACATCTCCAACACCAGGCGCAGGAAGAGGGTCATGATATCACCTTCCAGTGGATACCGGGACACTCTGGCATTGTTGGAAACGACGCAGCTGACGCTGCAGCTCGAGCGGCTCACGGCAGTGCCAACATTGTCCAGATACCGTTGACAAGAGCTGACGCAGCAAGACATCTGCGAATGCTTGGCTGAAGACAGCTTTTAGCGCCATGGTCCTGTACTAGCAACTCCACATGCCGTCTGCACCGCCTAGACCCCTTACTCCGACTCAGTCCTCCGTCCGGCCTCTCCCGCTGCGATGCTACCCTGTTGTGTCGCCTGTGGCTGGGAGTGGCGTTCACAAATGCCTAATCCCACTTAATCACAATGGCAGACGCTCCTGCGTGTGAGATCTGTGGGTGCGACGAAACTATAGAACACCTTCCTTGTAACTGCCCTTGGTTTCAGCGTGAGCGTGCACTTCTGGCTGCAACACTCCGCTGTTTAGATCATCGGCCCCTTACTGAAGCCAAGATTCTGGGTCCTTGGAGTAAGCCTTCATCGCAAAGGACAGCCTTGAAGGCACTTTTTAAGTTCTTGAAGGACTCAGGACTGAGTGCAAGATTGTGAACAATCAGTGTGTGCCCTGTGTACCCTGCAAGTAACCGCCTACGGACACGTGGAAAAGTGACCATATCCCTTTGTTCTCTCCCTCCATTCCCCTTCCCACATGTAGGGTAGCATACTGGGCGCTGCCTAGTTAACCTCCCTGCCTTTCCGTCTTTCTCTCTCTTCTTTGAGAGCACTACTAAAGGCTCTCACCATCAATGGCACAGCTTAAGTTATGCGAACATGTTGTGTAAATGCCGACTGGAATCGCTATGATGCTTCAAAACCATTGTAAGCAGCATCCATCGCTAATTGTAGACCACAAAATATGAGCCGTGAAAGTGTTTTCAAAGACTCATCAACGATACGTGATTCAGTTCACAAATAGCGGCTCCTACCTGAAAAGAAAGAAAACATGCTTTGTCTAAAAACATGCTTTGTCTAAAAGTCGCAGAGATGATTGCTATGAATCTGCAGCCACATAGCAACGTCGCAACATCAAATCTTCAGAGCATTATTGAAAGACGTGCTGGACTAAACTCTGCCATCTCGTTCAAAACTAGTGTGTGAGCTTACACAGTCGAATCCCGCTTCAACGAAATTCACGGGACCTGCAAAAAATTTCGCTGAAGCAGAAGCTTCAACGTTGTGAAATCGGGCCACTACATTGACAGATTGGACCAGATAGTTCACGGACAACATTTATTTTACAAAAATTTGTCAGTCCTGGTCTTCAGCCATTTTGAAATCGGCATTGTGGCGATTCTCCTGGCACTCCGAAAATCTCAAAATCACGTAATAATTGCTTCCGCTACATTTGCTATCAACACTAACATTTTTTTCCGAATGCATTTTAAAAGCGCCCTTACTTTTGTCGTGCGAGGACCTGTACTTATAGACGGCGCTGCCTGGACTCATTTTAGCGTAGACTACGCGTGAGAGCGCCCACACTACTGCGCGTTGGGTGACGGTCACATGCACATCGAAATCGAACCTTTAGACGATGTTCCAGAAATGCAGTTGCTCCGATTCTTCGCAATGCAACGTCACCGTGGTTTGTGGCTGCGAACTGGACGGGTGATGTCATGAATTTCGCCAACATGTTCCTGCTGTCAGCACCACTATGCGTCCAAGGAATGTCCGCTCCACCCACCGAGGATATGAAAGCCAGCGGTTTCAACAACTTCTTCAGTGGGCAGAGAAGAGCAGCTGCAATGCGGATGCCTGAAATTCCTTTCTTCTTCCTTGCTGTACACGTTGGTAACGGTACTTCCTTATATGCTAAATGTACAAGCAACTTCTGTACGCTGCTCTTCCCTTGCCCACTTCTGTTAGCTTCAACAATCTGTGAATGGGTGCATGCTGTGAAACTTGATGTTAGTAGGCGACATTGAGACAAACCCTGGCCCGAATCCAGGTGAAGCTAACCAAAATGCTGATGTGCTTGCTGCTACTGCAGCATTGTAAGCTAAATCAGATGCCTGTCACGCTGATCTGATGGATACCTTAACCCAGCTTAAGGCAAACCAACTTGAGCTAGAGCAAAAAGTGTGTGATCTCACTGCCAGGCTCACGGCTGTTGAGTCTCATGTGCAGTCATTGGAAGGTGAACATTCCCTCACACTCACAGATGCCGTTCATGCCAAATCTGCTGCAACGATTTCGAGGGTCGGTCTCGTCGAGGCAACCTTATCTTCCACGGTGTCCCGGACAGCAGCTCAGAAACCTGGCCTGAGTCTGAAGAACACGCCCGCAAAATTCGTTATGACACATTAGCCCTATCGTTTCTTGACAAGGGTATCTATCGGGCTCACAGACTGGGCTCGTATGTACTGGAGGAATGTCGACCTATCATTGCGAAATTCGGTTCCCTCATATTAAGAGACAAAATTTTATTGCAATGCTCGAAGTACAAAGGTTCCATGATAGCGATTAGTGAAGACTTTTCTTGCACCACACGCCAGTCTCGCAAAAAGCTGGCCGAGTTCGGGAAGGCTTCAAGAGAGAAGTACTATTAATTGCGAGCAAACCGAATGTACATGGACCAAAAATGCTACGTCTACTGTTCGACAGCCGATAGTGTTTGTGAAATAGATTTTGCCGACAACCACTCTAGTGCTAACAGACACCAACCTGGTCTTTTAGATTCCATGGATAATACCACGAGTGAATCATGCACTGCTAGTAGTTACACGCCCGGTCGCAAAGCCAGTTTCCTTTCTTTTTTCCAATGTGCACAGTGTCTGTAACAAACGTGACGATTTGTCTTCACTTACTGCCGCGTGTTCAGCCAACGTTGTTATTTTAACCGAAACATGGCTCTCGAGCGATATTGCAGGTCATGAAATCTTTGAATGTGAACGTGGTTTCAAATTTTTTCGCTGTGACCATATTCTGCATACTGGTGGCGGGGTACTGATTGCCATACGTGATGGTCTGAGATCCTGTGTTTTAGATATTGCTTCACCATTAGAAATTGCGTGTACACGTATCACTCTTGGGTATCGTGATTTTATTTTTTGCATCTGTTATCGCACACCCACTTCGTTCATGACATTCAATTCTGATCTACATGATGTATTAAATGAGTTATCTCGTTCCGTTCAAGTCCACTCTTCTTGGCAATTTTAATTTTCGAGCAATTAACTAGTGACTCCCCTCCTACATATGATGGCTCATCTAAGTGCGCTCTCTTCATCAGCCTTTGCCTGGATTTTAGTTTTAAGCAGCCTGTTCTTCAACCCATGGACCCAATAACAACTGATTCCGTTGGTATATCATGTTTAAATGAAAGGCAGAAAATTTCAGCTTCAACAAGTGTCGATGGAATATCAACAAAGTTCCTGAAAAGCACAGCTACATGTCCATCTTTGATTCTTAGTGAGATCTTAATGCAGTCATTGCAGAGTTGTTCCATGCCAAATGACTGGAAAGTGGGGAAGGTGGCTCCGTTACATAAATAAGATAAAAGTGTTTCAGTACTTAATTACAGGCCCATTCCATTAACTAGCGTATCCTGCAAACTTCATGAGCACATTATTTACTCTTACCTTGTTGCATTCCTTGAATCTAACAACTTTTTCCAATTCTTGTCAACATGGTTTTTGACGATTTTGTCTGTGCAAAACGCAACTCCTCTCTGTTACTAATTATTTATTTTGAGCCCTGGATGTTGATTTTGTTGTGGACTATATTTTTTCATTTTGCCAAGGCATTTGACACTGTTTTGCATGACTTGCTATTAATTAAACTCAATGCTATTAATATTGACGATCAAGTATTAGGCTGGATTAAATGTTTTCTTTCAAACCGAAGCCAATATGTCTCAGTTAATGGTTATGACTCGCCTATTATTTCCGTAACTTATGGAGTACCTCAAGGTTCTGTGTTGGGTCCACTCTTGTTTCTAATCTATATAAATAATCTTCCTAACATTGTTTCTTCCCACATTAAACATTTTGCAGATAGTGTGCTATATCGCATAATTACTAATCCCTGTGATGAGACATTTTGCAGACGGACCTGGATACAATTTCTTCATGGTGCAGTGACTGGCTTATGAAGCTGAACACTACTACAAGTGCAAACACATGCGTATTACTAGCCTAACTCATAACACCACTCACTTTCTTCTTAATAACACTGCGTTATCGCCTGTTTCATTGTACAAATATCTTGGTGTTCATATAACTCACGATCTCTCCTGCAATATGCACGTGAACTACGTATCTAACCAGGCTAACCGCACACTTGGTTTTTTACACTGCCATTTCACAGCTGCAAACAGTTTCCGTTAAGCTTTATTTGTACAGGATGTTAATAGGACAAAAACTAGAATACGCATGGCATACTTGGGATCCTAATCAAATATCTCTAATTAACACTTTAGAGTCCGTTCAGAACCGCGCCACCCGCTTTATTGTTTCAAATTACTCACGAACAACGAGCACATCTGCAATAAAGTCAACCTTTTGTCTTCCAGCCTTCTAGCTCTTCCTCTGCGCCATAAATATTTTCACTTAACTTTTTCACCGGATTTATTATACTAACTCTATTCTCAAAGATCAGTTACTGCTTCCTCCATGTTATATATCCTCACGCACTGATCACAGTTTAAGGTATGAATCCCGCACTGCAGAACCACTCTGCTTGAATTCATATATTTCTTGAACTGAAAATGACTGGAACCACCTCCCTGCCTCCATCGCTACAAACACTGACGTTGAAAAGTTCCAAGGAAACTACTGCTGATTTTGCATGCCTCTCCTCTTTTTAATGCCACTGGTCGTTGAGAGGATTGAAAATAAATAAATAAATAAGATGTTTTACATTTTGTGACGCGCGGTATGAGCATAGCAGTGGAATGACGTTCCGTTGAGACATCTGCCAAGCACCACCGATACTTGCAGTGGCTGTATTCGGTCAGTGCCTGAGTGCACCAGACAGGGGAAAAAAAAAACATCACGATGTTCACCTACGGGGCAAAAGCGAGACTCAAGTGGCCTTGCCGGCGTAAGGCTTCTTGCAATGACGTGCCACCCACCGGTGCACCGGGCGACAGGGAATTGTTCCACACCGCTTGCTCGGTGTCGCTAGGCCTAACGCCTAACGTGCTCCGCAAAGAAGCCTTGGAAAAAGTGCTTTTGGACTAGCCACTGGTTATCATATAACGTTTAGCATTTTCATTGATTTCTATTCACATGATTGCTTCACACTGAAATGAACGCTGTAGAACTCATTTCCGTTATGCCTTCGTCAACGAAGCGAGCGAAAACGTTGAAAGCTGCCTTGCACCAACGACCGCGGTTCGCAAGCGCGGCGTCCGGGCCATTGGCAAAACCATCGCGGCCAGTCGTGCGCCGCATCCCATGTTTATGCGCACATGACTGCACATTAATTCCGATTATCCATGGAATGTCAGCTGCACTACTGAAAGTGCAAACTGTCTTCGGCAGCCATGTTTGGTCGCTTGCTCGGCCGCTTGCTTGTAAAAATTTTTTTGAAGCGGAACCTCGCCCCGAAAATTGTTCGTTGTGGGGGAAAATAATTCCACTGCCTTGTATGGCATGCTGACAAGCAATCGGAAATACTTCATTGTGGTAGAAATTTCGCTGTTGTGGCATTCGTTGTAGCGGGGTTTGACTGTACTGCTTCTGTACAATGACACGAAAGCAAAGGTGACAGCTGAGCTGAGGTGACGAGAGCTTTTCAAGGTTAGCCTGCCACTTAATCACTCCACAGCTCGAGATGACATGCTTGACCTTATGCTTGAAGCACACTAGTCTAATAACACTGCCACTTTATTCGAGCAGCTATGTGTTGAGTGGAAGATAGTACCCAATGGCTGTGTAAAGTACACTGTACCAGATACCAGCCGCAATATTTGAGCTGCTGTGGAATGTTGCCGTGGTTGCAGCAGGCCTGCTTTACTCATATGCTTCAGTTGGCCACTAGTGACACAAGGTCATGCAAACCAACAATGAACAGGCCATGCAAGAAAGCAAGGAGAATTGTCGGACGCTACAAGCACAGTCCTGGAGCCCAAAATAAACTTGAGGACCGGCAGAAGCAGTTGAACAGGGACGTGCTTCACGCTGTTCCGAACACTCAGACAAGTTGGAACTGTCAGCACCTCTTTCACGATTGCTTGAGCTCAAAGAAAACATCACACGTGAGCTTGCCTCCTCCGACACAACTGCTGATTGCTTGGACTCTTAAGGGTGGAGAGATGAAATTGAATTTGTGGATGCACTAAAGCCACTGTATGAGCCAGCTGTGATTTCAAGTATAGTAGATCCTCACTATAGTAAACTGGGATATAGTAAGGTCTCTGATATAGTAAAGTGAAACTGCAGTCCCATTTCGCCTTCCATAGACAACTACATATTTTTTTCGATTATAATAAATTTTTTTTTCAAAGAAACGGCTATAGTAAAGAGCGTCCGGCCCTACGTACTTCCCGCGGAATGATGGCAACGCGGCGCGCGCGAGGCCGACATTCGGAGGCAAATGCATACCAGAGGCAATAAAACGGAGGTCTTTGAGATAGCTTCGCCACAAAGCGACGAAGCTGTGGGGAGAAGCCAACTTTTGACAGTCTTTGGGTCCGTCAAGCAAAGCACGCAGCGCGCAAGGAAAAAAAGAAAAGTAAAGCTGGCTATGAACGTAGAAAGAGGGCGGCGTGGGTCGCCAATAAAGGAAAGACAGTAAAATTGCAGTTTAGAGTAAGAAACTGAAGAAAACGGCAAAAAGTCGCCGCACGGCAGCACGAAGCACAGGGAAGCGACGGCACTGCGTGAGTGAGCCCACAGAACTTTTTGCTGGCACGTACATTTGTGTTGCAGTTCTCACCATGCTAAAACTAAAAATAAAAGTCCAAAAGATAGAGAAATGCCCCGGCATGGGATGAAAGTGTTGCAATGTTACTACCTCGGATAATGTATGCGACAGCCCATTGAGGCAAATATGCTGTGCAAGTCAAGCCTGCATCTATACGAAGAAGCTACCAATTGCAAGCAGGCCAAAAAGCAGCGATAACTACACAACTGTGAGGCTGCATGGTGACATAAACCAAAAAACAATTAAAACCACCCCAACCCGTGGAGATGATAGGAGCGATTGTGAAAACAGCAAATGTGAAAAGGATATACAAAGATACGAAACAACTGCTGCCTCAAATACACAGGTGAGTGGGTCACATAAGCCTTGGCAGGAAAATGACACAACGGGCAGCCAAGGAAAGCCAATGTATCTGCCAATAAATACTCTCAAAGTATTTCCTATATGATCTCCTAAATGTGGCATGCTCCACATGTGTCCAATTTTAGCTTGCGTCAGCACGTAAGCCCAATAACCTACTTCTTCACAGACCAACTGACAGCAATGTTCCGCGATGAAGCGTAGGCAGGTTCATAGTGTATGCAATGTGCGCGATGAAGTGTTCAACAAGGGTTCAAACAACGTTAAAGAGGAACAGCTTTGTTTTCATTCTAGTAGACATGGTAACTACAGAAGTAAATGTCTAGATAACCGACAAACAAGTTTGGCATCAACCAGCAATTCACTTCAGAACCAACAAAAGTATAAATGGATTTCGGAACAATAGCCTCATATAAGCCCGAACATGCTAAAGTGCAACTGAAGAGGTTTTAGAATTCGATGATTTTACACGAGCCGAAAGTGTGAAACTTGCAGGTAAAGCATGCGAAATCTTTTTGCGATAGCATTTGAAATGGTGACAAAATCATTGACTAAAGCAGCATCGGCGTTCTGGCTTCTCTGCAGTACACAGAAACAGGCAGAGGCTGCAATGATGACGCCACGTACTGCGGTGCTAAGTTTCCAGCGAAGAAGTGGTTCTTTCAAAGAAAACGAATGCCGTCAAAAGTGAAACTCACGAACCATTGTTTGACGGCATCGGATTATACACAGCAGCGTGTAGATGAAGGCAGCGGGCATTTGAAATTTCGGTAACAATGACGTCACCACGAGTTTCCTCTAACGTGGTGAGGAGAAGCCTGAACATCGTCGCCATTTCGATCTTTGATTACATCACCAATTTAAATGGTAACGCAAAACTAATCTGCATCCTTTACCTAGAAGCTTCATAGGTTCGAATTCTTGAATAACCTCAAATTCTCAAAAAACCATTTGACCTTCCCTTTAAGGTTCAGAGTAATCAGTGCCCTCATTCCAACAGTAATATTCTCGCTCAGGTGTTGTTCACAAAAGTACCCGTAATCTTTTTTTCTCCTTTGCAAGGCAAAGCAGTGACAACAGCAGCTGTACAACAAATATGCCATCCCTCCCCCAACTCCTATGAAACTAGATGGTGGGAGACAGGGGAAACCCACTCAGCCACCCTGTAGTCAACATTTACAACACTGAGTGTACTGCTCATGCTATAATGCAAAAACGCAAAGATAAACAGGCTGATAAGAGCTTCTTGAATTTACACTGATTACCTCTCTGTCTCAAAGGAGTACACTGTAATGATAAAGCAGCACCAACTTGTTCAAGCATATCTCCAAGGCTGTGAGAGTGAGACAAAGTTTTTTTTTTTTTTTCAAAGGCTCACTCATACAGAACTTGAACACTGAATGTTACCTACAACCACTACTTTTGTTAAAAAAGCCAAAGCCATATTACTTTGTGCGCATAGAATATAAAAAACTGCTGCCTTATGAGAACATGCATAACCTGCTTTTCTGACAGCCTGTACTACAAAACAGCTCTACATCTAAAAATTCATGCTGTAAAAGATGATTCTGTTACTGGAAACTGGCAAGCCTTCACAGCAACTGAACTGCTGCTGAAATTTATTGTCTAGGCAGCTGTGAAATGAAGTGCCTGTTTTCGTGTTCTTCCATCCTCTCCCACCTACCAGGAAGGTGCTCCTACCAAAGTCACTTTGCTGCGCTCTCACTTAATTCAGTGTGCTGACTGACCAACTTGAGGAACAATCCTCTTAAAACTACTTACCAGTTTCTGAAGTATTCAAGCTCATCGTGCCGATGAAAGCTGCCGAAGAGAGGATGTCCTCCCCTTCCAGGCCAGCAGGTGGCAGGTAGGCTGGTACGGGACACAGCTCCAGCCCTTCAGGAATAAAAAAAATCGCCACTTTACCAAGATCACAAAAGGCTGAAAAATTTCTGCTAAATATGAAAGCTATCTTGAAAAGGTAGCTGCAGAAAAAAAAGAGCTGCGCAGAAAAGTGCCAATACTACTGTCAGTACTGAAAACAATTTCACCAACTGCAATAATTAATGCAGATACCACTTTCTGCCATTTTTGACAGATAATACACAGCTAGATCATATGGATCATCATGGTTTAAATATATCAGTAAACGAACATATTCTTGTTTTTAAGCATAAAAGTACTAATAAACACTGAAAGCAATCAGTATCTTTGGCAAGAATCTAGCTAGCTTCAAAAGCCTTAGCCCAACTGGAGTGAAGAGTCTGCCTAGAGGATCAATTATTGGACACCTGAAGCCTACGCATTTAATGCCATACATCTTACTCCCCTACAACAAAGCCAATGAGTGGCTACAGCAATATCAGTGTCGCAAAGCATGTCCACACCACATCCTATGCCTAAGTGGAAAGCACAAACAAGGTCCATTACACAAGGGCTACACGTGGTTTACAAAAAAGCAGTGCAATATTCATAACACTGCCGCTGTGCAACAGACTCATTTTTGGGTGATGTGTAGTCCATCAGGACACCATGAACCAAGACGAACTAAACTATGTGGACTGCTATGGACCACTAAGGATAAATTGAAAAGGGTTACAGCACATTAAAACCAACCAGTTGCGGTCAGCGGGCTGCAGTGATAACTTTGTGCTGTGACACTATTACATTTCCATGGAAGAATAATTTTAGGCTGCTCAGAAGCCGGGGAATTAGTCTTATCTCCATTTATAAAGTTGTTTGCTAGCTATTGCGCCAAGTCCTAAATTAGGCACGGCAGAAACAGTTCCTTTGTTTTGCTTTTATCCTTAGCGGCTGTGTGGCAAATGAACAGACAGAGTTAAGACATTTGGTTTATCTCCAGTGACTAATACTCTGCACCAAATGGCCAAACAAAAGACTGTTTTATGAATTTCACTTTTGCCTTTTTGCGATAAACTTAACAAAATCCTTTCACAACAAAAAGAAAAAGCCTTTTCAGTAGTTTGGTCACATCACGCAAAACTGAATGTGACCCCTACTTGATGTTTTTCTCACTAGTTTGTAAAAAAAAGGAATGAAAAAAAAACATACAATAAAGACCTGTTAATCATGAACCATATGCTTTAGCCAGTTACCAAAAGGCACCACAATATTATTCACCTGAGCAAAAGAAACAAAACTAGTGCACAAAAGAAACAGCTGAGATAAAAATAATAAGGCAGGTTATACTAAAAGCAATATTCAAAAAATATACTTAGCAACATGGTCTACAGCACAACTTCATATAACATCAGTTGGCAGGCTGTAGTACAATAAACATCCAAGTTGTGAATAATTGCATCTTCAAAATTCAACGTCAAAAATTTCATCACTTTCCCACAACATGTTAAAACATTCCTCAAACACAGGCCAGACAAAAAACTATAATCCACCAAAGCAGAAACCTAATCTTCATCACCGAAAAGCTGTGTACAAAGATGTAAACAAGTCTTGCTTGAGCTTGGTGGGCCCGGACTGCCATTGCTGCATCTTAAAGTCAAAGCCTATGAGTTGCCCCATCTGAAAAGATAGGAACAGAGACAACCTGAAAAGGTGTCCCAAGGGATTTACAAAAACTGGCCGCACTGACAAAGTGCTCTTGGAAATTTCATGCAGCCTACAAAGTAACACCTTCAAAAACGACTTCTAATCATCGAAGCCAAAGAACCATGCAATCAGCAGTCAGAACCAAGAATCTATGAAAGGAACAGTAAAGTGATCTGTAACAGTCCACTGTCAGAGCTTGTTTGCGTGCCTCTAAATAATAACACGGAAACACCAATTAGAGCTCTTTTGCTATTACCAATGTCAAAATGGATGCGTCACGCACAAATCCAAGCTAGGTAGAGAATCAGACAATGTAAGTGATTTCTATTTTCTACTTCTTGTACATAAACCATGAGATAAAGTACTGTATGGCACCACAATGCGGAGAAAGAAGGCCAGAAAATAAAAATCTAGGCCAAACTAGCAGCAATTTTTTACCAGTGATTTCACACAAAGAACAGAGAGTCTAAGAGTCTAACATTGTTATTTTTTTGCAACAGTACAATTCCAGTTTTCCAACAATGTGCACCACAGGTGCATTAACTTTCAGTTTACAGGATACACTCAGTTGCCGCAGCTGGATATGTAATAGTTACTACTAAACCACAAGCAATTGCACCATGGCATGTTGAAAGCTTCAGCAAAATCTGGCAATGGTTCCTGGCAGCACTAACAACAAACTGCATGTTACTTCTGAGATGTAGCCACTGACACCAAATCAACATGCAGGCATTGGCAAGTTCAAAACTACAGGCCTGCACATAATGTCTAGAAGCTAGGTGTTTTCGATGCCAGGAACAGAGCAAAGCCTTTTCCCATCTTCTATAAATTTAGTAAAACGGAAAGTTTAGCAAGTTGGTGTGCCATATTTGCAGAAAGTGCAGAACACATGGACAAGCATGTAGATAGGAATAGTGCTGCTGTTTCTAAAAATACACCTTAACTTGCACCCGGATTAGTGTTTTCTAAGGTACCACCATGAGTGCTGAGCTTCACAGTGCGAGGACCACTACCCCAAACACATATCTGCAAATCTGGCAAGCGTTAGAAAAAAAACGACAAAAAGAAACAGTACAAGTCATACTAGATGACGTTATTAACAAGCGACTATGTGCAATTTTTGGACCAAATGTAATGCGTCGATGAGAGGTGTACCTGTCATTAACTGTGGTCTAGCATGGGAAGCAAGTTCACAGACAGGTAAGCTGTGCCAGCAAAAATGATTAAAGCACTGAGCAGGAGGCAAACGCTCTTTAAAAGAAACACATTATCTGACGATGTGATGTTTCATCCCAAAGAGGACAACAAGGACAGTCAAGTCACTGCTGCAAGCCACTCATAATGTGTGTTCTCCCAGTGTGAATCAAGTGTCGAGAAAACTGGTCGCAACTAACACTGCTTGGATTTCGATGAGAACTGCACATAAATGCACTGTCTAAATATCACAATATTCACTGTGCACAAGAGCTTGTCTCAAGTAGTACCAAAGATCACAGTAATATTTTGCCTTTCTGAAATCTTTCTTTCCAGAACTTTATAAACAATATTAAAGAGGGTGACAGACCACACAAATGCTTTCATGTGGTCTCTGTTTTAGGGTCTCTCTAAACGGAATTCTGTAATTCTGCATGTGGCAAAACAAAGCATGTAAATAAAGGTAGAGAGCAGACATGTAATGTGGTATGATGTATACAAACTCAAAAGCAAACAATATGAGAAAGAAGCAAGGTAACTTGAGAGGTACAGCAAGGATAACTTATTGATTTACGGCAAGACTGCTTGAAAAAAATTCTCAAAATGAATGTCGATGACTGTATAACTCTCTGCAGTTTAAAACCTCAAGGATTATCACCCAGTCTTTAGCAAGCAAACTGCGTGTTTCAAACTATGAGAACAGGTGAACTAATTAAACATG
The DNA here is from genome assembly GCF_052857255.1 of Amblyomma americanum. Lineage (NCBI taxonomy): Eukaryota > Metazoa > Arthropoda > Arachnida > Ixodida > Ixodidae > Amblyomma > Amblyomma americanum. The sequence goes on from NC_135506.1 coordinate 56,694,513, forward strand.
TGTACCATCGCACGTTTGTGGATGGGTTGATGAAGCAGCTAGTGATATTAATAAGCAGCAGTCATCAACACCTGTCAGCTACCTGTCATGCATTCAGAAAGTATATTACAAATGCTAAGTGGTACTACTACAAGAAAATTTCAACTGACACAAGCAACCATACCACAAAAGCAAAGCACTTGATGTAAAGGGTGGATGCAGCTGGCAAAGGACAGGGTTAATTGGAGAGACATGGGAGAGGCCTTTGTCCTGCAGTGGGTGTAGTAAGGTTGATGATGATATATTTATTATACAGCTCCTCGACAGCTCCTACATCACAGAACACCACTTTCTTAGTTCTGCTCCTACAAAAACAGACCGTTTAACACTGCCCAGTCCGAACCTCTCAGCAAGCTCCTTAACACGTCACACTATGCAACAATAAAACAGACCCTCTAGGTTTCAAAATTTATTTCTCATTTGTAATGCAACAGCTCGGGCTTGCATCTCCTGGTGTATCAGCTACACCACACTCTAGCAGGAAAGTCAAAACGCAATTAGACAGTTGCAAATGCTTCAGAGCATTTCCAAACAGGGTAGCTGCATGCAAAATGATGCAATTAAGTAATATGATAATCTTTGAGAACTCCACCCTTACGGTAAACACTTCTGAAAAAAACACATTAAGAGCTCTCTAAACATAGCAGTCAACACAAAGTAAGCAGAGGTCTGCTATTTTGGAATGTTTTTGTGAATCTAATCATATTTCCCATTACACACAGCTGGGAAACACAGACCTTCTCGCTAACCATCACATGCACTACATCTAACACAACCCTGACCATCCCTGTTGCAAATAGCGCAGGAGAAACCTTCATAGCATTCAATCTGGAAATGCACGCACATTCCAACCACACTTATCCAGTCCCTTTCACAAACCTCTGCTTGAAACTGTTCTATATAAATTGTTTGTTTGTTGTCAGGGAATACATCTTCTCAGGGCAGGTAGTAACCACTGCATCGACCACGACAGTGATAGGAGAATAAGAATGGGGTGGAGTGCATTTAGCAGGCACTCTCAGATCATGAATGGCACGTTACCAGTATCCCTCAAGAGGAAAGTACATAACAGCTGTATCTTACCTATTCCCCCCTTGGGGGGCAGAAATGTGGAGGCTAACCAAAAGGGTTCATCTTAAGTGACAACGCAGTGAGCTATGGAAAGTACAATGATGGTGGAAAATTAAAGGAGTTATAGACACCTCACTTTTGGGTGCATGTTTTCTTCTTTGTAATAAGGCATAAGGCATTGTTATACATGAATTACCACACGGTATTCTCCAGCGACCTCTAAATAATTTAAAATCGAATTTCTTACTCATGCTTTTTGGTTTCGGTTTCAACAGCTGAACGATGACTGTGACGTCAAAGAGAGGTTATAGGCAATGTGAAGCATGAAAAACTGCAACATAATCAGTGCTTTCACATTCGTTATCATTCTGGCTCTTGAGGAAAGGCTGGCTTCAGGACTGTAGTGAATTAAAACAATGAAGCAGCAATTATATTGCAGTTTTTTCATGCCTCACGTGAATATAACCACACTTCACTTTGATGTCACAGCCATCGTTTGGCTGTTCAAAACGAAACCGAAACAGCACGAAAAAAAATTTCTATTGTAAACTATTCAGTGGTTGTAGGTGAATACCACATGGTGATTCATGCATAATAATGTCCTCCACAACATTGTAGAGAAGAAAACATGCCACCAAAATTAGGTGTCTATACTCCTTTAAGAGACAGGAAGATGACTGAGTGGGTCAAGGAACAAAAATGGGTTCATGACATCCTAGTCGAAATCAAGGAAAAATGAATGCTCTTCGGCAGGTCATGCAATGCGAAGGCAAGCATAGCACGGGGCGGCGAAGAGTCAGGCGAGCAAATGAGATTTAGAAGTCTGCGGGGTTAATTTAAGGTGGCCACACGGTTAATTGGAGGCACAGGGTCGTCCACTCTTAGTTAGAATGTCGCTCTGTGCTGCTGGCGCTCTGCGAGACGCCTCTGGCGGGTGCCGTAGAAACTAATGCGCAAGAGCAGTGAGAATCGCAGGCGGGGCTTCGCGCATTGTCTCCTACAGTGCGCTCTGTATTGCGGTGAAGCGGGCTTTAATTTTGCACTGCGTCCGCATAACGCCGATCACAGAAATGTTTCTGGCTAAACAAAATGCTGGTGAGAAGTCTATCAGCTGCATTTATCCCGCTGCAGAAACAGTACCAATATGTTCTGCTTGCCTGGTTAAGTTAAAACCTACAAATAAGGACTCTGGGGAGAAAATGCATGCCACATAAGTCAAACCTTTGCTACTGTTACTGCAATGGGATAAAAGCGGCTGATAGGCTTCTCAGCGGTCTTTTGTTTAGTCTGGAATGTTTCTGTGGTCGGCGTTATGCGGACGAAGTGAAAAATTGAAGCCCACTTCACCACAACACAGTGCACTGTAGCAGATGCACTGTAGCATTAGTTTCTTTGGCACACGCGGAGCGCCGTCAGCACGGAGCGATATTCTAAGAGTGGACGACCCTGTACATGGGAGAGGCTTTCGACCCGCAGCGGGCGTAGTCGGGATGATTATGATTATAAGGATAATAGCGATTGATTCTTTCCTGTCCAAATAATGAAATATAGAAAATGTACTGAAAGTTTCTACAGCAACAAACCTCTAAGCCACATTCGTGTTGACTATACCTGAACTGCTGGGCTTTTCTGCTTCAGGCACTTGTGATCTCAAAGCAGTCATGACAACCCCAGTGTACTGTTGCTTTCACAATAGCCTGCGAAATTGTATACCCCCCGAAGATGGTGACCAACAAAGACTGCACAATGACTGCAGTGGATAACATCCAAAACAGTTCCAATGTTTGGTTTTTCACTCAGTCGAACACTCCACTCAAACGTGTACTAGTGTGGGCCAGATACAAAAGCACTACTGCCATTTTGGCAATGTTCTTTACAGGGCCATGTTGCTTGCTCTGCAACTCGACAAACTTAATTTTAGGCATATCACGTGAGGTTGTGATAGGAGCCCTGTTGACACTACATGCTGGGCAAGGTTGAAACTGATGAGGACTGGAATGATCAATCATACAAAAGATATTGCACAATAAGCTGACAAACATAGGCGAAGTTAATTAAAAGTCAGGCACATGAAATATACTTGAACTACACAGAAAAACATCAATGCTGTTTTGTCCGATCACATAAAATCATTGAGTAATTTAATTCAGAGGGCCTTTTACTACCAGCAGCTTCTCCCTTTAAGTGATAATGGAGGCTTTCGGAAAACAAGTCACAGTTGTCTTGCAGTAGTCTCGAATTTGTGTTTTAGCATGTGCAATTACTTGAAATGTGTTATTTTCACTGTACCCTTTTGTTACAGAATGGCTATCTGCAGGACCACAAAAAGTTCATGCCTTAGTAAATGAGCTGATGCCAATAAAAGAAGCAAACGAAAGAGTACAACAAGCGGCACTTTTCCATATTCCACCATTTTTAATTAACAAAATTTACTCTGCTTGAAGACACGCAGCACGTTAATTGCCGAATTCCAATTGCTAGCACAAGTCTTTATTAATGTGTGGTGTCACCAACTCTACCAAATTTTAGAGGTATCAAACGTTGCTCAACGTCTCCGCATTCTTCATGACGCTTTCCGACAATGGTGAGGCAACGGATACGCCTAACGAAAGCCTGCCTATGCGGTTAGGTGCACCCAAATGTCATTTCAGGCTGTGGACACATAGCCAAGCCGAATGCCGCAGACGGCACAGGCCGACACAGAACGCCCACCAATTGTTCCTCAATGAAAGTAAGAACCGTCGGCGCACTTGTCACCACACCGAGAACGTTGCTTGCGTGCTGCCCACAACTCGGGACGAGCGATCTTTGTTGCAAGGCGCTTCGGTAACTTTCCTATACTTACCTTACAAGCACCTGCACTGCTAACAGCGCCGAGCTCGTCAACCCACCAAGAATATATATCTGACTTTGCAGCGCGAGACGCTGTAGAGCACAAAGCGCATGGAAACAGTCAGGCGACCGGTGATGTGATGAACTCCTCAACACCGGGTGAAACTAACACTGCTCACAAGAATGCGACGGCACCACTGCACATCCATACATGTCCCTACTTTAATCAGCAGGCAGGACGCATGGAGGTCACGTAGAGATTACGGTGGCGACATTCGGGCTCCAAAGTTTCAGTAGGTCACAGGCTGAACTATTCATGGAACTATACGCGAGTACAATGGGCGCCGCCATTAAACATGGCAGTTACAATGAGCACTAGAGGGAAAACGCAGCAAAACAAGACGTGTATGTTTGAAGCGTGCAACAGTGCCCGCTTCCACACCCCTGTTACCCCTCTTCCACAGCTGGCAAAAAAAAAAAAAAATGCGGCAAGCATAGTTGACTGGTTTGCTAGAACGCTGACCGATATCCGCTGTCAACACAGTCAACTACGGTTAACTGGATCTAGTTCACTATACGGTCAACACACAGCTTTTTTTTGTTCACCTCGCTGTAAGTACAAAATAGGAGCAGAAACACGTAACTTTACTGCGTGTTTTCTTCTTTAAAATGATGTCTTAGTCCCTAGTATGCAAGCATCAGCGCGTGGTATTCATCCACGGCCGCTAAATAATGATAATTGAATTTCTTCTGAAATACTGTTTTGGTTTGGGTTTCGTCAACAAACGATGACTGTGGCGTTTCGTTGAACATTAGGGTCGCGTAAATCACAGAAAAACGCCAATACAAACGATGATGCGTAGTTTTTACTCTCTACAGTTATACCAGACTGCTCCAAGAGAAACAACGTACCAGCAAATATGTTGCAGTTTTTTTTTTGTGCCTCACGTGACTTGAAGTTCACCTACACGTCACGGTTTTCTGTTTATTTGATTCCAGTAGGGTCTCATGTTGAGACATTACATATCGTTCGGTCATGGACGATGGAAAGCTCAGGTGAGGCCCTTGCTATCCGAGCTGCACGCCAAAAAGTGCTGGAAGTGATTTCGCCAGGACCACTGGGCCGATGGCCGTCGGCGCAGCCAATAGTAGTAACGTTAAGTTACAGTGCCTAGGAGGTTTCTGAGATACCTTCTAGGCACTATAGTTGGATGCAGTGGCGTCGTCTGCTGCTTGCTGCGCAAGCGCACTGAGACGGCGGCCATGTATAGGGTGGGTCATAGAGCTACTACTACCAAGGGGGCGGGGAGGTGAGGGAGAAGGGGGAGCCTTCACGTCCGGCTTCAAAAAATGTGACGTAACGACCTCTCCTGAATTATTTCCTTCCTCCGTGCGTTCGGCTGATGAAATCGAAACAGTGACAAGAAGAAATTCAATCCGCATCTGTCTAACGCATTGTTCGGAGAAAGAAAACAAGCAAGCAAAAATTTGGTGCCTATAGTCCTATAAGGTATTTATCACCTCAGCTTTTTCGCTTATCTATCTACGCACCAACGCAAACTGACTCGATGCGCCTTGTTTCCATGTACGTTGCCTCTTTATTTATCTTTTTTTTTAATCTTCCCAAATGCGCATCATCGCACGCGCGTATTTAATAATAATAATAATAATAATTGGTTTTTTGGGGAAAGGAAATGGCGCAGTATCTGTCTCATATATCGTTGGACACCTGAACCGCGCCGTAAGGGAAGGGATAAGAGAGGGAGTGAAAGAAGAACGGAATAAAGAGGTGCCGTAGTGGAGTGATCCGGAATAATTTCGACCACCTGGGGATCTTTAACGTGCACTGACATCGCACAGCACACGGGCGCCTTAGCGTTTTTCCTCCATAAAAACGCAGCCGCCGCGGTCGGGTTCGAACCCGGGAACTCCGGATCAGTAGTCGAGCGCCCTAACCACTCAGCCACCGCGGCGGGTGCGCGTATTTATGAAGAATTCACTTCCAGTGCCCGGAGATGTGCTGTTTGAGAACATGAGTGCTTGAACACACGAATGAACATGGAGTACAGTGAATGCCCTCAACACTTGTATGCTTAAGCATGTGACGCTGTAAGTGCACTTTCTGAGTCGCCGAATAAGAACAAACTTCACATTTGTGAGGTTTTTCGGCTGTGTGCGTACGCTTGTGCTGAACAAGCTTGCTACTTGAAGCCCCTGCATAAAGGCACTTGTTGCACTTGTAGGGTTTCTCGCCTGCGTGCGTACGCTTGTGCACAACTAGACCGTTACTTGCGGCCGATGCAAAAGGGCAGTTTTCGCACTTGTAGGGTTTCCCCCCGTGTGCGTTCGTGTGTGGCGAAGTAGATCGCGAGATGAAACAGCTGCAAAACTGCACAGGTTGCATTTGTATGGTTTTTCCCTCGTGTGGGAGGTTACATGCATTTTAAGGTTGTAGGACGCCGCAAACACGTTTGGGCGCGAGGAGCAGTTAAATTGCACTCCTGCCGCGCGCGATTCCATGTGTCCCAGAACATCGGCATGTTGGGCAGAAGTGTACGGACAGAGGTTGCATCTCAACGGCTCTCCTGTTAGGTCAAGGTGCTCATACGGAACAGAAGCTTCTTCATTCGTAACCAGCGAAAACCACTGGTGCTCTAAATTTCTAGGGATCACACATCCGAGCCTAGAGGTTGACGGCGATTGCGTAACAGAATTCGGATGAATGTACTCGGGACTGGATACAGCATCTGCAATCAAAGTTGATAAAAAGTGTACGTTACGCAAATTTATCGGTTATTTTCTTACTTCCGCGTTCGGCAACGTTTTCATGCAATGCTACAAAAATTCTATATCATTTGGCACATTGCAGTAAATCAAATTATTGCTAAACAACTCAAAGTATATGGAAACACTCAGAAAATACACATCGACGAGTAATGAAACTGTAAGTAGAATTTTCAAGCGTGGACATTGGTAATTGTGTAGTAGTGCGCGCACAGTCGTTGATGCAGTTTTTGCGGGCGGGTTTGCAAATGCAATTGTTATAGAACTCCGAAGTGGCGAACTATTGCCTCCGCATTTTCCATAAATCAACTACGACATCTACGACGGGGTCTGACGCCTGCACACTCTATGAAGCTCTAGGCTGAATATATGCCCATCACAACGTGCTAACGCTATTTTATGATCACCTTTTACATTTATACCGTACGCTGGTAACATCGTTTCGAAGCACATAAGTTTAGTTTTGTTTTATGTGGCTTACGTTCCGAAGCGACTCGCGTTATGAAGGAGGCCGCAGTGGAGGGCTCCGGACGCGCAGTGATCGCGCAGTTCAAGGGTCCGCAGCATTCCCGATCCATAGAAATGAGGTCACACTTAAAACAAAGGCACTTGCGGTTTATTCTGCTGAAACTCCTGATAATTCTTATCACCACTTTCTATATCAATTAATAAATTAGTATTGTATCTGGGCCAATCAATCAGATTTGTATCTGGAACGTCCGAAATTCGTATGAAATGCGACGAATATGCGAGGGGAAGAAATGGCTTTCTGGAGGGCATGCAATGCGAAGGAAAAATAACCGCTGCTCCTTAAGGACAACGGAGCTACTGCGTGTCTGGCGGCCCAGGAAGAATGTAGCAAAGGAGTGATACATGGATCGATCATGCGGAACCTATGACCCTAGATCATCTGGACTGGTAAAAGAACCCTGAGATCATAGGGGTCAGAAGATTAGGAAATACAGCGATAATGGTGCTAATTCTCTTCCAGGACGACAAGGTACAGTTCCACACCTACTATTTATTTATTTATTTTATTTATTCAATACTGCAGGCCTTTACGGCCCAAGCAGGAGGGGCATACACTTGGCATCAGCGTATAGAACGAAGATAGCAAATAATAATTTCAAAACACTTGTTCTATGGGCAATAGAACATGAGCAAAACAAGGACTAAACGAAATGCAAACCGAGCTCTTCATTTGGGGAAGTCAAACAGAAACAAACAGAAGTAAGCCAATGAATGAAATATGCAAAAATGAAATGTCAAACTTGCAGCAAGGCAAAAACACGATCAGTTTGGGCAACCAAAAAGCAGACAAGAAAAATATTCAAGAGCAATTCAAGGTTTCAATTGAATCAACGCTGGTTAGAAGAGGCAGAGGTAAGTTGTTCCAATCTGTTATCGTGCGAGGAAAAAAAGAATATTTAAAAACATTAGTTCTGGTGCTGTATGGCGTTAGAGAGTCATCGTGTCGATGTCGTGTTCGGCGTGCCGTAAGTAGTGTTATGTACGGATCAGGAGTCAGAGCAAGAAGGTTATTTTTTAAGAAGGAACATAAATTTTAAGCGCTGAATTTTTCTTCTCAGTTCCAGTGTCGGTATTCCATGTTGTTTCATTAGTGCTGTCGGGGAATCAGTTGTACGGTACTTCGAAAAAATAAACCTGACTGCCTTACGCTGTATTCTTTCGAGAGCGTCAATGTTAGTTTTGGTATAAGGGTCCCACACTACGCATGCATATTCAAGTTTTGGTCTTATTAATGATGTATAAGCTAAAAGTTTAGTTTCGGCGGGGACATGCTTCAATTTATTACGGAGAAGGCAAAGTTTCCGAAAAGCTGTGTCACATACGTTAGTTATGTGAGTGTTCCAGTTTAGGCTGTTTGTTAGTGTGACGCCAAGATATTTATACTCGCTGACTTCGGTTAGTGGTTCTGTCCCGAGGGCATAGGGAAAAGAAAGGTTATTAAGTTTCTTGGTTATTTTCATATACACTGTTTTGTCAGCGTTCAATTGCATATCCCAACAATGACACCAGGAAAGAATATTTTGTAGATTAGTATTAAGAGTTATCTGGTCATCCTCGCTTGACACTTCCCTGAACAGCACGCAGTCGTCTGCAAACAATCGTATTTGGACGGGTTCAGTAATAACGCTCACAATGTCATTAATATATATTAAAAACAACAATGGTCCTAGCACGCTGCCCTGAGGGACGCCGGAAGTAACTGGAAGTTCATGGGAGTAGTAAGTATCAATATTAACAAACTGTCTACGATCAGTGACATACGCAGCAACCCAGTTAATAATGAAAGGAGGAAGGTTAATCATTTTAAGTTTTTCAATAAGCTTAGAGTGTGAAACAAGGTCAAAGGCTTTCCTGAAGTCTAAAAAAATAACGTCCACCTGGCCGGATTTGTCTAAAATTCTAGCAAGGGAATGGATTACCGTTGTTAATTGTGTCACCGTAGAAAATCCTTTACGAAAACCATGCTGCGCAGGTGAAAGTATATTGTTATCCTCCAGAAAATCTCTGATGAAGTTGGCTATGACGTGTTCAAGCATCTTACAACAAGATGATGTTAACGAAATTGGTCGGTAGTTAGTAATCATTGTGGGGTCTCCCTTCTTAGGCACTGGTACTACACGTGCCGTTCGCCAGTCAGGGGGAAGGGCTGCAGTGGACAGTGACGCACCGAAAATTATTACCAGAAAGTGTGACAGCATTTCTGCGTATCGGCGCAGAAAAACATTCGGTATGTTATCCGGTCCTGGGGTAGATTTTGTTTTTAGATTAAGGATCATAGAAAGCACACCTTGAGCGGATACAAATTCAGGAGATACATTTGATAAAGGTGAAAAGGGAAGTGCAAGCTCTTCTGAGTTAATAAACACACTGTGGAAGAATGCATTAAAGTGTTCGGCGATACTTTGCTTTTCGACAACGGGAATGCCATCTTTAATTATTTGATCCACTGCCTTGTTCTTTTTGCTCAGAAATTTCCAGAATTTTTCTTGAGCCGTACGAATAAAGTGCGGCAAAGTGTTATTGAAATAATGCCGTTAGGCATGCCCAATTGACGAGCTCAGCGTAGCTTGTAAGTTCTGTACTGTAGTTGGTGAGGCATTCCGTCGTCTTAAGCGTTTTATTTTTCTTTTCAAGTGAATGACTTCACGCGTTATCCAAGGGTTTTCATTTCCTGTTTTCTTTGTTTTCGTTGGAACGAAATTTTCGATGCAATAAGTGCAGATTTTTTTGAACTTGTCCCAAAGTTCTACTACATTGCTTCCGTGAAAGTTGCTTAGGTGTAAATCGAGGTAATCTAAGTCCTTCACTTGTACAGTTTTTGCCTTCTTAGCGGTACATTTTTTTAAATGACACGAATAGTACACCATCCTATGATCAGACATTCCATGTTCAATTGATACTGAAAAATTCTCGATTGTTTTGCTCACGAAGACAAGATCAAGCATTGATGATGAAGAACCATGCACTCGCGTTGGTAAGTTGACAACTTGGTGCAAATTGTGGCATAAGATTATTTCACGCATATAATTAACATGAGTGCTAAATTCGCCACTAGAAGAACAATGTTCCCAGTTAACTCCTGGAAGATTAAAGTCCCCCACTAAAAAAATTTTTTTATGTACGAATGAACTGACATGCTCACGCAAATCACACAGGAATTGAGGTGGTGAGCCAGGCGCTCGATAAACGGCAAATAGCAAGAATGAATGTTCGTAGTAAGAAATCTTTAGGCTAATAGTTTCAATGCTATCAGCCTGACACAAGAGAGTTGCTGACAAGTTTTGCTTTACCAGCACACCCACCCCGCCTCCCCTCGTTGATCTGTCACGACGGAAAACACTGTAAGATGGTGGAAAGGCGTCTTCATCATCTATGCCACTGTGTAGCCAAGTTTCGGTCAAAACAACGATGTGCGGGTTGTAACCTAAGATAATAGCCTCTAACTGATCACTTTTGTTAACAATGCTGCGTGCATTTATATTTAATATGCGCATATCTTTCGTATCAGTCCGGAGAAGTCAGTCTTGTTTAGCACTGTTATATTTACCAATTTTTTTCCTACAGTTTTTAGCGTCATCCCAAATGTAAAGGTCGTTGTCGACTCGAAGTTTCTCGTTGATTAGTTGAACTTTTTTTTTGTGCTCCCTTTCCTCTGAAGTACTGTCCCACAAATGTTTACGCTTCCTGAGCGTGTTTCGTGAGTAATCGTTTTGAACAGAAGTATTAGAACCTTTGAGTTTGAAAGCATTTTGCATGACACTTTTCTTTTCTTCGTAATCTTGAAAATATAAAATTACTGGCCGCGTTTTATCGCTCTTGCCGATCCGATGTATTCGGGCTACAGACTTGCACGTGATTTGTAACTTGGTAGAAAATATATCAGTTAGAATTTTACGACGCAGTACAGCCTCTGTCTCTTCTGGTTCCTCTGATACCCCAAAAACCAGTAAATTCGAGCGTCTACTTTTATCCTCCAAATCCGTAATTTTCGCTTCTAAGGCTTTAACCGTGCTTTCAAGTGCTTCCACGCGCGCGGCTTGTTTCTCCATTTCTGTAAATCGAGTCTCCCAGTCCGTCAGACGTGTTTCCATGCTAGTTTGTTGTATACGAAGTGCTGCAACATCCTCAATTAATTTATTCTGTCCCAAAAGCAGTTTTTCAAGCAGTTCATTTGTGCTGGAACCTTCCGTGTCAGATCCGGGATTCAACTCGATATCTCCGCTCAAGAGGAGCAAGCATACGCAGTACACGTCATACACCATTAATACAGCTTGCTGTGGGCACGGCAAGACCAAAAGACAACGGTTGTCGCTTTTAACAGAGCTGTAGTAAGCACTAACCTGTACAAGGCAGAAGAATGGTCTGTTAGGCCACATGGTCGCTCGCGGTCCGCCGTGCCCACTGAAGTCGAAGGCTTGAAGTTGCTCTTTTATATTCCAAAGCGATGAGGTCACGTGTCGTGATGGTGGCGCTGTCGGTGCATCACGGAACAGTAAAGATATCGCCAAAGGAAGAAGAGAGCTTCGGTCCCTTGATAACCTTGACGCAGCCGCAGATCGGGGATCAGCAACTGCATCTGGCAGGTTTGGAAGGTCGATCTGCCCGTCAACTTGGTTGATTTGCTTTGTTGTTCCGACGAGACCAAAAGCAAGGACCTGTACAAGGCAGAAGAATGGTCTGTTAGGCCACATGGTCGCTCGCGGTCCGCCGTGCCCGCGATACATCAAGAGATGTCTGCTCTACAAGAAGAAATACGAAGTTTGCGAAGCATGCGGAAGGCTCTGACACAGATCAGACATTTCCCCGGACCCGACCGACGTCAGGTGCCGCAGCTGCGGCATGGACAGGCCGCCAGACGGCCACACCTGCACAACAAAGTGCATGCTCTGTGGCAGAGAACACGAGCTGGGTAACAAGACATGCCGGGAAGCCTACTGAACTCCGTACATACTTTAGAAGAGACAGTGGGATATCAAGCTTCGACAAGAAGAAGCACGGCAGAAACAGTCTTCGGCCGGGAGCCAGAGCACATCGAGAACCAGGAACGACCAGCGATAGGGAAGATCTGGCTCCTTCCAGCCCCTAAGAAGGGCCGGCTCCAGCAGCTGGCTCAGCTCGCGGTTACTCTCCAGCTCCAGAACCCGCTCGGGCTTCAGAGGTCGCTCGAGCTCCAGAATCCGCTCGAGCTCCAGGGGAAGGTCGTCATCTTCTGGGCGGAAGCAAGACAAGCCTTAACAGGTGAACTGGGTAGATAAGGTCTCCCCTTAGAAAAATAAGGAGTCTGAGGACGTTGCCAACTAAAGAAAATGGTCGAGCAACATAGCAAGAGAGTCTATGACCTCTAGCAAGAAAGCGCCGCGCTCAAGAAAGAAAAGAACAGATCTTTTGTTAACAAAGTGACCCATATAGTTAAACCCAACCCTTTGGTAGACAACTGAGTGGAGATTAACGTAGAAGAATCACGCTCACTCCCTATGAAAAGAAGGATAGGCGAAGATGTGTCCCAGAAGCCAGAGTAGACAAGGTGGAGGCCACAGTAGAACTAAAGGGCAAAGTGAACAACCTCATAGAAACGGTTAAGAGAAACACAAACAAAATTCAGAGACAGAACGTAATTCATAAGCACACATAACTGGCAAATGATGGATATGGAAAGCAGATTCCTTAATCTCAGCACAGTATTACAGCTACCGACCCCAGTCACCGAGGACATACAAACAAAGAACCATGGCCAGCAGCAACAGACATACGGCTTGGCAGTGAAATTGCTGCGGGCTCCGTCGCAAAAAATCGGCCCAGTAGTAGCTCCTTCTAGGCAAAGACAATCCGGACATTAGCGAACTGCAATAAACAGGAGGTGAAGCTAAATTATCAGGCTACGCCTCGCACGTTAGGCACCGCACAGACAAACCAATCGTAGTAACTACGCTGGCTAGAAGCATAGCAGTCATCGAGCACGACAGAGATCGACTACATAGACCACGTCCTGGTCGAACTCATTCCAACAAAGAAACACAAGCATAGCCTACTTATACTCAATATGTATAGCAGGCCCACTCAGATGAAAGTCCCTTTCGGACGCCTTCTCCTGAACACTAAAAATCGCAAAGGGACATGCATTCATAGTGATGGGAGACTAACGCTTAGCGCACAGCATGTGGATGCAAGAAAGACCTAGCCAAAGGCAGAAAACTCCGGCTGGACGCTCTGCGGGAGGGTTTCACCATAGTGACTGACCCCCATACTCCAACAAGAACAGGCAACAGTGTCACGTCAGATACGTCCCAAGACCTCACCTTTGTTAAGAACGTAAACGAAGTTTTTATACCGTCGTCGTCACTTCGAATGACGTGGTTGTTGCGACGCGCATCGTGTCTTTGAATATTCTCACATCTCTTAACTCTCATACTGTCTGCAAGTGGCAGCGATTGTGGCTTAGCTTGAACCAGCGGGCCGGCCCGTGCACTTCCCTTTTCTTTCTTCCTTCAGTAACAACAAAAACAACGAAAACAGCAGCAGTCAGCATAGACGAGAGAGGAAAGCGCCCCGCGAAGTGTCCGTCACGCAGGGGACCTTAAAACGAGGTCCGCAAGCGATATCTGCCCACCCCGCGGATAGCGCCCGCTTTCGTATTGTATAACTGGGTTTAGAAGAGTTTAGAGAGGAGGCTTAGACCCTTCGGAAATTTTTTTTTCTTCGCCTCACTGGTTCAATATCTCTTTGTGCTGTAGCTATTGACGAGTACTGCATTGCGTGCGTCGCTCAGGTTTGCGTAATTATTGGCAATTTGTCATCATTACGATAATCCTCAGCCTGACTACACCCGCTGGAAGGCAAACGCCTCTCCCATGTCTTTTGTCACCCTGCATTTTGTCTGCTGCGCCCACCCTATGCATGAAAATTTCTTAATCCTATCCATCCACCTAGCATTCTGTCCCCCCCTGATACTGCTTGCGTTCCCTTGGAATCCACTCCGTTACCCTTAGGGACCAGCGGTTATCTTGCCTTCGCATTTCATGCCCTGCCCAGACCCATTTCTTCCTTTTGATTTCGATTAGGATGTCATTAACCCGCGTTTGTTCCCTCACCCACTCTGCCCGCTTATGGTCTCTTAACGTTACACCTATCATTTTCCTTTCCATGGCTCGCAGCGTTGTCCTTAACTTAAGCTGAACGTGGAGGCGGTTTGTAATATCTCTGAATCGCGTCCCTGGCATGAAGGTGTGGTTCAGTGAACCTTTGTATGCCTGCGACCCACTCTCTGGGCTGAAACGGCGAGAGCCACATTCCTCCTCCTCACCTTTTGTCCATTGGTGGTAGTATTCCGACTGAAAGTCCATGGCATCGCCGATTAGGTCACGTGGGGATAATTATTCCGGACTAAGGGCGGCTGGTTAAGCACACCACAAGTGCGTATGATGAAATTCGGCAGTCGTTCCTTGTCTAAGGTGAGGCACTGTGAACTCCTGTAAAGAATGAAAAGGGAATATTTTGAAACGGTCCAGTATTGCGAAGTACACCAGGAAGCGAAACGTTTACGTGGTACACCCCTAGCTGATAAACGTTCTCCCGCCTTTCATGTGAGGCAGCCTGAAATGCACTTGGTCGTGTTTTCCCGGTTACCTTTGAGCTTACGGTTTCGATTCCTGATTTAACGCGATCGTTGACGTAATATCTTTTTTCCTGGTCTGATGTACCCGAGTACTTCGGGATAGTGCAACAGCTGGCGTTCGTTTCCTGCTCTTTCTACATCTCAAACCGGTCAAGTGTGTTGTGCTCAGGATCAAGACACCAAGTGACTCGTAGTGTTCATCGACCTGCGTTCATCGACCACCTCACCTGCCAAATTACATTGTGGTAATGATAACGAATGGCTGTTTTTGTACACCAACATTAGAAGTGTTGTAGCTAACGGTATTGCACTATCATCTTTCATCGATTCATGTCAAGCTTCTTTAGTGGTACTAACTGAGACGTGGCTGAACGACACTATTCATGATGT
This sequence comes from Amblyomma americanum, assembly GCF_052857255.1. Taxonomy (NCBI): domain Eukaryota; kingdom Metazoa; phylum Arthropoda; class Arachnida; order Ixodida; family Ixodidae; genus Amblyomma; species Amblyomma americanum. The sequence goes on from NC_135506.1 coordinate 56,709,772, forward strand.
CAACATCTTTACCAGTGCATGCAATTTCAAAATTTTTTCGCTGCGATAGACAATTGCGAAGGGGGGGCGGTGTTCTCATCGCGATAAAGGAGGATTTCATTGCCACACCTATCGTTATCGATTCTTTCCTTGAATGTGTTTGGGTTTCTTTGAATGATGGTGCATTTCGTGTCATCATCGGCGTTTTCTACCGTCCTCCCGACATGTCTGGTGCGTTTTCAGATGAATATCATCGGGTGCTCAGTGAAATGTATGCGCGTTTTCCCAATTCCGCTGTTATTATATTTGGAGATTCCAATTTTCCAAGAATTAATTGGTCAACACTTTCCGTAGTGGACACAGATGCAGAAGCACATTCTTTTCTCAGCACTTGCCTTGATTTTTCACTAACACAACTCATTAACCAACCAACACGATCAACTAAAGCCTCTTCCAATGTACTTGACTTAGTTCTCACAAACAAACCTGATATATTTTCAGGCATAACTCATGAGGAACGCATCTCTGACCACGATGTTATCACTGGGTACATTAAATTTCGCACTAGTAAAAAGATAACTACTAAAAAGAACATAATATGTTACGGCAAAGCAAATGTTGATGCAATTAATGCAGAATTATTAATGTTCTCTGATAAATTTTTGCATGATTTCTGCTCTCGCTTTATAGAGCAGAACTGGATCCTTTTTAAAACTGCCCTCAATGATCTCATCGACCAGTTCATTCCCATGTTAACCATTACCTGTGATAGCAGTTCTCCTTGGTTTACCAACCGTCTTCGGCGGCTGAATAACAATAAGAAAAAACTATACAGACAGGCAAAACTGAATGATCTTGTGAGTTCACATGACAAATACAGAGCATGTGAAAAGGATTATAAGGCACTATTAAAATCTACTCGGCGCAACTTTTTTTCTCATGACTTGTCTTCCATGCTGAAAAATAATATTCGCCGTTTTTGGCGTGTGGTAAACCCAGTAATTCGACCTGACATCACTCTTACAGATTCTGTTGGTGTTCCCATCCCTGATTCAGAGTGCGCTCAACTTCTTAACGATGTGTTTGTAACTGTGTTCACAGATGAAGACATTACATCCTTGCCTACATTAAGCGCACTAGTGGAACTAACTATGGACGAGATAGTCATCAGTGAGCCTGGTGTTTTACCTCTACTAAACAATCTCAAAACATCTTCTAGCGCTGATCATATGGGCTTCAATAATAAAATTTTAAGGAATACATCACATAGCATTTGTTCCATGTTAACCGCATTATTTTCCCAGTCGCTATCAACTGGCACCATTCCTAACGACTGGCGCATAGCTAAGATAATACCCATTTTCAAATCAGGTGATCGTGCTTCGCCGCTTAACTATCGTCCCATCTCCTTAACAAGTACAGTTTGTAAATTACTCGAGCATATTATACATACTCAGGTCATCAACTACCTTGAAGATCATAACATTATCTTCGATCATCAGCACGGTTTTCGCAAGGGCTACTCATGCGACACCCAACTTGCCGGTTTTATTAACGATATTCATGCACTGATTGACGCTGGTTTCCAAGTTGACGCAATATTTTTAGATTTTTCTAAAGCATTTGATCGCGTTCCACACCAAAGGTTGTTGCTTAAACTTTCCCAACTGAACATTCACCCTAATATTATTGCATGGATAGCAGATTTTCTCTCATCTAGAATTCAGTTCACATCAGTTAACAACTCTAACTCATGTTACGCTAATGTTACGTCTGGAGTTCCACAAGGCAGTGTACTGGGACCTTTACTTTTCCTTATCTATATTAATGACTTACCCAATTGCGTGACGTCCAGAATCAGACTATTTGCTGACGATTGTGTGCTTTATCGACGTATAACCTGTAACACTGACAGCCAGCCACTGCAGTCTGATCTTGAAGCGATAAGCACATGGTGTTCTAATTGGTTAATGCTTTTAAATCTTTCCAAAACTAAGCTCATGTCTTTCACTAACAAGCCACGTATTCCTACCGCCTACTTTCTTGATAACAATAGTGTAGAATTCACCACAAGTTACAAGTATCTTGGTATTAACCTACAATCCGACTTATCATGGAATCATCATATTAATCTCACTCTTGCCTCCGCTAACCGTACTTTCGGACTTCTCAAACATAATTTAAAAGAGGCCGCGACACATGTAAAAAAACTAGCGTACACCACATTAATCCGTCCGAAACTCGAATACGCGTCTGCCATTTGGGATCCTCATCAGAATTATATCATCAGTAACATCGAAGCCCTGCAAAACCGTGCTGCGCGATTCATCTTTTCTGATTATTCATGTTACACCAGCGTCACCTCATTGAAGACTAAAGCCGAGTTAGATAACTTAGCACTGCGCCGAAAAATTTCCCGTCTGTCACTTTTCCACAAGCTTTATCACCATCCTTCCCTTCATGATGAATTCTTTCAGCCACCGCCAGTTATCTTTCCACGTCGCGATCATCCTTACAAAGTTAAACGCATTAACTGCCAGTCATTCCATTATGCCTATTCTTTTTTACCACGCACAATAACCGAATGGAACGCTTTGCCATCAGAAATTGCGACTGAATCTGATCTTAATAAATTCCAACATCTTATGCACTCATGTTTCAACAACTAAAAAAGGTATTTTTTGAGCGTTCTTTTCTTCCGCCTTGTCTTCTTTTTATTTTATATTTTTTTTGTACTTCAGCGCACCTTTTCCCGTGTTGTCTTTTTCTTTTTCTAGCGGTGCTGTTATTTATGCTCAAATTTTGCTGTTATGTGCATTGTTGCGACCCTTTCTGTGTATGCCTATTTATGATTAATATTTTGTGATTTCTGTTTTATTTTAGTGCAATATCTTTAACCTTATAACAATGCTTTGTACTTACTCCCCCCCCCCCCCATGTAATACCCTCAAATGAGGGCCTTTGGGGGTATTTTGAATAAATAAATAAATAAATAAATAAATATTTCTGTGCAGCCCTTTCTTCACATTGTGCGTAGACTGACGACGCTCGGGCAGCTCAGGTTGCCTTTCACTTTCTTCAAGAAACGGGTGTTTGTTGAACGTTTGAAAAAAAAAAGAGGCTCCATCGAAGAGGTGCAGCAGCCGCAGTGCTTCATTCGCGAAACCGGATTTAGCAAATAATGGTGACTCGAAAGACTTGCTTTCTATCTCCTGCTGCGGGGCGCCATTTTGGAGGGAGAGCGAGTACGTAGTGTTTACCCCTGTGTCGCCGTAACAGCCACTGCTGAAATAATCCACCGTTTTTTTGCAGGTACGCATGTTCCATGACCTGTCAACCCTCACGGTGACCAAACGAGACATGGAGTGCACCAATAAAACCGAGAAGGTGAGATTTGTTGGTAAGCTAATACGGACGAAGTCTGATCCAACAGGCTTGTCGTGCATCACGGCAGAGCTCAGAAGCAACGCGGCTGTCAGCGACCTCTGGCGCTGGATGATTTCAGCAGTGGCTGTTTCGGCGACACAGGTGTGAAAACTAGGAACTCGCTCTCTCTCGAAAATGGTGTCCCTCTGCGGGTGTTAGGAAGCAAGTCTTTCGAGTCTCCATTCGTTCTTAAAGCCGGTGCTGCGAATGAAGCGGCACGGCTTCGTGAGCAAATCGATCTGTACTACATCGATATAGCCATTTTTGTACAAAGCTTCAACAAACGCCCGTTTCTTGAAGAAAGAGTAAGGCAACCTGAGCTTCCGGAACGACTTACCCACAAGAAGACAAACTATGCCGATTTCAGGAGATTAGCTTTGTTTTCTGGTAAAGCATAACCATGGATCCTTCGCAACCGTAGGGGGGCAGCTGTCATTGTACTGATCTGTGGAAAGGTTTTGAAGAAAACGCTGCCTTGTCCAGGCAGGAAGCCCATACGTGCCTATTATGCAAACCGAAACACTCCAAGAACTCGGAGAGTGGAAGCTTTTTAAAGCGTCCACGGGGGCATTCTTGCCACAAGTCCGGGAACGTATCCAAAAGATGGAAACACCGTCAGTATCTCACATGTAGCCTCCACATTCTCTAGTTTTACACAATTGGGGGGGGGGGGGGGGGGGGGGGGGTGTATCGCGTCAAAGATGTGTTGTGTCGTGTTTTATGGCACATAGACAACTGAGGACACCATGCGCCAAGAACAAGGTATAGGAAAAGTCTTTTGTTGAATGTTATAGAAATGTTAGAATCATCCTTGCTCTAGAGGCTCTCAAACGTTAATATTACCCAGTGAACACATACACAAATTTTAGAAATGGCTACAAGTAAATGCTTTAAAGAGGGCCGGGTAACCTCAGTAGCTTTCCTTGGCTGCGCAAGGATATCGAGGCTCCCAACCAATTCAAAATAAAAGCCGCAGCTTTCTTCTCAGGCATGAGAAAGTGGCTGAGGTTTACTAAAATTCAAACAAATTAGTGGGTAAAACATTTAGTCTCCTGAGAAATCCCGTTTCATTAAGAAAGCTAAAAACACATAATATATCAAGAGAGAGAGAGAGAGAGAGAGAGAGAGAGAGAGAGAGAGAGAGAGAGAGAGAGAGAGACTCTTTAATGAAGAAACAGAGAATTTAGCCGGCGTTTCAATATCGCTGGCATGCTACTCTGCGTAGGGAGGGGAATTTGGGAGATAAAGACTGAAGGAGAGCAGCGTGGAAGAGGTGGAAAAAAAAAGCGAAGATAAAATGCAGCCATAAAATGGGTACTAAGGATGCACTGGCGAGTATTGATGTAACCTATGGAATGATGGAGTGCATAGTCCGACGAATGGGCTGACGAAGTTCACTGCAAGAAGAATGCATGAAGGTAACCTGCAAGTGAATTTAGAGCTTATCGAGATGTCCAATGTCTTTTAAATATGTAAAAAGAAAGTTCATTGCAAGTCTCTGTTGCCTGAAGCAGGCTAAGGGGCCTAAAACTTTGTCCATTGTTAGGGGCACTGGGCAGAGCTTTTGCATGCAATGTTCATAGTACGCACGCTCGTTAGCATACGCAGGGCACTCAAGCAGGATATGTTCCACAGTTTCTATCGCAGCACAGTTGTCACAATGCGGACTGTTCATTTGTCCAAAACGGTATCGCAGGCCATTTGTATATGCAGCATTCAGACGAAGTCGGTGATAAAGTGTTTCGAGTTGTCGAGGAATTCTGGGTGAGAGTCTTGATCTAAGATGTGGGTCGATTGAGTGAAGAAATTGGTACTGATGTGTCGGCAAACTCCAAAGCCGATACGTTTCTTCGTACGCAAAACTTTTAGCCATTTGGGACGCATCAGATTTCGTGAGAAAACTTCGAATGTATCTCTGATGTTGATGGCCCTTACGGGCCGCTTCATCTGCTTTTTCATTAGCCATAATGCCACAGTGAGCAGGTACCCACTGAAATGTTATGCAGGGGCCTGCGGCAATAGCTAAATGATGGATATACCCAATGTCCAGGGAAACTGGCTGGTGATTTGTTTTCTTCAGCAGGTTGGCCAGGATCTGCAGAGATGCTTTTGAATCGGTGAAGATAACCCAACGGCCGGCGGTTCGGCGCAGGATGTAAGAAACAGCTTCCTTAATGCCGTGAAGCTCAGCTGTTGTAGAGGAGGTCCTCCGCTGCAGCCGGTAAGAAAGGGCATGGCCTGTTGAGGGCACATAAAGGCCACAAGAAGAAGTTTCTTTAGTTGTTGAACCATCGGTGAAGATATGGGTGTGCTGCGTATATTCTTCGATTAAGTAGGCGAGAGTAGCTTGCAGAAGTGCTGCCTGTGGCATGCGGCTCTTTGCATTCACACCTGGAACAGACTTCTTCACCTTTAGAGGAGAGAGTGTCCATGGAGGAAAGGCCAGAGGTAGTAGTTTCTGAGGCTGATTAATAGTAGGAAGGGGCAGGAGCTGCACTGCCTGGCCAAAGCTAGAGTTGCTGTGAGTTAGGTGGACACGGTGTAGGAAGTGCTTCTTCCCTTGCAGGAAATGGCGGAGATGAGTACGCATAGTTTCCTTGGCGGCAATTACCTCTAGTGGGAGACATCCTGCCTCCGCTACTGTTCCTGATGCAGAGGAACCCTTTGGGAGGCCAAGACATATTCGCAGGCAGTTGTTCCGTGCGGCATTGAGAGTCTTATTGCTTGATGTAGATAATCTTTGAAGCACTGGTAGACAGTAGCGCAAGGTTCCTTCAACGTAGGCTTTTTCAAGCAGAAGCATTGATCGGCAGTTGCTACCCCACCTTGTTCCCGCCATGAACCTGAACACTTGCGATGCTGCAGTAATCCTCGCACGGAGTTTTTTGATCTGAGGTGACCATGACAGATTATAGTCGATTACAACACCCAGGAATCGCTGAGATCGTACATATGGCAGCGATCGTCCGCCTAGGAGCAGCGGATATCGGGTCATCGTTTTTCTTGTAAACGCCATTGCAACACTCTTTTCTGGCGAGAGACGAAGATTTCTGGAAGCCAGGTACATCGAAATGTTCAATAGGGCTCTCTGAAGACGTTGCTGGGTAATATAGCGCGAACGTGACGCGGTCCAGATGCAGATATCATCAGCATAAATTGTTATGCGGACCCCTCGCGGAAGGTGTCTTCTTATGTGAATAAGGACAATATTGAACAGGAGAGGGCTGAGCACCGCTCCCTGTGGTACGCCCCTCTCCACTGCGTGAAAGCGTGTTGGACCGTTTGGAGTGGTAATAAAAATTTGTCGTTCTTTTAAATAATGCCCAATCCACTTGTATAGCCTTCCTCCAAGGCCAAGACTGCCAAAGGCTGCGAGAATTGCATGGTGAAAGACGGAGTCAAAAGCGGCCTTGATGTCTAGGAAAACGGCTGTTGGGATGTACCCAGCATGAAGGTACTCCTCAATTGATGAGACAAGGGCGATGATATTGTCAGTCGCAGACCTGTTTTGACGGAACCCGTTCATTTCTTGGGGGAACTCATTTCGGCTTTCTAGGAACCAAGTTATACGCTTGCAGATCATGCGCTCCATGAGCTTACCTACGCAGCTCAGTAGGGCAATGGGCCGGAGTGATGCGTAGCTTGTTGGCTGCTTACAGGGTTTCAAAACGGGCACGATTTTCTCCAGCTTCCATTCCGTGGGGACCTCACCAGCCATCCAGGAAGAATTGTAATACTCCAGGAGTCGAAGACGGGAGGTGTGGGGTAGCTTTGCAATGGCGTCATAGGTCACCTCATCATGACCCGGAGACGTGTGCCTGTTTGTCTCCGCGATAGCTGTGGATAGTTCTTCCATTGTTAAAGGCAGGTCTAACGCTGGCACTGCCGCCTTTGGGATGCCTGTTTGACCATCTGCGGAGAGTGTCGAATGCCCTGACCCTGCCGACAGCAGCTTGCAGTATTCTTCTGAGACTTCTTTTAAAGATTTTTGTTCGTGAAGGGAGAGTGCAGCGAAGGGGTGGAGTTGTTGAAGTGGCGTGCGCATACCTCTAACTATCCGCCAAATATTGGTTGCTGGTTTGCGCACATCAAGCGTAGAACAAAAGTCACGCCACTTTTGCCGACTGAGTTTATCCATGTAGCGTCGAATGTGACGTTGTGCCCGTCGGCATGCACGTAGGTCATCGAGGCTTTTTGTGCGCAGAGCTTTCCTTTCAGCTCGCCTGCGTATAGCGCAAAGCCTTTGGAATGTGTCATCATTTGAAGGTAGGTTATCATTTTTAGCTGTAAGTTGTGTAGTCGCCCTCAGGCAATACGCAATTGTCGATGCTAATTCCTCATTGCGAGTTGCCGCAGTAACTCCGCTGCTTACAGCGTCCTTGTATGCGTCCCAGTCTGTAGATTTTATAAGGAATTTCTTTGGGTTCCTCTGCGCATGGAAAGCTGATATGAGGACTGGGTAATGGTCGCTTCCACGTGTCTCCAAATCAGTGCACCAGCCAAAGTTGTGGGCGAATGAACTTGTGACAAATGTCACGTCGATGCTGCTGGTAGTCGTCGGGCCTCGGAGGTAGGTGATGCTGCCGTCATTTAATGGCTGAACTGAATGCTTGGAGAGAAGTTTTGCAAGCTTGGCACCTCGGGCACATGTATGTGAGCTGCCCCAAATTTCATTATGAGCATTGAAGTCTCCGCAAATAATATGCGGAGAGGGCGTCCTTGCTATCAAGTCTTCAAGTCTCAAAGCATCAAATGGCGTGCCTGGCTCAAGATATACTCCAATCAGAGTGTACTGTTGTCCGGCAATAACTGTGACAGCGCATACGTATTCATTGTCGCTGTGATGCGGGACATCAACCGGTGAGGCCGGGATATCCTTGCGAAAGCCTATCAGCAATCTGCTGACGTTATCTGGTCGTTGTGAATGATGGAAATAGTATCCATTGAGTCGGAAAGTTTCCTCGACGCGTGATTCACAGATGACTATGAAGGGGAAGCGGTACGCTCGCACGAGCTGTCGGAAATCTGAGAGTTTAGAGCGTAGCCCGCGAGCGTTCCACTGGAAAATGGTGCATGTACGAAAGATGTTGTGGATTGTCAGCTGCGGTGAAGTTCTCGCTGTGGAAGCCATGATTACTGAAGTGTGGTATTACGCCCCTGCGGAGCGTAGGAGACCGAAACCAACGGCTCCATTGCAAGGACAGCTTCTACTTCTGGGAGTCTTCCTGACGAGGGGTTTGCACGGATAAGAGCCTTGATGGCTGCAAACAGCATCGGAATCAGTAGGCATGTGACAGCTTGTTCAGAGCTTCCGGTTTGCTGCCTGCCGCTGATCTTCTTGTCATGTTGTGGCGCCCTAGGGTCAGAGCAAGCGACGCTGTTTGTCGGGTCTTGTGTAGTGCGTTGCAGTAGCTTTGATGAAGGAGAAGAATCAACGGACTTCCAACGCTTCTTTTTTACCGCATCTGCGTAGGTCTTGTCAGCTGCTCTGCCACGCTGTGTTGACTGATTCTCGGAAAGAGCTGCCGTAGTCGTGAAAACCACGTCGGGGTTAGGTGGTGGTTCATGGCGCTTAGGGGGTTTCCCTTGTGTTTGCTCTGCCGTGCGAGCAACTGTGGCTGATTTCTTTTTATAACACCCTCCATAGGAAGCAGGGTGTGGGCCACCGCAGTTAGTGCATTTAGGGTGCGCTCTCGAAGTGCATTCTTTGTGCGAGTGGGGGCCAGCACACACTTTGCAGCGCACGGGGCCGTTACAGTGTCTTGATATGTGGCCATGCCTCTGACATTTATAGCACTGAGTTGCTGCTCCGACGTATTTAGTTACAGGGTAACTACAGAACCCCAGCGTTACTCGTTTTGGTAGCGGCGCATCTTTTGCGAATTCCAATATAACTGTGTGACGGCGTACCGCTTTTATCTTTCCACCATCCTCAGGAGTGTAGGCGATTAGCCTCCTTGCTGAGAGGACACCTTGGTCGCGTAGATATTCCTGCAGATCTTCGTCTGTGTAGGTGACAGGTACATCTTGTATTTTGCCATAGCTTGCCATGTAAGAGTATGGGACTCTGGCCTCTACAGCCACTCAAGCCAGCTTAGTTACCGTGAGCAGACGGTTGGCGGCGGGCAGCGTCGATACTGTAACCATCAGGCTCCCATCCTTGTGAATGCGATGGCTGAGGACTTTTTCTTGAGCCGATGCTACAACCGCCGAAGCCACAATGTTGGGGTTGGCTTTCCATAGGCTTCCTCCTTCCTCAGTGGGCCTGAAAACTACAGGAACACCGGTAGCTCTCTTTTTCTTGTACGATACATCTGTAAATGATGCTTGGTCCATGTCCTCAGGATGGTCGGTCAGAGGCTCGTTGCTGGCTTGGTCGTCGCGCAGTCTCTTGTTTTGCGGGGCCTGGTCTGTAGCCGCAACTACAGGGGCCGCTGGACCCGCCGCTGGCGCTGCTGCCATCAGTGCAGCATGGAGTTCAGCTGGCGGTGATGTTTCGTGTCGGCGTTGATACGGCGCACAGCGCCGAGGAGGTCGCTTGACGTGCTTTTGCTGGCGGCCAGGGACCCCCAGGTCGTCACACGTCGAGGACACACGTCAAAAAGACTGGAAAACCTCTGAAGTGAGAAAATAAAGCCGAAAATTACGGGCCGGTGTCAGACAGCCGGCCCACTAATCGCCGTCTCCCTAATATATCAACAATTGCATCATCTCCTAAAAGCAGCGCGGGATGAAAAGGAATGCATTTATTATAAAATTCAGTAAAATAGGTTTTTTAATTCTTCTAATTCCACACAAGAGAATAAAATGTGGTTAGCCGTGAGTTCATCTCCGCATTCTTGGCAAGCAGGTTTGTCTTGTTTTGTTATTAGGAAGTTGTGCGTAAGGTGCCTGTGGCCTATTCGGAGACGGCATAAGATCACTTCCTTCAAACTTTCTTGGTGCACACACGACTTAAATTCACCTAAAACTGGTTTTACCAAGGGTATTTTATTATTTACCTCACTGTTTCAAGCCGACTGCCATTTTTTTTCTTAGTTTCCTTGCTACTAATTTCATGCAATCATTAAACGGTATATTTACTTTATTTTCTTGCCACGAGCATTAGCAGTACACACATCTGCTCTCTCATTGCCTTTTATTCCCACATGACCCGGGACCCAGCACAGTTTTATATTTTGTCCTTGAGCTGTGGCAGTTACTATGTTGCTTATGATGTAACCAAGCAGAGGGGAGCTTGCATTTTTAGAATGGAGAGCTGTAAGTACACTTAAGGAGTCTGTGTAAATAATCGCATTTTTGAGGTTCTCACTTATATTTTTTCTATGGCCACACATACTGCGTAGTACTCCGCGGTGAAGATGGAGGAACACTGTGGTAGTCTTACTATTTCCTCCGAATTCCCTCGAACCACTGCGCTTCCTAAGCAACTATCTTTTTTGATCCATCAGTATAAAATTCTGTAAATCTACTGTATTTTTCTTCAAGGGCACGAGATTCTTGTATTATATGTTGCTGTGAATTAGTTTTTTACTGAATATGCAAGAGTGAGGTCACAGATTGCAGGAAAATTGAACCATGGAGGCAGTGGACCACGTCTTGGAGCAATGCTAGGTAAAGCATCCATTACGCCGACGGTTGTCGACGGCCCAGCAAAGAAGAACCATGAGTCAACCAGGCAAAGCAAATGCTTTCACATGCGTACACGGTTTAACTACGCTAAAACCCTACCAAATTTCTTTAGGATGCGTTGATGTTTGTTCAGCAGCAAAACACGCATTTCTTTGTTCACAAATCTAGATTTAAAAGTGGACCATCTATTTTTCCAGGCCACTGTATCGAAAATCGTTTAGTCAAGACGAAAAAAACAACTTCATGATCACTGTTGGGGAGTGAACGCCCCTGTAGCATTTCCTCACGGATTGGAGTCAGCAAACTGTCTTGACGTCGCCACGACTTGCTTGCGAATATGGCGTTCACTGCACTGCTCGTGTTTCATTTTCAGCCCTTTTCTAACTTATAGAAGCTCCGTTTTCATTCGAATTAGCCCATTTGTCATTAAAAAGGAATAACCTATCAATGCACGCCAATTTCAATCCGAGGCCCACGATGAAAGCATGCGATGGCGTCATTTTTTCTCTTTCACAGTTCCTCCTCCAGTTTTCCCGTCGATCTGCTCGTACACTGCTTCAGGCTCAGCAACCTTCGCTTTTCCCGACGATGGGATTTGTGGCGTCGTCTTCTTGTACGGCATGGAAGCGGACGGTGGTGCCACCATTGCCGATCCAAATTCGGGAGTACTGCGGCATTTTCTCAATGAAATGAAACCCAGAACAACAAAATTTGGCTTGTACTTTGTTTACCAGTAAGTACACTCGGAATACCGATGACGAGAAACTTCTGCTGCTTTCAAATGAGCCTGAAGTGCGATGAAATACAGGAGCGTGGAGGCTGTTTGTCTGTGTAGGGGTGTGATCGGAATGCTGTTACTTGTGCGTACAGTTGCGATGAAAAAGGAATGACACAGTGACGTGACACCGGAGCGGCACCACATACAACGCCCGGCGCGTAAGTTGCGAACATGCCGATAACATAAGTGGTAGGTGTGTTCGCAAAGCATGGAGCTTCGTCAGCCGCGCGGTGAGATTTTTGTCGCTCCGGTGACGTCATTACGCTCACTTTTTGTAGCGAGAGCTACATTACGATAGAATTTCGAGCCTTCAGCGTGGCGCCCCCCCCCCCCCCCCCCCGTGGCTGCGCCGACACGCTGTCACGTGGTTGGTCACGTGATGTGGAACAGCTGCCGGCGGTGTGGCGCCGTGCCTAATCACGTGGTTCGTCACGTGGTCGCTCACGTGACCAAGTTCCACTCGGCCAGCTGTAGCTATCGCGTCACTCCAGGTTTAACCACAGCTAAACCACCGCCAGTTTTTTCATCGCGATCTGCCCGCACGACAAAAATCTCACTGCTGTTTCTACAGAGCTGCGGTCTCACGTTATATATGTCTATACTTGGCAGTCATTAAGTCGATAGCCTTCCATGCTTTGGAAATCGACCGTTTGATAAATTTCAATCAGGGACGTAAATAAAACTGGCTTGTACCTTGCGTACAGAAATAAAAATGATAAAACTTGCTATACACTTCACTGGATTTCGCTTGTTTGCTCTCAAAAAGAGGTAAGCAGAGCAAGTAAGAAATACGATTGCTGCATAGAGCGAAGTGCATGTACTTTAATAATGGTATATCGCTATCTCTATGGGCCTCCACACCCCGAGCTGAATAAATAAAAACGTCACAGTTCTTAGTTATACGTATTAAGGTGTCTATACTTAAACTAGAGATGCGTAAATTTTGCGTGCGTGTTGTCTGGCTTGTAATGATGCGTAAGATATTATTATATATGGGTTACTACGCGGTATATTCTCCTAGGACTGCTAAATAATTTATAATAAAACTTCATTCTCGTGCTGCTTCGGTTTTAATAGCCGAACGATGAGTGTGACGTCAAAGTGGGGTTAAAGGTGACGTGAGACATGAAAAAACTTGGACATAATCGCTGCTTCGTCGTTCTAATTCACTATAAGGCAAAAGGCAGCATGCTTACGGGAATGTTCTAAGGGAATGGCGCCGCGCACTTGACAAGAATAAACGCCAACTTTGGCGCGTATCCCGCGCGGAATCACGTCGAGCGATCTACCATCATAATAACACAAGCCTTGAGTCAGTACAGCGCTACCGCAACCATAAATAAACAAAACAAACAAACAAACAGAATATTTCTCCGCATATACCGCGAGTGAGCGTTCAAAAATATTTTAAAAGGAAGTCGGAGGCGAGGAAGGAACATACATGAGTAGTTTCCGATCCTTTCACGAGCCATGCCACTGACGGCTCGCTTTAATGTCAGCGATGAAAAGCCCTTCGCAGGTGCCTTGGAAAGACATGCTTTCACGCTTATGACTAAAATATCGCTAACTTCCTTGCTCTTGTTGTTGTTGTTACCTCAAATACGATGGCGCATACCCGCGGATGGGGATTGGCCAGGGTTAAGTGCAGATCCAAACAGGAAAAAAACTCATCCAGGTTTATCTGAAACGGCTCATAAATGTACAGAATCTCTGAGAAGTATAAAATAACGAATTTTGAGAGATCTTGAGGAAATCGGAATGAAAAATGAGGCAACAAAGTGGTGTGGGTTGAATAACTAAATTTAAAGAATTAATCAGAAAGAAAATATTTTTGAGAGGAAAGAAATGACATCGAGAAGTTAACGCAAAAATCTCCCGGTTTCAATTATATACTTGTGAAGAAGCTGACACACCTGCTTAATGGCATGCCCTTTGACGGTTGCACCGAAGGAGAGGAGGACAAGAAGAGTAAACGGCAGTCCTAATTGAGCGAGAGGATTTTGCAAAAACTGAATTCTGTGCCGTGCAAACCGCCGGCAGGGGAGGATGAAATGATCTATCGTTTCAACGTCCCCGCGTGACGCACATAGATTTGACGGCGTTAACCAAGAACATCATAAATACTGATTAAGGCGAGGAATCCTGCAGAGAAACAGCGTCGTGGAAAACTCGCATTGCCTTGATTTTAAATTTTCAAGCGGAATTTTAAATGTTCGGAATCCGCTGTACAAAGGATGGGCTCATGGCTCAGGTAATGGTGTATTTAGTAAAGTTCATAACGGGACGTGGTCTGCAGGGTGAGATTCGGAACGACATGGGCAACAGGCCCATTGATGGCTGAATTCGCTAAGAAATCGGCCATCGAATTTGAAGTAATGCCACAGTGCCCTGGGATCCACTGAAGACGCACTTGTTGGACATGACGTGGCACAAAGTACATTAGGGATCGGTACAAGCGACAAGTTACCGAACTTGTTTTTAACGCTTATAGGATTGAGAATGGGCCTTTCTCTTCCTCTTCGCCTCTGACTAATTGGCCATCTCTTATGGGCCACTTACACTCCCGCTCTTACCATCAATGTCTCTTCCTTTTTGGACGGTTCCGTTGTCCAACGTTTTGGGCAAATTTTCATTGCCCACTTTCGGTACGACCAAGAAGCTTTGTAGTCCTCGTTTGTATTGTTTGCTTGAAGCCACCAGTACCAAGCTTTTTCATGCGAGAGGCGGTCTGACTTACCTAAAACGATAGCAGCCCCGCGCAATCGTTTCTGCAATGTTGACTTGGGGGTTCAGCCACCTTATCGTGAAAGTTTTTCGCGAGTTTTAAATTGAGCGTGGCCGAGTGCGGCTATTAGTCTGATCTCTGACGACCTGTCTGTGAAGTTGCTGCTGTTGACAACGCTGATTTCAGTTGTTTTCAGTGTACAGGTTCGCTCAACATGCAGTTTCCTCTCGAGACCTTCAGCGGCATTCTTTGTGCCCAACTAGATTCTTATTCTACTTATTATGTTTCTCTGATGGCATTGCCTTGGTAAGTCGCTTCGGACATGTACGGCGAAACAAGATCATTGAGTTAGACAGGCGGAGCAAAACGGTAGATCTTAAAATTTGCAAGCAGCAAACCAAAGTAATGTTCAACAGTCTCGCAAGAAAACAGCAGTTCACAAGTGGTAGCAAGATGCTGGTAGCGGCCAGGGAAAACGGCTACTTAAAACAGGTAGTGACAGCTGCTTCGGATCACGAGAGGAGAATAACTAGAAGGACAAGAATGGGGTGGAGCTCATACGGCAGGTTCTCTCAGATCATGAATGGCAATTGACCAATGTCCCTCAAGAGGAAAGTATACAACAGCTGTATCTTACCGGAACTCACCTATGGGACGGAAACGTGGAGGCTAACGGAAAGGGTTCAGATTAAGTTAAAGACAACGCAGCTAGAAATGGAAATAAAGATGATAAGTGTAACGTTAAGAGAGCGGAAATGGGCACAGTGTTTGAGGGAACAAACGCTGGTCAGTGACACCCTAGTCGAAATCAAGAGGAATAAATGGATTCGGGCAAAGCATGTAATGCGGAGACAAGATAACCGCTGGTCCTTAAGGGTGACGGAGTAGATTTCAAGAGAAGGCAAGCGTAGCAGAGGGCGGCAGAAGGTTAGGTGGGCTGATGAGATTAAGAAGTTAGCGGGGATACGGTGGCCACAGCTGACAAAGGACTGGGTTAATTGGAGGGAGATGGGAGAAGCATTTGCCATGCAGTGGGCGTTGTCAGCAACATATTCTTGCCCCAACATATTCTTAATATGCTGCAGCTATGCTACGCCAGAAACAACGCAACGTTGTCCCGTACGGCTTCGTAGCACACGGCCTGGAGCATAATGACGCTGAAAACCGCTAAGGCGAGAGAGCGTACGGTCTTCTACATGCAATGAGGAACTTTCTAGACTATCTCGAACAAACAAACGAAAAAAAATTCTATGTGGAAGCCTCCTCCTCATCCTGTTAGAGGACGGAATACTATTCTGCGGTACATAGTTTCACTGTCTTCAATACTGCGTGCTTGAAAAAAAAAGAAACTTGCTGTTGGTATCTTGCTGCAGTGGTCTGCAGACATTTGGTCACATTCGCGTACAAGTGAATTTATTTAATAAATATTTAAAGCCCAAGTGTCTGTGCAACTGTCGCAAGGCGTCCTCAGTGCTTTTGCTTCTAGTTTCTCTTTTGGGGGGATGTCTAGCAAGTGGTGCGCGCTCAGACGAGCTAACTGCTGCACGCTGACAATTACGCCTTCAACAGCGTTTCTGCGCTAGGACTTCGTAAAATGTATAAAAGATCTCTTGAGTTTATATGTATGTACAAAGACTTTTGCCCTTATCATTGTCTGCATTTTCCCTTAAAGATGCTTCGGAACCGACAAACTCTCCCAAACTCCTTATTCCTTGTATTCGCGTCATGCGGGAGCTTCGCAGAAACTACTAATCGGCACAGCGCAGACTGCAAAGTTGTCAGGTCAGATCACACATCCGCCTTAAACGGCTAGATCCGGTGATGATCTTTTCTGTTCTTCTTGGAATACCACGCCCTATCACGTGCATAATCCATAGATTACGTTTAAATGTCGTATTCACACTCAAGTACTTGCCCTTAATTGGACAAGCGGACTCCCCGGAATGCACCACATGTGGCGTGCTCGAGACTGTCGAACATGTTTTAGTGGCATGCCCAGCATATGCACGAGAAAGACTCATGCTAGCATCTGTTTTTAAGTCTTTTGACACAAGGCCCCTCTCAGAGGATTTGATCCTCGTGGCTTGGCCAGGTAGTTCGAAAACTGTACAGGCAACGCGAGCGCTCTCACGCTTTTTAAGCGCCACGAGACTTGCTCCGCGTTTGTGATGTAAGAAAGCGTGCCTTGCTTTTGTCTTTTTTTCTCATCTGCCTCCTCGCATCATCATCATCATCATCCACCGTGACCCTCTTTTTTTTTAAGCCACCGCTGTGGCTGAGTGGTTATGGGGCTCGGCTGCTGGTCCGAAAGACGCGGCGGTCGAATTTCGATGGAGGCGAAATTCTAGAGGCCTGTGTATTGTGCGATGTCAGTGCACGGTAAAGAACCCCAGGTGGTCGGAATTTCCGGAGCCCTTCACTACGGCGTCTCTCATAGCCTGAGTCGGTTTTGGACGATAAATTTCCTTAAACCAAACCAAACCAAACCCTCTTTTTCTCCTCTTCCCGTTCCCCAGTGCAGAGTAGCAGGCCAGATATTTATTTTCCAGGCCAACCTCTCTGCCTTTCCCGTCAATACCCCCCCCCCCCCCTCTCTCTGTCAGGTCAGGGTGCCGCCATTACCATATATGTCATCGTTCACTTTACTGCTACTTCATCCTATATAATTGCAGCTAGCCTTCGTGCGCACATTACAACAGCCGTCTCAACGCATGTGATTCTCTGTATGTGTGCAAGTACGCGTGATCTTGTGTGCATAAGTAATTATGCCAACACGCGGCCTATTTAGCGCATTATATGAAGGAAGAATACTCCGCACATATATTTCCTGCGACGCCCACAGTCCGCGACTGACAAACTTAGAATAAAAACAGGAAAAGAAGAAATATTCAATTCTGAGCAATTCTGGAAAATTTCTCGAGCACGCACATAACGAAGTACGTCTATAAAAAAATAAAGAAACTAAAGTGAAAATTCTGTATAGAATGACGGGGCTCAACTTGTCAAGTTTCAAAATTGTGTAGCCGGAACTGGGTTGAGGGGACCTCCACATCTATTCGCGGACTGGAGCCTATCGCTGAGTCTGGGGCTTGGTTGGGGCCGGCAAGCGAATCGAGGTAAAAGGACAATACAGTAAACATTTCTACAACCTGCCTCACTGGAACACCCACATCTGAAATGGACCCCCCGCGCTCCCCGCCTCATTTCTGGGCGTACCGGTTACCGATGATATGGACTTACTATCATCGTTCTTCCTTGGCGGCATACTTCGCTCAAAAAAACTCGGGGCTGCCGGAAAGAAGCTAAAAAAATTAACACGGTCCCTCGCGTGAATGCCTTATCTCACGTCGACAGTCATGTTTTAATGCTATCGTACGTAGTCCGCGGCGGCAAACATACCAAGTTAACATGCGCACATGAAATATGTACGAAACAAATACAAAGAAAAAATTGAGAGGCGGATATTTTTCAAAATCATTAAAGGCAACAAAATTCCAAGCAAAATTCAAAAGGCTGTGCAGGACTATTGCACCAGCTTCTGACGGCTCTGTGCGATCAAGATGATGACGTAATCTCATTGCTAAAAAACATTTGCCGCCAACCTGGCTGCATGCAATGGTATGAAGAGAAATCGTCCACCGGCGCCAATTATATCCAAGTTTTATGGCATTCCTATGGGCGATTTCATTGAGAAAATGAAAATTGGTTTTAGAGGAAAGGAAATCGCGCAGTAACAGTCTCACATATCTCGGTGGACACCCGAACCGCATCGTAAGGCAAGGGATAAAGGAGGAAGTGAAAGAAGAAAGCAAGAAAGAGGTGGCGTATTGGAGGTCTCCGAAATAATTTCGACCACCTTAGGATCTTTAACGTGCACAGACATCGCTCAGCACACGGGCGCCTTTTGCGTTTCGCCTCCATCGAAACACGTCAGCCGCGGTCGGGGTCGACCCCGGGTACTCTGGCTCAGTATAGACGAGCGCCTTAACCACTGAGCCACCGCGGCGAGTTGCGATTTCATAGGCCAAGAGCATACTCAGACGGGCTGACCAAATTCATAACAGCAGGAGGGTTTTATTGGCTTGTATGTCGACGTCAGCTGTCCGTCCTGGGCGGGAGATTTCACAACACTAATGCGCGGGCAAAAAGCAAGAGTCAATAGTCCGAGGCGACCTTCCGCATAGAAAACGATTCTCCCAGACACAGTGGGGAAGGAAGAGGTTTCGGGGGAACGAATGGAAGAAGAGGACGAGAAATTGTGGAACTTGAATAACCGTGAGAGGCGGGCCCCGCAACTCCCAATCATTCAGTGCAACAATGTTTTTTTTTTCTGCCTCGGTCCCATTGCTGCATAAGGCGCACAAAAACCCCGGCCCTTTAGATCATCCACTATCTGGCCACGCGGATCACTTTGCTACGTAAGATAATCATCATCCCCAGCCCTTCACTACATCCGCGCCCTTGTACACCTGAGCCGCAATGGTACAAAAGGCACACACCACCTACACCTTTTGAAGGGACACTGGAGAGGACGCATAAGCTTCGCCCTAATGATATAACACGAAAGCTTTAACAGGTTAATACCCATATATGCGGAATTCGTCATTCAGTGCTTTACATCCATAGTTCGCTGGAATTGGTCATGCCCCTTCTGGCGGAGTGGCGCAAAGGTTAAGCGGTGCGAAACTCTCCCAGCTGGTGGCTGGTTCCAACACAGCCATCAGCGACGCTTTTGAGATCCAGGTTGCTCTATACGAGCAAATTCTCGCTAACAGTCAATAATTTAACAGCCACCTACCGCGGCGGGCAGTTCGCTCGCAATTAGGTGGGCATCTTTTGATGACATCACAGAGTCATGTGACCTAGGGGGGCTACCTGAACCGTAGGTGGGCCGTCAGGTTGCTTCTCTGGGCAGAATTCGCTTCACACCGCCGCCGAGGCCGTATTTTTTGCTTAATGGGACATTTAACACTTTTGCGTCAAAACATTAGACAGGATACCTAAGCTCAGCACTAAGGGTATGACGCGGTAGCATCAATCAGTTAATGGCCGTATATACGGAACTGGTAACTATCGACTTTGCATTCATAGATCTCTGGGAGTTCTAATACTACTCCTGGCGCAGTGGTGTAGCGGTTAAGCGTTGCGCTACTGCCCTGCGATGGGAAGAAGCTGCCACCTGTGGGACTTGTGCGACCCAGGTTGCTTTTCCCGAGGAACCTCTCTCGACCGATCCTTAATTTTACTGCCACCTGCCGCGGTTGTGCAGTTTTCTCAAAATCCTGTGGACGGGTGATGATGACATCAAAAGGTCACGTGACCTAGTTGGCCCACCTGGGTTGCTTTCCGGAGATTTTACGCTCACAACGCCGACGCCGCCAGAATTCCCGCAGAATGGCAGCCTTAACACTATCGCGTTAACACTAGGTTCAAAATTGCATTACCTAAAGGCTAAACCGTCGGCGAATTTTTAGGATTGCTTCCGGGAAAAAGAACTGCGGCTGCCATATCTCTCCAAGGATCGGTAATAGGACCCCATGTGCGCCGTATTTTGAACGTATGGGCTTCAAAACTGTAGGGCGCATGTCATCAGAAGCATGTTTTTGTGAGTCGCCGAGCAGCAGAAGGGAACCGAAAAGAAATGATCCCGTGTGCCTAGTCATAGGATCAGCGGTTACGAGCTGATGCTAGACGAGAGCCTCCCCGGTGGACAAGTGCACAGCGGGACGCCGCCGCGTCTCCGAGCTCCGGCATGACAAGCGGCACGCTCAGATGTGGCAGCAACCTCACACACCAAACCTGCCGGCAACGCCCGCTACCACCGAAACTGCAGACACGCCAACTTCCCCTATACACAGGTCAGCACTGCCAGGGATTCCACGATCTCACCGCCGTTTTCAGGACGAAACAGCCGAAGCGACGAGTGCCATTCTACCCACCCAATCCTTACCTTCCTTCCTTCCGTGCCGGAGCACATGAATGCCTCACACTCGTAGCCTGTCTGCAACCTCCCAACAAACAGCTCCCAGCGTGTGCGAAGGACCTTCCAACTAAGCCACTGCGCTGGTAATGTACGTGGGTTTCTGAGGACCTATATTCATAATACTTTTTGGGAACAACAGTTAAATGAACAACCTGGGTCTCTGAGGACTGGCGATGGGCAGGGTTGTAATGGCAAAAAAGATCGCCTTCTTGTTTCCAGCGCTGGAAGCTCTCGCGGCAGGGAAGAGTTTAGGGGCATTGGTGTTGTACGCATTACACACTGCGTTTTAACAAGTGTGCTTTCCATAAGATGCGATCTCTTTATCTCGACGCCCTACTGCGAGCACATCATGAGCTCACCTGGGATGCATTACCACATTTGGCACCCGCTGCCCCTTCTGCATATAGCAATCGTGAGCCCACTTGGATCGCACTTCTACGCAGCTGGGGCACGCGTCAACCCCATTCCTTCAGTACATAAGCGCGTTGACCCACCTGGGTCGCTTAATATTTAAAGCGCACCCCACTCTCAGCACTTCAGTACATCGAGATCACGTGCCATCTTGATAACATTATTTCATAATGCCCAACCCCATCCCTTTAGTACATGGAGTCACGAGCCACCTGGTTCCCATTGCTATGGGTGGCACACTCGCTCCCAAGCCTTGAGTACATCAATTAATGCCCCCTCGGTCTCATTACTAAGAGGGAACACCTCATCCTCAGCCCTTGGGTACATGTACGCATCGGGACATCCGTAATGCATACCTACACACAGCATACTCAACTCCCAGACATTCAGTACGTCCACACAGTAGCTAACCTGGGTCGCATTAGTGCATAAGCACACCCCAGCCCACCAGAAATCCAGTCCCAAGCCTGAGTGGATTGTATTACTACGCATGGCGTACTCCAGTTGAGCCCTTTAGTACATGAATGCCTTGGCTCAATTAGGTTGAATTTCAATATCAAGTATACATCGACCCCTTTCCGTACATCCACTTCCGGGCATACCCGCGCCACATGTTCTGGTATGATGCACCAAACCTGCACCACTGCATAACATGTGCAGCGGCGCTGGCGTCGCGGCGGTGTCACTGATGAAGATGATGACACCGGGAATGTGAGGTCGAACGCTCAAGAGGAGAACAGTCGAGCAACCGGCTAAACAGGAACATCGATCGTGCATTCAATAAAGCGAGGCGTTTTTAATTTCCGGGATGCTTTTCATAGCAAGCCTGGCACAATATTACTAATAATTATTAACTAGAAAGAAGAATCTTCCCCTTCCGCACAAAAACTTAGATAAGAAGCAGGAGACCACGTGGACGCGACTCCGGACTCGATACTTCATGACTCCTTATCTACTATCGAAATTCTATCCCGGTGATTGAGACCTGGAATGTACACTACGTGGTGAAATAGCCACATACGATTACGTCCTGAGGAACTGTAAAGAGGAGCCGCCAACGGAATCTCTAATGCAAGTTTCTACTATCGAGCAGTGGGATTCGTGCTGGTCTGCTCAGAAAAGGCCGTTCAAACCCGGGCCATTGAATGGTCCTCATGACTCGGGTCGCTGTCACCCGTGTACTGATAGCCACCTAGCACGGTTCATCTGCATCTTGCCTTTTCTAACGAAATAAATGTTTTGCAGTCAAAAGAAAGCCTATCGACACATTCACTCTCAGGCACGCGTGGATCTCATGCCACATTTGGTGCGCCCCGCCCTTTTAGTACATCCTCTTCCGGATCCGGCTGGATCATATTACCACATGGCACGCTGCACCGTCCGTGTAGTACATCAGCGTGGGGGGGGGGGGGGGGGGGCACCCTCGTTGTGTTATCACATACGTCACATCACATCTTCACCCCTTCAGGGCGTTAAAATTTCTTGCCTACCTAGAGCACATTACTACAAATAATAATAATAATAATAATAATAAAATAATAATAATAATAATAATAATAATAATAATAATAATAATAATAATAATAATAATAATAATAATAATAATAATAATAATATATTATTATTAATAATAATAATAATAATAATAATAATAATTGGTTTTTAGGGGGAAAGGAAATGGCGCAGTATCTGTCCTCATATATCGTTGGACACCTGAACCGCGCCGTAAGGGAAGGGTAAAGGAGGGAGTGAAAGAAGAAAGGAAGATAGAGGTGCCGTAGTGGAGGGCTCCGGAATAATTTCGACCACCTGGGGATCTTTAACGTGCACTGACATCGCACAGCACACGGGCGCTTAGCGTTTTTCCTCCATAAAACGCAGCCGCCGCGGTCGGGTGTTCGAACCCGGGCCACACATAATCGCAACTTTTTGTTTTAATGCAATAGCATTTCAAGCCTCATCGCCGAAAAAGAAATTGGCGGTGGTTTTAGCTTTGGTTAAACCTGGAGTGTCGCGATAGCTACCGCTGGCCAAGTGAAACTTGGTCACGTGACCAACCACGTGCGAACCACGTGATCAGCCATGGCGCCACGACGCCGGCAGCTGCTCCACACCACGTGACCAACCACGTGACAGGGTAGCGGCGTCGCCACGCTGAAGGCTCCAAATGCTACCGTAATGTAGCTATCGCTACAAAAACTAGATGTTGCACTGCATAAAAATTTCGGTAAAAACCCGTCGTTGTGCTCGGTCATCAAATTACCTTGTTCGTGATAGGGTTGGCATCATCAGGTGACGTGACGTGCCACCTGCCACTTACACCTGCCCCTCTGTCCATCTGTATTGCTGCAAACAGAAGCCTAACTACGGAAAAAAACTACGGAACACTTAATAACATGACGGGGAATACGATAGCATTAGAGTCAGCGAGTGTTATGGTACACGCTGTTTTTTTTTCGGTGGCGAGGCTTCTATTTACGGTGGTGAAAGGGGATAAAGTGACGAGGGGTAGGCGACAGGGGCTTTTATTCATTACGAAGAGAACCTGCGATGCAGTATGAATCGCTGCTTTGGAGCACGGATTCAAGAAACACTTGTTTGAATAGTTAAACCAGCAAAAAGTGGTCGAAATGAATTTCAGTTGTCACATCAAAAGCGCTGGACGAAATTCGCTGATTGGTCACTTGACTCTGAGAGCCACACAACTTGCCTAAGTGGGCCAACTTGGTGGCCAAGACAGATCACGTTATCGAATGACGTCGTCACGACCTGCCCACCGCATTGTGAACAACCTAGTTTCTAGACAGCAACCTAGATAGAGAATCGAAATCAACAATAAAAAAATTGTGTTATATTTAAGCTCCGCCGTTGAGGGTATGACGGGATGGCGTTAATGAGTGGCGCCAGCGGCGCCCCTTCATACCCGGACACGTGCTCAACTAATGTTACCAGATGACATTCGAGCCTTTGGCGTGGTGGCGGCGCCACCACGCTGAAGGCTCGAAATGCGACCGTGATGTAGCTATCGCTACAAAAACCCATGCGAGCTCGCACCAGAAAGGAGTGAATGTCTTCTTTTTCTGTATCAGCAGTGTCATCAGGCTACTCTTATTCATCCCCACCAACCATTACCTTTTACTCCCATTTTCTCTTAATTCTATGCCTTGTGAGTGACTTCACTACTCAGGAAGGACTCTGCGTTTTTATTAGTGTAACTGAATTCAAACCAATTGTGAGTATTATAGCTTGTTAGCGTAATCACAACGGCGTGTGCGAAAGGAGGTGGAAGCCCGAGAACTCAAGGGCCCACGCGCGAGCAGGAGAAGAAGCAGAAGAACAACAACCACCCGCGTATAGACGTCCCAGGCAACGCTCAACAAGCTCCACATTACAGGGAATAGTCGTCACTGGCCTTGCTGTGTACCAGTTCTCTGCGCCACCTGCTCTCGGCAACGCTACCCGAAAATACAGGCGTCAGCGTCAAGAAGACAAAAACTCAAAAGTCAAAACTTCTGCGATAAGAATAAGGTATGTCACTGAAAAAAGTAAGCCAAAGGACATAACATCAAAACAGTCTGGCAGATTTGTGTGGCTGCCTGATCCGCCGCTGCCTTCAGTATGCCACCGTTTAATCGGCAGATATTTGGGCTTCCGCCTCAGGCAATGCCGCGTTTTCCAAAATGAGGGTGAGTTGACGACGATGATGAATCAACATTTATTACGCCCGAAATAAATCGATGGTGCACGCAGGCACCAGACGGGGTGGCTCCCTAGTTACGGGACCCATATGTTTCCAGCAGCTGCTAACCCCTGTCCGTCAGTGCGAGCTGAATCGGTAGGGCGGGGCTGGATAACAAGGTCTCCCCATCGCTCAAAGGGTTGGGGATTGGGGGTTGTTGTTGTTGTTGTTGTTCCACTCACAAAATGGCACACCACACCCACAAGGGGGATTGGCCATTGGGGGGAGGAGGGGGGGAGCTGACGACGAAGTATCGTCCCAGACAGAGGAGCTATTGTGACGCGTCTGGTCAGGTACTTCGTCGCCTCCTGCACTGTTTTTACTTTCGCTCTCATTGAAGAGCTTATGGAAAGCTGCTGCTCGTCCCAACAGATAAATGACAGAGCTCTCAAAAGGCATTTGCAAGCAAAAGAAGTTTATTACTGGCTGGTGCCCTTTTCGAAGACAAGGCGGCGGTAATGCAGTAGTGCCGGCCAAGAGCATACTCGCGAACTGCTTTTCAGCGTTTTTGCGCCTGGCTAGCGTCCGCCAGCCGTAGGATACGGTCTATTTTTAGCTCAATTGGGAGAGTTAGAACTGGTTTCACGTGGCATGGCTCTAAACCTAGGCCGGTAATCAGGAAATAACCCGCCGCGGTGGCTCAGTGGTTAGGCGCTCGGCTACTGATCCGAGTTTCCGTGTTCGAACCCCGACCGCCGGCGGTGTGCGTTTCGATGGAGGCGAAATGCTAAGGCGCCCGTGTGCTGTGTGATGTTAGTGCACGTTAAAGATCCCCAGGTAGTCGAAATCATTTCCGGAGCCCTCCACTACGGCACCTCTTTCCTCCTTTCTTCTTTCACTCCCTCCTTTATTCCTTCCCTTACGGCGTGGTTCAGGTGTCCAACTATATATGGGGACAGATACTGCGCCATTTCCTTTTCCCAAAAACCAATTATTATTATTATAATCCGGAAATGTGTTTTATAGCCAGAGATATTGGGGCACTGTCATCGTCGGACGACGCCCACGCAAGCCGCAACTTCAACCACTAATTTTTTTCTCTCGTGCAATTGTTCATGGTCAGTATTTGTTCAAGATCACTGTTCAATGAGAATGCGCATGCTGTGAGGCACTTGAAGACAGCGTAACTCATTCGCTGTAGTGTGGGGCTGCGTGAACTCGGGATTGTTTCTGATAAGCACTTATGATCGACGCACAATGCGCCCATTTTCGTTGAGCGAACGTTGACTTTCGATGTCCACAGAGGCTATCGTTTGATGACATGAACAGTAAAAAAGGCGCCGAGTGGTCCACAAATCATGCCTCAAGTAAGCACTGAGCCAGTAGTGTCTTATTATTGTTTCGGATCAACGTGCTAGTCAAATTATTTCCTCCTAGCACCCCCAGACGCTTCTGGGACGAAATTCACGGTTCAATCGCGTGGTCCTTTACTTTTGCCCACAGTCCTGGGACTTCTGGGTATCATACTGAGAGCAAGACATCTGCACTGATACCATAACGGACTGTAGAGGAGATATTTTACTAAGACCTATAAATTCATGTAGACATTTGTTCAGAACTGCTCTTTCTATTGATGTGGAGCTTGTGCTGGCCACCGTACTTCCACTTGCTATTTGTAACGCTGCATTTAGTTAGTGCGCTGGTATTCCCCGCCTTCCAAATGCTGACATTCAAGGCAAGCTCGTGATGATGACCAGCCTGTACTTCTTTCTATTGGGCTGCTTGATGGCTAAATGGCTATTTTTACCCCTACAAAGCCCTAGGTGCGACGTTTGATCTCTACCATCGCGGCCACGTTTTGATGCGTTTGGTGCACGAAAAGCATTCTTCTGCTAGAATTTTTCCAGATGTTTGCGAACTACGGTTGCTGGACCGAAATGTAACGCGCGACTGTTGCCACGTTTTGGAATATGTAATTCGTTAACGTTGCGTTCTGTTGAAGAAATTAAATCCTTTTTATTCTTGTTTGCAGCCTTTTCCCCCGTGGTTTTTCTCTGTTTATGCAGCTCTTCAGCGAGCTGCATGGAACCGACGCCGTCCAAAAAAAGAAAATCCAAGCGGAAGGACAGGAGTACAAAGCCCGCAGCGCCCCCAGAGCCGACGGCCCCCACTCGTCCTTCGAGTTCCTCGGAGTGAGTGGAGATCAGGACTGTGGCCCTATTCCTTTCGTCGGCCTTCACGTGCGATGTCCTCATCAGTTTTGTAGGTGTCCCTGGAGAACCCTAAACACTTGAACAACACTCTTCCCACTTCGAGTTATGGATCAATTTGCTCTCGCCCTACCATAAGGTTGCCGTCCCGGTTAGCTCAGTTGGTAGAATGACTACTCCGGTGAAGCTGTGGTCCCGGGTTCGAACCCTGGACCAGGAAGAATTTTCCTTTAACTGCGGAGTTTCTGAGAAAGCTACATAGATTTTCTTTATAGTCATATGGCTGCGCTTGGGTGGATGCCAATGAGTAATTACTCCCTTATTACAAATATACTCCACCTTGGGGATACCCCTGATCGTTTGACCAACTGATGAAGGAGAGGTAGGGCGCCTGCCTCATGTGCAAAATTCCTGCGTGTTCGAGGGCCAGGGCACCAGCAATTTTTCACAGGTAGAAGACGTGTCTTAGTGTTGAGGGTGCGCAGCAACCAGGCGAGGGATGCTGCTGTCTGAGATCAGCGAACAGCGCCGGCATCTATGGAGGTTATCATAGCTATGCTGCAATAGCGCTGTAAAGACTGGCCTAATGAGCAGCCGAAACGCACCACTGTCATGAGAACAGGATTTGCGCGTCACAGTTAGGTATTTGACAACCATTTCCAACATGACTGTACCTGTAAGCCCCAGCGGCTGCGCAGGAATTTTCCAATGCAATATCCCCATTGCAGACAGGACGGAGATGGTTGACTCCTCTCTCTGTGTAAGGCGCGGCTGGAAAAAGTGAGTGTTTGGCGTAGAAACCGTGTGTTGTGTGGATACCTTGAAAGTGCTTTTTGTGGCGATATGTGCCGCCGCGGTGGCTCAGTGGTTAGGGCGCTCGACTACTGATCCGGAGTTCCCGGGTTCGAACCCGACCACGGCGGCCGCGTTTTTATGGAGGAAAAACGCTAAGGCGCCCGTGTGCTGTGCGATGTCAGTGCACGTTAAAGATCCCCAGGTGGTCGAAATTATTCCGGAGCCCTCGACTACGGCACCTCTCTATTACTTTCTTCATTCACTCCCTCCCTTACCCTTCCCTTACGGCGCGGTTCAGGTGTCCGGCGATATATGAGACAGATACTGCGCCATTTCCTCCCCCCCCTAAAAACCAATTATTATTATTATTATTATTATTATTATATCAGGCGTCAGTTGGGCTGCAAAAGGTTTAACACGGCAAAGATTTACCTCTGTACGCAATGGTAAAAATAAATGCGTGTTATCTTAGGGGCAGCTTTTCGGAGCAAGAAATTTGAGGTAGTACAATCAATAAAGACATAGCTGGTTACATTGCTGATAGACATAATAATAGATACAAATTTAAAGGAGTCGATGTGTACGAATCGGCACTCTCTCGCAATAATTGGGCGGTTTAAAAGTTCAAGGAAGGCGGCGCTGAAACGCGAATGTATGAAGCGAGGGCGCAGTACATGAAGGGTAGAATACTACACGTTACGACCAAGCCAGGTAGGTAAGTAGAAATTTGGAAACTTAGAAATGTGTTTCAGAACACAGCAGGACATGTTGGTACAAGTGGCCTAAATTATTGTTACGTGGACCGAAGTCTAGGAAGGCACAAGGATGACCGGAGCACAGGGCACAGATCACAGCGAACACCGAGCAGATTGCGCGCACACACCGGACACTTCCTCCATGTCGTCCTTACGAAGACTATCCGTTGCAATATAACTATAAATGTCTTGAAGAGAAGTTGTGATAGACCTCGAAGGGCTCAGATACGGAAACTGAAAATGAAGTGCTTGATGACGTGCACCCATCCCGGGATCATGCAAGGTGTGCGTCTATTATAAGGCAAGTGAAATTATAGCGACCACACCACAGTGAAGACTATAATCAGCTTATATTTGAAAGAAAAACATGTATAACCGGTAGGAAAGAGGAGTTAAAAAAATGGCAGTAAGTACCTCAGCCACATCTGGGATATTTTTTCGAACAAAGATATTCCGCTAATATAGTCACAACACAGCTAAGCTTCAATCTGTCATCTAAAGGAAAATGGCCACTATTTTTAAAGGTATTCACATTCACATCACGAATCAGGCTACACAGAAAAGCGCAGAATGTGACCAATGCCAGTATGACACAGTCGCAGTTAAGGAGAAAGCGTGTTATCCAGACTAGACATGAGTAGTGACGGAGCGATTGCATGACCTGAATGCGAAAGAGCAGCATGTAAAGCTTCTAAATGTACATAAGAAGTGCAGACCGAAGACAGTAGTCGACCGTGGGAATGCTATAACACGGAGTATAAAAATTTATAGGCATCAATTTGGCTGACTAAATTAAGTTATGTATGGCGGCTTACCAATATATTCCTCAAAAGAAAAGCGCCTATTTGCATCTCATCATTTGGAGGAGGAACGGCAGCTTAACGCAACATGTAACACCGTTGTGTAATGCGCAAACAGCTATTAAAATCAAACCGATAAGTTCAATATTAGGAGAGTAAAGAGAAAAGGGTGATTTAGGGAAGAAACTATAATGTAGCTGAGAGCAAAATGAGGGTGGAATGAGGCAGGGCTGAATTTTAGATAACTCTACAAATGGTACGACTGCTTCTCCTGTTTGTATTCTCTCTTTATCTTGGCGAACGCTCTTCAACATAGTATGAAGACGCAGGTATTCCCGCTCAAGAGCAAGATGAGCAACTGGACATAGCGAGATGTGTGATACAAAGATTTGATGACCTGGGACTCGTCGAAGTAGCTGAATGGACTCAAAAGGCTAGGAGACGTAGCAGGGGCCGGCAAAGAGTTGAGGATGCAAAAATGTGGGCGGTAAAGAGTAAGAAAATCTGCAGGCACAAGTAGGCCTTTGTGCATACAGTGCACGAAACCTTACTGCTGAAGATAATGGCTGTGGATTTTCACGTGGGTGTGTGGTTGTTGCCCTGATGCATTTGTCTAGCCGGCGGCATAGAACCGACGCAGACCAAACCAGGAATGTCCAGGGAGGATGCCGACGGCACGAAACTCGCAGTGACTCCAACAGCGATGACGTTGCCCCGTCCTTCGCGTTCTTCAGTGTCAGTGCAGCATGCGGCCACATTCGCACGTTTTAGAGCGAGCGCTCTACTCCGAAGGATACAATTGCGATTTCGATGCACATAAAACAATGACCTTCAATGCCTCGCAAGGTCAAACCAAACTTAACTGCGTGGCGATATATGGTCCCAAACTATGTAGTATGACCACGTGATCGTATGACTATGACCATTGGGTACCTGTCCTTGACCTTTGACCTTTGCCCTTGTCCTTGATATTTGATTTGAGAGAGTGGGCACCCCACCGACACTGACCTTTAATGCCTCATAATGTCAAACCGAACTTCGTGGTGGTATATGGCCCAAGCTATGGTAGTATGACCACGGGATTATACGATAATGATCATTGGATTCCTGACCTTGACTCTTGAAGTTGACATTTGATTTGAGGCAGTGGAGACCATGCTTTGCAGACCTTTCACTCGTATAACTAGGTTCAAGCCATGTTGAACCTCAGCCATTTTTTTCAACCGTCGTTTTATTTTGTTTGCTTACATTACTTTTGTCCCGGGTTTGTCGACCGAATGCAGGTGTCCAGCCGGCGCCAGGGAAACTACGCGTACCGAACCAGCATTGTCCAAGCGGCAGGTCCAAGGCACGCAGCCTGCGGCGCCAGCCATGCCGTCGACGCTTGGTCATCATCCTTCTCATCTCTCGCCTTCCGCGGTGCCTTCGATTGCTTTCGCATTTCCTTCATCGCCACCGCAATCACCTCGGGGGCCGCGATTGAGGAACATAGGCCGCTTTTCGCCGGTGAATATTCCTGATTCCTCTTAATGAATGTATCATCCGAGGTCTCATCACATCGACCCCCACTGCTACAGCTCTACCGGACGTTTCAGCGAACACTTTCGAAAAATTTAAAAAGCTGGCTTTTTGGGGTAAAAACATGACTTTTGAGGCAAGTATTATCAGTGTTGGCGAATATTATAAAACCGGTGAATCATCTGAAGTAGTAAGATGGTTAACGAATTTTTGTAGTCAACCTTCAAGTAGTCGATTAGGCGACTAGTTGTAATCGGATCTCTAGCGGGTCGTTAGCAATAGCCATACCAGTTTTTAGAATTTTGAAAACACTATTGCCTTTGGCGCTGTGGCTCGAGAAAAATTTGCTTCTTCGGTTTGTTACCTACACTGGAGGGATTGATTTGCCTGCATTCTTTCGAAAGCACACGTATTTTTGAACGATGCAGCCAAATTTTGTCGAGCCACAGCGGCGAGGGTAATCGTGTTTTTGAAATTCTAAAAACCTATATGGCTATTACTAACGACCGGCTACACATCACTAATTTCTAAGCGCCATACTCTATTGTTTACAAAGTTACTTATTAAATACTAGTTAACAAGCTTACTAGTTTAGAAAACTTACCGGTTTTCTGGTGTCCGCCAGAGCTGCCGTAAAAGCCGTATTTTTACCACGAGAAGCCTATTTTTGGAAATTTTTGAAAATGTTCAGTGAAACACCCGGTACATCAAGCATTGCATGCAAAGCCGCAGCGCTAACTTTGAGTACCGCATAGCAATGTGACAATAGATGCTTCTTGTTACAAATATTGCGCTTGCCCTCCGCATACAGTGTAGACGTTCGCGACGCCCAGCACAACAATGCTGGTGTACACGAGTGTGAATCGCGAGCTTCGAGCAAACTATATTGCACCTTTTCTCCTCCTTGGAAAGCTTAGCGGATCCCAGGCGTAGTGGACGCGCAAGTGATCAAGGGAGCATGGCGATTTGGCGCTAGCAACGTTGGCGTCTAGCGGGCGGCGGCAAGGGATGCATCAGACATCTCTCCAAGCCTTTCGCATGCAAGACTCTGTTACCAAAGAAGTCCTTGATATTCTCCGTGATGACCTTGTAGTATCGTCGATTTGGTCTTCGCATAATGCGTCTTCTTTCGCTGTGGTTGGCTTTTAGCCAAGTGATCAAGGGATCCCGGATCCCATTCGGGTGCGTCAGCCTGTAAACATATATCACCCAATGCCCTCACCATCAACTTTCTAGCCCAGGGTAATCGTAGTTTTGTGATTGCGCTCGCGGAACTATATCACAATATCGCGTGTGTTTCCTCTAGTCTGCGTTGCGCATTATTAACTGCGTTTGGTTGAGCCTGAATACTTATCAATGATGTGAGGTGGATGATGTATTAGTTGGGAATACAAGCAATGACGGAATCAGTTTCTGAGCAGGGTTGGTCTCTAGATCTTAATGAGCGCTCGCCTTGCAGCGTACAGTCGCGAGTAAAAAAAACATTAGTACAGTGACGTCACCGGAGTGGTGGAAACTGCACCGCACGGTTGGCGCAGCGCCGTGCTTTGCGAACACATCTGTCACTTTTGTTATCGACGTGTTCGTAACGGCAGTGCCGAACGTTGCTATCTGCCGTTCCTCTGGCACGTCATTAGTTCTAATCTTTTTTTCTCGCGACTGTACAGCATGATAACTGACATTTGACCTGCCTACTTAATGGCAAAGAAACGTCAGAGTTGCTTAAACCTTTACATGAGAATAAGGCAGCCCAAAGGCATAAACATGGCTTTCATTGCTGAAGACTGGAGTTGAACTGCAGGTAACGGCTTGGTGAGTGACCTTATTAGCATTGACGCTGCTTTCACGAGAGACATGAATTCACAAAGTTGGATAATTAATAGCAGTTTTAGAAGTTGCAGAGCTCCGTAAAATGTTGGAGCGCCTTGCTGCCGTTTTTGTGCTAGGTAGAGCACGAGCCGAAGGTTTTGAATATCGCATTCGTAGAGATTATTGAGATGTTCTCTTTTTTCACTATCTCGACAACACCCAAGTTATGCTAAAACCTTTGCGAAAGGGAAATTTTAAAACACTAATAAAACCGGGTCCGCCCGTTTGCAGATGCTGGGAACCCCGTCTGCCTATGGAATGTTTACCCGAACGATGGACACTGAGCACAGGAACCCTAACAAGTAACGTACCTTCGTGTTGTAGTTCTGGTGATATCAACAGCGCAGTTCAGCTCAACATAACCTCCAAAAATGCAATATGAAACTAGGAAAATTATTGCGCCGCTTTCTTGTAAAGGCATGAGTTTAACGAAACGTGTCCTGCTCGCACTTTTTTCACAGCTTACGTGGGTAGCCGACGAATAACCACTAAATGCTGCTACGTGCATCAGGAAGCAATATATAACACAGGGCAACATATAGTAAAGCAAACAGCATTCCCAAGTATAAAAATCTTCAGATGCACCTGTCAGCAATATCAGGCTTCTAAGCATTGACTACTTTCACATGAACTCACAGTTGAATGATACTCACAAGATCAGAAGCAACGGAATCTAACCTCCGTTATCTCCAACAGAGAGAGATGTACACAAAACGTTCATGCACTGCTCTTAGGGAGTCTTCATGGGTGGAGTCCCTAGAAGAGGACTCCTGCGGAACCTGCGGCAGCTTAGGCCGGTTTGACAAGTGAAAGCTGATCTCCGGGTTCCCAGCTGGGTAGCAGCACCTCGCACTGCTCTACCTTGGTATTGTAATATGACTGGGACTGCCAGGTTGTATTGGCATCCCCATGTGGTAGGATGGAAAGTTGGGCAATTTAGGTTACGTTCATTTTAAAGGAAAATACAGCGCGAACAGAGACGACGGATGAAGGAGAGGTGCACAACACCACAAGCGCTGTCTCGCGGAGTTGCGAGACAGCGCTAGTTGTTGTTGTTGTTATTGTTCTTCTTCTTCTTCGTAAGCATGGCACATACCCATGCAGGGGGATTAGCCAAGGTTCAGTAGATGATCCCAGTGAGGTATTTGCGCGGGGGAAATTAGGCGTGAGAAGACAAAATCAATATAAAAATTGGAATAGTCAAATTAATTAGAGAAATGTGAATTACCAGGAATAGAGTCGATCATTTTTGGACATGCGAGAAAATTTTGTATACAGCTAACAAAGTGATCGATCAGTTGCACTTACGTAATCATGAAGGTAGCCGCAGACATTGCTTAACGGGAATCCCTTTGCGCTCGCACCGAACGAAAGAAAAACTGTTGTGCACCTCTTCTTCGTCCGTCGTCTCTGTTCGCGCTGTATTTTCCTCATGTGATGTAGTATAGTGCGGCTTTCTCTCCGCACCATGGCATGGGGGCCTGTATGTATTTTGTGTGTAGAGTAGCGTTATGTAAAGATACTCGAATATATATATATATATATATATATATATATATATATATATATATATATATATATATATATATATATATATATATATATATATATATATAATGACTCATCAGCTACCATAGTCCTCCATAAAGTCAGCAATAAAATTCCCGTAAGGAAGGTTGTCATGCAAGAAGACACGATATCGCCAATGCTATTCACCGCCTGTTTACAGGAGGTGTTTCGAGGCTTGGATTGGGAACGGTTGGGGGTAAGAGTGACATTGCATTCATGACATTGCGTGGCTAAATCACTCAGGAGATGAGCTGCAAAGCATGATCAATGAGGTAGACAGGCAAAGCAGAACGGTGAGTCTAAAAATTGACATACAGTAAACCAGAGTAATGTTCAATATCTCGGAAGGCAACAGCTATTCGCAAGTGGTAGCGAGTTGCTGGAAGTGTGAAAAGGAATACGTCTACTTAGGGCAGGCAATGTCCAGGCGTCTGTATACGGCCCTGGCCGTGCTCGTAGAGCTCGATCTTTCTAAGCGATGAGAATACTCTAGGTATGTGTTAGAGACTATGGGAGTGCGATCACTATCCTGACAGCATGGATCCGTGCAAGCTGTGAAGTCAGTATTTTTCCTTTGCAGTATTTTTGCGGCGAGTATGCAATTACTCGTCGCTGTGTCAAAACCTATATTCCACCAAGGAGAGATGAGTAATCTACCGGGCTGCAATGTAACTTTCCAATGGCTACTGAAAAGTTAATACTTGACTGGAGTGAACAGTATTGTGACGTCATGTAACAAATATGCGATCGCTTGGACATTTGTACATTTCGCGCCTGCAAGAGGCTCTTTAGCTGTCGCCCATGAGAGAGTTTATTTTGACGCATCCAGAAAAATTGCAGTTTCATGCCGCTTTCTCTCCAACAATATTTTTACCTGCGAAGATTCGGTAAAAATGTATTGAGGTGCTCGTTGAAACCGCGGAGCGGGGTCTGCTCTGGTGTGGATATTTACGAGAAATTACTCGATTTAATGAAATGTACTCTATGTTGAAAAATTCCTTAGAACACAGTTTATGATGAAGCGACTTGCCGTGGACAGAAGTGCTCTTGTTGTCCGAGTGTTGTTTTTGAGGCCATGCGTTTTCAAACTAGTATCGACTATTGCGTCCATGGAAACTTTTTAACACTGGGCACCACGATGCACAAAACTCCCACCGGATATTCTTTTCAACACAGACCTTAGATACATATTTTGATGCGAAAGGAGCAAACGCGGGCTAATAGACATCCTAGTCGAAATTATGGAAAAGGAATGTGCTTGGGCAGGACATGCAATGCGAAGGCTAGATAAGGGAAGGTCGTTACGGATAATGAACAGGATAACCAAGGGAAAGCAAGCGTACCACGGGGCGGCAGGAAGTTATGTGGGCAGTCAGATAAAATGTTTGCGGGAATAAGTTGGCCGCGGCTGACACAGCACAGGGTTAAGTGGAGAGTTGCGTAAGGAGCAATTTTCGTGCAGTAGACGTGGCCAGGATGGTGATGAATGCCGTACGTGTTTGTCGAAACAAAGAGGAATATTGCCCAAAAATCAAATTCACAATTTCCCAACACGGTACTCTGTCTCACGCGCCAGCAAACTTGTGCGCTTGGTGCCGTAAGCAAATGGTCTAAGGTTAAATCACTGATATAAAGATATGATATCGAACGTAA
Organism: Amblyomma americanum; assembly: GCF_052857255.1. Taxonomy (NCBI): domain Eukaryota; kingdom Metazoa; phylum Arthropoda; class Arachnida; order Ixodida; family Ixodidae; genus Amblyomma; species Amblyomma americanum. The sequence goes on from NC_135506.1 coordinate 56,745,554, forward strand.
TCAAAAGGTAAATTGCTAAGCTAGATGGTACATTTATTATGAAACTCCAGAAGAGAAGAAATAATGAAAACGAAGGATCACAAAGACACCTGCGATGCTGCACTGACAACTGGATTTGATTTGAAACGCCCGCTTAATTATACCCTTCATTTCCGTGCTTTATTCAGTCAATTTTTTATCTTTATCTGCCTGCATCGTAGCGCAGGCAATTCACATCCCTCTATGGTAGAGGTACAGATGGTGTGCAGACACGCTGCTCCCTGGAATCGCGGATGACTCAGGATTCTAAAAGCTCTCGAATCAGTTTGACTCTATTCTTTTTCGGCATGCAGCATAGCAGAAAGCCTCGTGATGCAGAATAACCAGGGCAGAAGAAAGAAAAGCCTGAATTAAGAAACTATGCAAATAATGTTTTCCCGTTGTACCCTACGTCCATGGGCTAAACCATGTTCTTGTGAAGTTCGGATAAAAGATGCGGCATTAATATCATTTCCACGGCTCCAAGCAAGGCCAAAGGAATGAGCGCGCGGGTGAATGGCCAGGAGAGCAAATTAAAATGCGAAATCGCACACCATTATTGGCATTGTGCGTCGGATCCCCTTGTTCTGTGGAAAGCAGTACATAGGACAGATAGGAAGGTGTGCCAACTATGAGACATGAGAGTACGCGACAGCAATGAAGGGGAACTCAGGCACGAATGTTGCGATGCAGTGCAGGACAACGCAGACAGATGAAGATTAAGGAAATGAATGAAGTGCAGGAATCGAGGTTATAATTAATTGATCGTGTCCAATAAAGTTCAGTTGTCAGAGCAGCATCATCCTTGTCTATGTGTTCCTTCGTTGTCGTTGCTTTTCCTCTGCTGCCGTAAATATTAATATCGATATCGAGCCATCACTGCCGCCTCGTTGCTTTCTAACCAGAAAAAGTTCCAGTTGTCAGTTTATCTGCAGCCTTCCCACGATGACAAAGAATTGATCTAGAAGGCTCTCTCGAATTGCTGGTAACATTACATCTATTGTTCCACTGAATCAAGATTCTGCCTAATATTGAAAGAAAATGGCTATAGAGGCAAATTTCTACGTCCCTTTGTCTGTTGCCCGGATAGAAGGCAAACAAAACTACCTTAACCAGGAAGAACAAAGTCATGCGTTGGGACCTGAGAAATCTTTATTGTCAGGCAAATTGTACGCGTGGACTTTTTACTCCAAATTAATTGCGACTTCGAGTGGCTACTAGTTTGCATCGGTAACTTGTGCTTGCTGCGCCCTAGTGGCGCACAGGCAAAGATTTTGACCCTGGTGCCGAAAGTACTGGGATCAATTTTCCGAAAACCAGAATGCGCTGCGCTCCTTGAATTGGTGAAGAAAGTCTGAGGACGCAAGCGCTGCCGCTCTAGAGACGCTGCTTGAATGAACAGAAAAAAACGCACCGTCCTCGCCACAAATGAGTTTACAACCCTTTATGTTTTTTTTGGCTGCCTCCTATTCTCAAAGGGATTAGTCACGTACAGGAACATTTAACTGAAGATGAATCTGAGAGGAATTTGTCTTGCTTTGGAGGTGATTCAGGCTGCTGCTGATATAAATAGTGCTTGGGTCAGTTCTTGTTCTGCACGTTCGTTAAAAAACAGGAGGCGCCTAAATGGAATTAAGGTGCGCTGGAATTGTATTCCAAATCTATAGCTTCCGTGCTCTGCGCTGTTATAAATGCGGATGGGGTGGGGAGGAGGCCCTTATGAGTACGCATACTGTTCGCCGTGCACTCCAGGTGGGCCTTGGAGTGAGTGTTTTAGCAGAGGACGGAGCTTCTTGGAAGGAATAAATGCATTCGTGAACTCAATTTCACATAACGGGAACTGTTACAGTCTGATTGTATGAACTACAGCCGAATAACAAAACAGATTCAATTGAGTTAAGTTTTAAGCAGAAATGCGCTGTTCAGCTTACCAAAGCGTATCCGTATTGATGACAGTAACACACGCTGTACACAGGAGGCATTCATTGTGACTTGCTTGCATCTGCACACTTCTGTCCGCGGAGAGGCACGGAGTCTATGAAAAACCTGGTACAGGTCTGCTTAGGAGCTGATGAGAAAGGAAATAGGCAACACCTCACTTGGATAGCAATGGATATAATCGATGATTCTATAAACGTAGATGGGCCATATCGCCACATGGGGCATCCACTGCATCGTTGGCAGCGTAACCATGGGAGCTTGCAACAAAAAGAAGCCGAAGAAGTTGGAGACGAAGGACGAGAAAATAGAGAGCATGAGGTTCAAAGGGAGTTGCCCGCATTTACGACTCTCGGTATGTATGCATGGTCACACTGCGCAACGCGCATGCATTACCAGTAGTGGGAGGTGGTCCAGCGGTAGCATAATCTACCGCGCAAGTTTTTCTTTCTGGCCAGTTTAGTTATACCAGTTTCGACAAGTGCCCCAGCTTAGTGACGCAGTTCACGCCCCATGCTGCGGAGTGCAGGCCTGCTTTGCTGATGGTCGGAGTTCTCCTGGTGGTCGTCTTGATTGTCGCCGCCATCGTTGGCACTATCTTGTGGCACCACAAAAGCACCAGCCTCGTAAAGACTACAACCGGGAGAAGAGGAAACCGCTCTACACGCCGTACCTCGACAGCGAGAACGGAAGAATCGTTGAGCACTGCGAAGATCACCACCGTGTCCGCCACCACCACCGTCGCCACGAAATGCCCTCATAGTCCCATTGTGCCATTTAGCACACCCGTGGTAAGCTGCTTGATTCTTTTCACTGCATTTCGTAAAGATATATTCTGAAGCTAGTCGGTGCCATATGGTAGTATTTTGCTAACGGCGCTGAGTGATGAAGACGAGACCAGAGAGTACAATACCACTGCGCGGGCTTCCGTGCTCTCCGCCCCAACATCGCATTCGAGCATCGCTGAAATTCAACAGTGTGCGCTCAACCTGTCATACTCGCGTCTTGCCCACCGTGTTGTAGTTTGGTGCCGAAATGTGCCGTGCCCCTTTCCTCATCGCTAGGGATGTATCCGACCCCTACTCTGTCCCTATCACTCCCCTTCCCCACCCTACACGTGCAGCGCAGCGAAGGTGCTCTCATCAGAGGCAGTTGCACGCCCTGCGCAGAAATTACCTTCATAACTAGAATCACATCCACTGCACGAGCTCACGTAGGCATAGACATTTGTTGGAATATGCGCACGCACTTACAACGATCGACAGTCACTCGTTGCAGATACGAAAGCGCATGTTTATGCGACCAAAGGACAAATCAAACTTTTGCTGAGTGTTGTTGCCTTTTCATTCTTGTCTTGTCTTGCGCACGTCTTGTGCGTGCTCCAATAATCGTTCCTCATAATTTCCATCGTAAGTTATGCATGCAACATAATGCATAACCCTCGTGGCTCAGTTCCATTAGTGGAAAATTTCAACCTCTTTAGAAATTTTCTAATTGTTCGATTTTGCATATTACTGAAGCGTGGCAGAAATAACAGTTTATTACGCGAGATTGTCGTACTGTGAGCGCTTACTCTGAAAAAAGAAATGTTTTGTTGGTTCGCCGCAGGTAAACACCACTGTGGGACAGGTGATAGGCATCACGCTTGAGGTTGCTGGTGTGCAGCTCAACTGTTGGCTGGCAGTGCCGTATGCTCTCACCACCGCCGACGCGTCGCGTTTCAAAGCTCCTGTACCACTGGACGTCTCCAAAGATGGCGTCATTGACGCCGTCCACTGTGGACCACCATGTCCCCAGATAGCGGGTGGAATCGTGGTGGGCAGCGAGGATTGCCTCCACATGAACATCTGGGCACCTGCACAGTCCCCGACAGGTGGCGCCAAGAGGCCACTGGTCTTGGCGATAGATGCGAAGTATTTCGAGAGCGGCTCCAACATTGTCCCAACATGGGAACAACTGGCAGCAGAAGGTGACATGCGTTATAATTTTCATAAGCATCCATTGCCGCGAACTAATTCGACAGTTGTGAAATAATCTGCGTTGCTGTTTACCTGAAACAAAGAAAAATGTGACAATCATATTCGCTTTGAACGAAGACAGACAGGACTGTCAATTGAACTGCGCTGAAAGAAACATGATAAAGCTGTCAGTGTGGCCCACACGAATCGCATCACCCACAACCTTAAAAGGATTGCGAATCGAGTCGATCTATGCGTTACTTTTTCTGCCGCAAACTAAGTTGGCTGTGCGTGAGAGGGAATTTCGAAGGACAGGTGCCTCAAGGCCGTGGCATAGAGCGTCGCGTACCCTTTGTACCAGGCGCAGAGAGGGTTTTGTACTGTGTGTCTGTGTGGTGTGATTTTTTAAGAAAACATTCGGGCCAAACGTCTAATACGTCATCGCTTGCCCCCCTTTCTGTGCACTTCGTGATCGTGCTTGGCAGCAACGGACGTATTGAACTCTTCCTAATGTGCCACGCTTATCATTTTTGTAGCGATAGCTACATTACGGTATCATTTCGAGCCTTCAGCGTGGCGGCGCCGCCACCCTGTGGCTGCCCCACCACGCTGTCACGTGGTTGGTCATGTGGTCGCGTGGTGCCGTGACTGGTCACGTGATGCGGAGCAGCTGCTGAGCAAGTTCCGCAAGGCCGGCTGTAGCTATCGCGTCAATCCAGGTTTAACCAGAGCTAAACCACCGCCAATTTTGTAGCGCTAGCTACACTACCGTATCATTTCGAGCCTCCAGAGTGGCGACGCCCCCATCCCTTGGCTGCGTTGCCACGCTGTCACGTGGTGCGGAGCAGCTGCCGGCGGGCGGCGCCGTGACGTGGCTGATCACGTGGTTCGGCACGTGGTTGGTCACGTGACCAAGTTCCACTCGGCCAGCTGTAGCTATCGCGTCACTCCAGGTTTAACCAGAGCTAAACCACCTAAAGCTTGTTTGCCCTTGGCGTCGCCGTATCCGTATTTCCTTCTGGACCACCAGGCTGCACACAATGTAAATGGTGAGAAGTGACTGCAAGTGGCCACGTGGACGCTATCTTACCATCCACCGTTTGCACTAAATTTGTTTTCTGGCCACTTCCCTTTAGTACAGCGGATGCTTCAGACAAGCGCGATGGTTTGTAGTACTGAATGCTAGCCTGCATTCGAGCGTCGGTGGCATCTCTTTGCATGGGATATATTCAATTTCGATTTATCACGATAAAAGCGCCACAATGTATTCCGATATCTACGCATAAACGCTAGATTCAAGAGCATATCTAAGATGCTTTATTTGTATTAATGTTGAGAAAGAGCATACCTGAATCACAAGCGTGAATTACATGCCTTTCAGCTGGGAGGCATAGCCACTAAACAAGACGGTAACAGCCAAGTGCCTTCAAACGTTGCTTACGCTAACTCTCATTTGGGTTGATTCGAATACTTGCGCGACACGCAAGCACTGCATTTGTTTTATGTTGCTCATCGATCGCCTTTTAGTTTCAGCCTAGCCGAGTGCCAAGTTAAACAGATGGAAGTGATTAGAAAATTGCACGGCGATAAACTACCACAGCTGCGCAGTGTCTGAAATTTCTTACGAAGCTACTGGTTTGTTTTTTGTTCGCACCGTGGAAAGTACATGGAGGGAAACTTCGTGCTATAATTAGAATGTTTGGCGTTCTTCCACTCTGTTTAGTTTTGCAAGGCGTAAGGAATAGTTCTTACGCCCTGCTCTAGTGCAGTACTAAACGGCGCACGCAGTGCTGCGAAATTTGCAAGCTAATAAGAGTATATTTTCCCACGCCAGTCTGTACAAATACATGATGGAAGTGATGCCGTCGAGTGCATCAAGGACTTAAAAGATCGCCGACCGGTAGCAGACAGCGATGTGGACGAGTAAAAGGCAGTCGACGCCATCGTAATGTCCTTAGAAAGACAGCCTCTGGAAACGGTACTGGTATCTCATTTTCATTTGTAGCTTACGGGAAATTTACTGTTATTCATAATATCCTTTTATTGATTGGAATGCGGTAATTATTCGACATAGCTAGCTTAAATTCGCCATTGTTGTATATTCATCACAATATCAGCGGCGCGATCGTTAGGAGTGCAGTCTTAAAACCGCGTTAGAGGAGGCGCCGGTTATCACCCCAGAAAGTGAACTGTTATTGATTCCTGCACCCGCCGCGGTGGCTCAGTGTTTAGGGCACTCGGCAACTGATCCGGAGTTCCCGGGTTCAAACCCGACCCCGGCGGCTGCGTTTTTATGGAGGCAAAACGGTAAGGCGCCCCTGTGCGGTGCGATGTCAGTGCACGTTAAAGATCCCCAGGTGGTCGAAATTATTCCGGAGCCCTCCACTACGGCACCTCTTTCTTCCTCTCTTCTTTACTCCCTCCCTCCTTTATCCCTTCCCTTCGTGCGCGGTTCAGGTGTCCGTAGATATATGAGAGAGATACTGCGCCATTTCCTTTCCCCCAAAACCAATTATTATTATTATTATTATTATTATTATTATTATTATTATTATTATTATTATTATTATTATTATTATTATTATTATTGATTTCTGCGACCGACATTGGCTTAGGCGGAGTGGTGGTGATGTCCCCCAACGTGCGACTGGGCCTTCTGGGATTTCTCCGACCGGCGGACGCAGTGCCTCCAGCCGTGGAGGACACAATGGCAGCCGTCAAGTGGGCCCTAAACAATGCGGCCGCCTTCGGCGCCGACCCTTCGAGGCTGATGCTGGTGGGCCACGGCTCGGGAGCCTACCTGCTGGTGGAGGCGGCTGTCGCGCTTAACCTTACGTGCGAACGAGCCATCCTGGAGGGTCCCCTGCCTGGATCCGTAGTCACCAAACAAACGGCGAGTTCTGTTTTTACACCGCACTAATCTTTCGCTTCAGCGATTACTGCCTGCTGTGGCCACAATGTCCAAAAATCCTGCTAAGAAGGCCACGTAAGAAAAGCGAATAGCCTCACCCAGGTTACTACCTGAGCCGCTGATCTTGTAAAAATGTAGCAGAGAATTCTGGTGGCGGGAACTTCGAAACCAAGATAGGGTGCCTCCAATTTCTATAGCCTTGTGGAGCGAACAGGCTAAGGTTTATTTGGGACAGCGCTTTTAGTACGTCGCCAAATAATTTTTCTGGAAATATATCAATGCGTTTAATGGGCCCTTCAGTTATTTTAGAGTGTTGTCATCGCTTATTATGTGAACTAGAGCAGATGTTAAAGGCCCCCTATGATATTTATACATTTGTAGGAAGCTGCGATCACAGAGCCGTCGGTGGTGCGAAGGTGATCAACCCTTTAACATAAGGAAGTTTTCTTGAACACATTTGCCTATGAACACGTTTTCTTGTGCGGTTTGTTTTAGAGCCAACTTAGCAATGCGTTATCACTTTAAGAAATACAGCAGTGTGCGCAGAGGCGTCTCCATAAGGCAAGCGCTTTGAGCTTTGATGCGCAGTAGCGTCTGCCCATGTCGTAGCTCAAACACCATTTAACGGCCAAAGAATCTACAACCTTCCCTATACTTGACCTCGGAGCTACATTCGCGATGTAACACACTATTATCGGCAATGAAAGCTGCTTCACCCCAATACCGCAGTTAAAAAATATATTTAAAGTAAATGCGGAATGGGGATGCTGTAGCGAAAGTTACTATAAAGCGTTGTTGTAGAAGTGACAGAAAGGAGAATACCGTATCACTCGCTAGCTGATCAAAGCAGCTCTAGCATTCCATTGATGTCATGAAACGCGAGCCCTGGACAGGTCTGTACGCCTTTTGAAACGAAAATAATACCTTCCCGATCATGTAATCCGCCGAAATTTCCGTTTTTCCGCTAACAACTGCGGTACACTGCTTGCTTTCAGTATTTGTAACATGATCATTTAGGCATATGCTTTACTATTATGTCCCCCCTGCAATGACGCCGTTGTGGCGTTGCAGGACTATAAATAAATAAATAAATAAATAAATATGAGCTTTAAAATTGATTAATAATTTATTAGTTAGTTAATAATTGATTCAAAACCGCATAACACGATATCTTGAATCTCTGTGGCATTACAGACCACCGTGCTACAGACTAAGGTAGGAGTAAATTGGACAAAGCAGTGCAGCTACACAGGTGACGTTCTTCGAATTCCAGGAGCGCTTGAGTATTCTGGGAAGTCTGAGCGGCGCTTTGGGTTGCCAAGACACGGCCCCGTGGACGTGTATTGCCGCTGCCAGCCTGGAGGATCTGTTCGCGGCGGCGGCCGAAGTCACTGCCGAGTCCCGGTTCTGCTTTGACCCGGATGGATATCTGCTCTTCACGGGTCGCCGTGGGGCTGCGCTCAAGTTGACCGAGGTCATCACCGGTGTCGATATCGCTGAGGTTGGCAGACGGTGACATCACCTTCCGTATAGTTTTGATTTCATTTTAGTTTCTTTCAAGCCCGAAATCATTACAAATGGAAGCGATGCATGGTACGTTGCGAGAATTAAGAACTCGCGTTAAAACCTAAGGCAAGCAAAAAGGTCATACAGAACAATAAATACAGGCGTAAAAAAACGAATACATGCTAAATCAGAACAAACCGAAACCGAGAAAATTACCGGGATCATTTAAGAAACTTACGTCTGAGTAGTGCGAAAGCTTTTAAATTCATGGTTTATTTTCCAGAAAGTGCCTGGAGGGTCTCCCTGGCTTAAAGCTGCTCATGCAGCTTGACTAAGGCAAGAAGACCGATACATAGCAGTATCAGTAACATCATTATTTAGTTAAAGCAGACATGTTACCTCTAATTTTCAACAGTAACATTTACAGTAACAGTAACATTTTCAACAGTAAAAGTAGCATTTATATTCCACTTGTAATCCGCTCTTCGGTAGTAGGTGAGTTGCAATTACTAGTACTGACTATTGCTGGTTAATATATCAAATCTTGCCGCCTTTGATGACGTCACACCCATTCGACAAGTCAGAGGTTCACCTAATTCCGTGACTTGTTGGTTAACGTATAGTTTTCGTGTGGACGAATCTTCTAATGCTTTGTCATTAATGAACTGCGTTATTAAATAGTGTTACAGACTTGACCGAACAACAAACACAAGAGGAGTAAACATACAAACAGAGATCAAGGAACTCAAACAAGAAGACTCGCTGCTAGGATTATTTGGCTTAGGTGTTTATGACAACACAGTGCAGTGATTGAGCGGGCTGCTGTGCTCTCCTCGAAAGGTGTTTCAGAGCACCTTTAATAAATTTGCGCCTCATGGTTATGTTCATTTTTTTCAAGTAATAAAGGAATGAAAATAAACTAACAGTCGGTCTTTACTTTCTATTAATTTAATTTTTTTTAGAAAGTAACATACTCATTTGAAGATGTCAGGAATCCGTTCCAATATCTTACGAGTGATGAACGAAATAAGCCGTGATCCTGTATTAATGTGGCATCAGTCGGAAGGCGATTCCACGGTTCCGATGAACGCGGGAAAATAAAAGATGACAAAGGGCATTGGTTTTTAAACTGATGTCTATTTTGTAACGATGGTCGATGCGGGATGCGCGATAAGATGGCTATGAAATGAATGCATGCATCAACTGCTCATAATCAAATTATCTGAAAAAAGCTAGAGCGCGAAACGTTCTCATGGTCTCAAAAGATGGCAGCGACAGCATTACATTCATTTATGTTGTTAGTGTGGTTGTACTAGTAAAGAATGAAGCGCGCCAGATTATTCAGAACCATCTGGAATGAGGCTGCAAGTTCCCAAACCTGGGCCACAAATTGGGCGTACAATGTCTTGTACATAGTCAAATACGCAGAAACAGGCGCTTTTAGTAAACTTACGGTGCCAGTAGCCAAGCACGCGATAACTGCTGCTATCAGTATAATAAGCATGTTGCTTTCAGCTGATATCATTAGATTTCTGCGCACCTAAGAATTAAAAGAAGTAACGTGATCTAAAGAGTTACTAGCTAATACACAGCAAGTAACTTTACAATTTTTTTCGTTTAAATTTATGAGCTATGTAGGATACCGCTTAGCCATGTTTTTAGGTCAGTTTGCAGCTGCCTGGGAATATGCGCGGAATTACTAACAAAAGAGGAGTCAACTTCTTTGAAGTATGTGTCGGCTGGTAGGCCACACGGGGGCGACGCGAAGTCACGTTTCTAAGTGGACCTCGCACGCATGACGACGTATAAAACACAGGGCTCAGCGTTGATATACAGCACTCTACACGTCATGCGGAAGACGTAGGTTCGGATCCCAAGGCTGCATTGTGGTTGGCGTTCACTCTACTTCCTATTACATTACCTTGCGGCTTGAAAATCACACCGGTATTACTTTCTACACCTCAGCGAAATAATGCAGTTCTATATACACGCAGCAGAGAACCTACAATCCCGCGCGACAGTTGGCGAGCCCTTCCCTGCGACTTCTTCATGCTCGCATCTTCCTCCGTCACTCACTCCTGCGTACGCAAGTTCAAAGATGGCTGTTGGTCAGATTCTTTCAAACTTCAGGCAGCTACCATGGCCGCTGCCAATAAGCAGCGTAGCCCCGGCGGTGCAGGAAGCGCTGCCCCCAGAGGTTGGGCCGGCTGAGGAGCGCCGACCTTCCAGCGTGCAAAAAGTGGCGAGAGGAAAGGAAAAGGCGCGCAGACGCTGAAATTCAAATTTTGACCACAGATAACTCAGCTTCTAGAAAGCGAATTAAAAAAGTTTTTGCTGAGAAATATTCACGAAGTGGCGTGCTTTAACATTCCAGGCATAAAGTAAATTTATTAAAGCCCCTTTCTGAGCCCCTTTAAGTGTTTCTTCTGCCAGACTTCTTTTTCGTGCTGCAGGAACAAGGCAGACAGCCTGTGGCTTCATGACGTGAGAATAAGGGTAGATATCACTGTGGCGTTGCAATGGTTGTCACGTTAACAGGCACCGCTAGTTTCCAGTCGCTAGGTCTGGCTGCTGGGTAACTAGAGACTAGACATGACATATAGGCTTCAGCGACGGAAAACGCTGCTTCATGCACATAGTAGTTAAGTGGACGTCACTTGGACTTAGAACATCCGTGCGCGGCGTCAATGATACCGGGCTGCTTTCCATTCATGCAAAGTACAGGAGCATAATTCTCTAGATCTTTGTAACTGTGAGCAAGGCCAAGTTGAGAAAACTCACGTTGGTTTCCGCGACAGGAACCCTATAGTTTCCACTTTGTGCAATAAAACTCGAGAAAAAAATCTAAAGATTAGAATCCTGGAAAAAGTAAAGGAAGAATGCAGGGCAGCTGCAGTCACGTTTAAACGCGGTCGCTTTCGTGCTTCCTCAGGCAAGGACGTTCTTCGAAGAGGAAGTCAAAGCTCTGGCAGTGGCCCTAGACAACGTGGGCTCCGTGGATGAGCTCTTCAACATCACGCTCCAATGCTTGCTTGGGCGACATTCCGAGCGGTACCTGCGCCTGGCAACGAAGTTCGAGCCACAGAAAGAAGCAGACATCGTGTCCATCCTGGCCTTGCTGTTGTCCGGCTGCGATACTATGCGCGTAGCGAACAGCGCTGCCAGAAACGGCTATTACTACGTCGCTGATGGCGGTGGGAGGCCGTTGTTCGAACCGGTCCTGGACACGGCGGCCGTGGCGGCCTTCTTGACGAATGGGTTAGTGCCATCTGCATCATTTATTGTGCTGTAGGAGGAAATTCATACCTGTGTATACGCAGGACAAAAATGAACACATTTTGAGTGCCGAAGGCCGAATGATGTCTCAGAGGTAGAGCATCAGAAATGAACGTAAGACGATCGTGTTGCCACCGTTATTTTACACCCGAATAAAAAAATAGATAGCAAATACGAACGTCAATAGAGTTGAGGAATGGCCTTGGCTGTGGTGCGATCCCGGCGACCAGACGCGACAGCGCACCTACTCACAAGAACAGGATTTGTCCGCGCTTATGTACTACTGGGCCACCACTACGAATACACCAGTTAACCAGCGGCTGTGGAGCAAGTGACCAATGTGGTGGTCAGACCTATGATGCAGCGAAGGATGCCAAGAATACGCGTCCCGGTAGGCCGCCATTAGAAGCAGAACATTGCAACTTGTTATGCTAGAACCTTATCCAGCCAGGATAGCCAAGATGTGCTGTTTGAAGAAGGAGGGATATAAAATGGGATATTTTGTGGCGTAATGAGGTTATGAGGACACATGAAACAAATAAAGTGCTAACGGGCGGACACGTGTTATGCTACCAAGGCTTTACCGAGAAGCGCAAGCTTGGTACAGGATTCTTGATCTGCAAGCATACAGCCGGGAACATAGCAGAATTTCATAGCATTAAAGAGATGCTGGCAGGCATTGTAATGATGCTTAATAAAAGCCGCAAATGTAAGGTTGTTCTGGCTTTCGTGGTATCATATTGTCATGATCACGAGATAGTCAAAAGGTTCCAGCAAGTTGTGGAAGCGGAGATCACTAAAATAAAAGCGTTGGGCATAGAAATGATGGGGAAATTAGCAGGCAGGAGAGCAGGCAGTGGGAACAGATAGTCTGAGTTAACGAAAGACGAAGAGCTTCTGGCTCAAGCGACGAATAGTAATCACCAAAATTTTATTACTGAATGAACAGTAAGGTAGGGGGCAATGCGGAAAAAAATTATACTGGAAAGCACTCTCAGGAAACAAAAAATGTCATCAAGAAACGGCGAAGCATAAATACCTTTAAGCCGCTAGGTAGAATAGAGTTGGTTGAACTGTAGGTTGAACAAAAAGTTCCAAGTAACGGACATAAGGAACTACTTTAAGCTTATAATAGGACACGCTGTAAAGAGGCGAACTAGTCTAAAAACGGCCAAAGATAACTAGGCGCCGAAAAATAATAAATCTGCTTACAAAGAGATAAGCAGTGCTGTGTCGTTACAAATATAGACGAAATATTTAATGCATCCTAAGAATTCTACAAGGGCTATACAGCAGCCGAAATAATCAGGACGGATTTGACATAGGCAGTGTAGTGGATGAAATCACAACGCGCCGATAACGGAAATAGGACGTAAAGAAAGGTTCGCAAGCAATGCGAATGCCGAAAGCGGCTGGTGAGGATCAAGTAACTGTAATCGGCTGAAGGACGGTGAGAAATAGCGCTAAAAATAACCGCCACCTTGAATGCGAAATGTTTCTCGGCTTCTAGCGTACCGGAATCTGGAAGAACGCTAACAATAAGGTAATCCGCAATAAATGGACGTCAATACTTCAATATTTGCAGATCAGATTAGTACCGGTTGCCTACAAGACAGAGGGTTTTTTCGCCATACTTGTCAACCAAATAAGGGTTTTACATGGGGAGGTGTTGCAAAACAAGAACACTGATGCAAGGAATACCCGTTATGAAACCGGAAAAATATAGCGCTGACACTTATACTAAGTTCCTTATGTATGGTGCCGATACATCCAGGCCGGCAAGCTTCACAAATATGTTTGTCAGCTAGAGTACAGTAGAAGCGTTTAATATATTCCATTCAGGCACTGCTTATAAAAAAATGTTTTGTAGCTTCGAAAAAATTTGTGAGGAGGTAGCAAGTGCTTGTGACAGGAAATTGCCGATTGGTTTACCATAGAAATATCTTTGGGGTAATATTCAATGACTTGTTCGGAAGTAGGTGTTCCACCTTTTTGACGAATCTTCTTCTGCTTTACTAGAACTGCAATAGAATATCCAAACCATTTCCAGCTTTGATATAGTGCTTTAGATTTGGGAATATCAACATCATCCTGGTGGGGCGCTTGCTACACAAAATATAGAGATCTACGACGCGGAGTGTTTTATTTCCTCGCTTGATTGGGGCAAGGCGGCTATATCACTGGCTGCACTAAGAGCACATGCAGCACTTGCTACTGTGCCGAAATCACCCACAACTCCGAGCAAGCAACATATGGTTTCGTTGGATTTGGAGCTGGATCTGTTTGCAAAGAGAAAAGATACCTATAAGAATTTCAAGCCGCGCAACTGTTTGAATACCAAGTTGATACAGTAGTTCAGTACGTCAGTCAGATTGCCTGCATCGATTATAAATGAATTGCGCATATTTATCTGCAGAATTTCAATCGTGGCCCCGCTGATCGTTGTGCAGGGCAACCTGGCGCCGTTGCCATATTGGAGGGGTATAAGCAGAATGTATTCTAGAAGCTTTATTTAGGGAAGTGAGCAATGCAACGTAAGTTAAGAGAAAAGCAGCTTAATCATAGTTTTTTTTTGCCTACATACCGGACACGCGTCGTCCAGTTCATGTAGGATGTGATAAAGATGCCCAGTTATTGGAATTTGAATACAGTTCGTAATACTGTGCTATGAGAAACATAGGTGAAGTTAGCGGATAATTGTTTCTTTATAACTGAAAAAGAAACATTTTAATTTCCATGGCCCAATCATAACAGTACTGAACAACATAATTTAAACACTCCCTGGTTTCTTTTCGTCGGCGTGATTTGTAACGACGTGCCAGCGCACGCATTCAGCTGATAATAATATCACCTCTGCTAACTATGGTTCAGTGGTATCGAGTTGGGTGATTTGTTTCTGGTCCTCCTTGCTGGGGCTCCCGTTTATTGGATCTAGGACTTTTCACCTTAGTTTTAAGTATAAACTTTTCTTCAATGACCCTTCATGGTAAAGGAGCTCGCAAGCTTTCCGCCCCACCAGTTCCGCCACAGTGAAGCATAACAGATCACGTGACAGCTTATGGTGTATATGTAGGGCGTTCTGCCCCACAAAACAGAGCAGGCTCGCTTTGATAACTGCCTCATTAAACATCCTGCTAATGAGGTCTTTTCTCCTCCGACATAATGCGTCGAAAGCGAAGATGACTCTGTTTTAAAGGAAGAAGCCTGTTTCCTAACTGCCGCTGAAAAAAACAAACGAAAATTGCGTAGCCTGGCATTCATAAGGCTTCAAAAGGCTACGTACCGTATACCTGAAAAGCATACCGAGAAGTGTTCTGGGGCTTAAGCGGCATGATTTACCTTACGCCGAACCTTTAGTCAACAAAACAATAACGGTGGCTTCAGAATAGCAGTCGCGTCCATTTCGGCCAGATCTTTAGAATGCATGGCCCAACGGATCGGAAGAAGCCGCAACATTTCCCTTTCTGTTCGGGGACAAATGACAGCCATTGATGGACCGTACACTTCCAAACCCCTCTTTTTCCAGTGGTCGACTCACTAGCTAATGTGCTTCAGGTTGACGTGGCCTAGATAAAGTTTACACAGATCGCACATTCTTATTCCCGTGCTTAATATTTGGAGAAGCCTTAGAACCTGGACCAACTTTATTGGCCAGTGGTGAGACCATTCAGTACTCATTTACTACGGTCATACTATATTGCATGACAGCAGATAACAGCGGGGACACGTAAATGTGTAGGAAAAACGTAAGCTAAAGTTAAGGCTGAAAGATCTCTGGAAAAAGTATTGCAGAGTGTTTTCCACATGAATGCATTCGCAGTTTCGAACAAATTTTTGAAATGAAAGTTGTTCTATGTGTTTTTGTTATTATACGAACGACACTCATACAGGTGAAACTTTCCACTACACTTTTGTAGATGTCACTTATGAATCGGGGTTTTTCCGGAAACTCTGCTGAAACGGTGACGTGTAAAAGTGGCGCGTCGCATGTAGAGATCTCTATTTCGCATTCATATGTAAAGAAAAGTATACCGCCAGGAACAGTACGATATAATGAGAAGCATTTTTTTTTTCACTCCGGAGCACCCAACTAATTAACCGCCCCATGGAGGCCATCCAGTCTTGAGGAACTTCTTTCCCGCTCGATGGACATTCCGCACAGGCTGCGCCACTGGCTGTTTGTAACATACCTGTTGCACACGATAGAATTGTCTTCTAAGCTACACTCTCAAGCAAAGCAACCTCTCAGCTCCAGGAATTGTTCCTCTCGCAGAAGCGTGCCGAGGCCGAAGAGCGGCTTTGCCTGGAAGGAATCGGAGACGAGCCAGAACACCCACGTGCTCTTTGCCAACGGCACAGAGGAGTTCCTCGGCAACAAGACCGCCGGCATCGGTGAGGCAGCGTTCGATCAATATCCGCAGCAGGAAGCAAGGGGCTAGTAGCCGCCATACTTATTCGCCTCTGATTATGGCCTTCTTCAGATCACGTGTGTGCACGGAGAATTCTAGCTTAAAGCATGAGTGGAGTGGTCGTTGACTATCTTGCACCCAGTTTCCAAACTGAATGGATTTACCCTAATACTATTTGTTTATTGTTCAATAGAGATACCAAACCGCTGTTTTTTGATCTTACGCAATAAAAAATTATGAAGGTACAAACAGTTTTTCTTCTTTTAAAACACATGGGAATTGTTCTGAGAGCAGGTGAACGCTTACAAATTATTTTGGGGCTGCCACTGCTTCCCTCTCGCAGATGCCGTTAGCCTAGAGTGGTTACAAGCGAATTATTGTTTTATGCGTTTTGCGTAAGAAATTTGCCTTCGAGTGTCCGCAGGTAGAGATGAACAGATCCAACTTTGTACAAGAAACCCTCGAAGATATTAGTGTTACTTGACGACTTGAATGAACGAATGGAATGATGCATCTGGCTAGAGTATTGATATTGCGTGGAAACAAAGAGAATTTTTATCTAGCAGCTAGCCTAAACTGAGCTGCAGCCATCGTGAAGTATTTGTGGAGACTTATCTCGGAGCTCTGTACAGTAATACACAAGCATGTTTACGGTTTATGTATGGGCCACCTTTCGCGCAAAAATGCAGATACAAGCATCTCCCACTGATCAATAGCCCCACTCTAGCGCCTGCCCCGGCTACCTTACCCGAGCAAATTTTAATGCTTTGGCAACAGAACCCACATTAACACAAAAAGCCTCTGCGTTGTTAGCGTGTGAAGCCTCAGGAGAATATCAGCAAATTGGATAAAGGAAAATAGCGAAAGAGAGTGAAGGAGGGAAGATGAAGGAAAAGAGCAGGGGGAAGTGGTGATTGGCTGAGTCAGTGGCAGAAGAGGGAGCAGAAGTCGCAGAAGCGCCTGCGGTATTCATTAACAACGCCGCGACTCCAGAGTGCTCTGCACAGAGGTTGATGACGTTCGAGGTAGATAAAAGAGCCTACAGTGTCAAGCGCGGAAAGTTGAGGCAAGAGTCGGCTCTGAAGAGTTAAATGGTTTCCTCAGAACCCGAATTTTTGCGCAAAGGAATGTCAGCCATGACTATGAGGTACGAACTGGCCTACATGGACAACCAGAAGCCGTTAGAGGAAAAGACAAATTTAAAAAGGGAAAGGCGGTTTGGTGGGCGTAGTTAAAGACAAGTTTTCAAGTTGCATAGAAGGTGCCATGACAACCTCCACTCGGATAAGGTCAGGTAGCAAGGCAAAGGTATTTTCTGTGGTATCTGTACTCAGCAGGCAGTGGTATCCGAACCGTTTTTTCATCCTTAGGAACGTAGCGGGATACATCATGGGCATTGTTATTGGTGGTATACCACAGTGACCCGGCAGGTTTGTAAATGGTTGTCCTGTCATGAGTTGACAGGAAAGCGGCGTGTCGGGAAATTTAAGGTAGCAACTGTCCTAATGTGGACTTTACAGCTCTCCTTTCTTACGTGCGAAGTGTTTTTGATTAAATAAAATTGCAGTGCTAAGCTCTGCGCTGGTCAGTGCGATCAAGAACAAATCTCACAAATTGTGATCTACCTAGCCGGCATGGCGACAGTGTTTGCGGAACTGCTGCACAAGACGTACCGATCGGTGATGTTAGTGATGCACTCAGCGTCAGTGCAACAGGAGCAGAGCTCCTTCTGGAACAGCAGGGATACGCGAACTTCTTCAATATACGCAGGGCGAATAGTTCCGAAGTACATTCAACAAGAGACATTGAACAATTTTTGGAAAAAGGCCGGTCTTGTTATTGGTGGGAACGATGTCAGGTGAAGGATTGCGGTTGGACAAATGCCTGATACGTGCAAATTCAGTGCGTCAACCGGAATGTAGAGGTGTGCATCGAAGAAAATAAGGAAAATTTTGTTTTTTTTACATTATTTGTGTTGGGTTCGTAACCTAACGCGGTTACAGGTTAAACGAGACCACGCTGGCAATCAGCGCTGGTGGGGCGGCTCAAGGCCATACAATGTTTCATCTCTAACGTTAAGGAAGGCTCAAGAGCAGTTGAGGATAATAGCTTTCGACGTTTCCTTATGTCCTTCATGTACATCTGGACGGGTTGGTGCTTCCTAGTATCAATCGTACCAACCATTGAGAGACATCGAAGAACTCGCATGCATGTAAAAAGGGAACGGCTTTTCACTCTTTGAAGGACTTCTATATATGTTTTGCTTTCATGTGCTGGGCGATGCTGGCATGGTGTAGTGTGAACTTACCATGGAGAGTGAGGTATAGAAGTAGCTCTGGGGTTCGGGGACGGGTCGCACGTTTTTCCGACGAAGAATTTGAGCTGCTGCGGGAAAGTGACCATCCACTGTGCAAATTCTGGAATTCGGGTCTCCAGAAAAGGTTTCGGCTTATGCATGCGCTCTGAAAGCTTAACGTAAGACACAGCCCGCAGTATTATTTAGGCTAAGTACGACGTCCTCGGCTTGCGCTTACACATCACTACGCTTCTCTTGTCGGCCGATGAGCTGTATTTTATTAGGAGGTATTGAGCACACATTGAGCACACATTGGGAGGTATTGAGCACACTTCATTTCCGCTGGACTCTCGCTCGCACGCCAGGATGTGAAAATCAAGTCTTCAGCAGTACAGATGCGAATAATTTGTGGTAAATTGTTTCGAACGCGAAAGACAGATACAAAGTACAGTGTATTAAGCAGGATTGTAGGCCACCCAAACGGATCGGATGTTCTTGGTTCTTCTTGGTTTATACGAGTAGCGATTGAAACAGTAGCAGCTGAACGACTTGAAGTTTTGGTGACCAATTCAGGCGCCCATCAACGCTGTAACAATAAAACCACATGCGGAACAGTTTCGGAATGGTGGCGGCAATCAAAGCGAGCTTGTGCTTTGGTCATGAGGCAAGTTCGCTTTGGGTGAGCAGACAAAATGACAGTTTTTATTGCTTGCCGTTTATGGTTTGAAAAATATTTTGGCTATCATACTTCTCTGCAAGAATACAACAAGATAAAGAGCGCATTCATGTACTCTAGAATGTTAAAAAGAAAGACTTGCTTTTTTTAATCGAAAATGGAGAATTTCTCAGCCGTTAGGACAGCGATTACACGGGACTCTGGGTTGAGGATAAATTTTGGTTGAGAAAGGCAGAGACAGGAAAGTGCGGACAAATGGTAATGTTCTTAAAAGACAAGACAAGGTCATTAAACTGTAGTGAACATAGATAAGAGGGGAATGCAGGGAAGTTGATTGGAAGGCGAATGCACATAAAGTCGATGCTCGAAATTTTTTAAGTTTGTCAATTAGACGAGTGGCTACCAAATAAGCCAATAAGAAGTTCTTTCCACGAAGCAGCTTGTCTGGACAGGCTGATGGATGCAAAGCACAGATTGTTGTTAGTGGCAATTGTTTGACAGATTTCGTTTGGTGCATACAGTTTCCTCACTCCTCTGGATAAGCTAGATCTTCTCATAGCATGTGCGATACTGTATCAACTGAGCCACAGATGTGACATTGTTGACTGTTCACTTGGCGTATCTGACATCGGGAGATATTTGTAAGCGCTGCGTCCAGTGCAAGGCCGTGCTAGAGAGAATAGAGGCGACGAGACATTCCATGGTGAAGATTTAATGTTAAGGTGTGAGTAAAGAAATAAGAAATGAATGATTACGCAACAAGCTTTAGAGCCCACTACTTCCGTCGTAAGATTACGTTTTAGGTGTCTGGGAGGCGTTGATTTTGAAAAAAGAAACCCCCTTTTTGCTTCAGTGCAGGAGACTTTCCGAACGCTTCTTCCGTAGTTTCTTCGGCGAAAATGTCAAATTTTCTTTGAGTTTATCAAAATAGCGTGCAGTGGAAAGCGACGGTGGCCAAGTGGTGTAGATATCCCAAGTATTAAGTCTTTGTCAGGAAGGAAAGAAACCCTTTTAGAAGCGGATGTGTAAACAAAAGTCCAGAATTGTAAGTTGAATGTCGAGGAGAATATTCACGAATCCGTGCTTTAGCATCATCAGTTTTGTTCGTAAAAGCTATAATATGCCTTGGGCAGAACTCTGGGGTGTGATTACGTCCTTTATTATCATCCCTTTAACTCAAAATATATTACTAATTTTACAGATAATTTCGCTGTCTATGCTTGCGGTTTCATACACTGGGCCTTCGTTTGCAATCCCGTAATCGAAATTTCGCGACTGGCTCGAGGAACCCATAAATAAACATTTCACTGATATTCTGTTTTTGGTAATCATTGTCAGCGCTGCATTCAGGTTCAAACATGTTGTGAAATCGACGCAATGATTGCAATTTACTCACTTTACTGCAAGCATTTAATAGCTGATTTTTTTTACGAGTTTTCATTCTTATGTATAGCGGTACGTGTACGTTGCTATGCTCTGCTGCCACTGCACTGCGGTTGAGGGCTTTGAAGATGTGCCGAAAAATTTAACCTAGGTTAAACCATTTGCTGAATGAAATAACTAGCTCGCAGGTTTTCAATCTCAGCAGAACGTTCTCCAACGTCAGTCTATGCAGCCATCAATGGAGTCAATTACATCCAGGTGTCATTTGAATATTGTATCTGCTTACTATAGCTACTGTAGGACAAATACACACCCCAAATCTCGCAAATTAAACCTCTACGGTGCCACAAGCGGCCATTATGTCCGTGCAAACTTCTTAATTTCATCACACCATCTAACTTTCTGCAGTCCCCTGCTACGCTTGCCTTTCCTTGGAATACAGCGCCTTGCCCTCAACGAAAATTGGTTATCTTGCTTTCGTTTACTTACCCTACACAAGCTCACTTGTTGTTTATTTCGACTGCGATAAAAATAACCCAGTTTGTTCTCTGGCTTACTGTGCCCTCTATCTACCTGTCTCTTGACGTTACACCTATAATTTTCCTTTCCATACGTCGCTGCATCGTCCTTGACTTAATCCATTTTCGTCAGCCACCCCGTTTCTGTCCCATTGGTAAGTGCCGGTAAGTTACAGCTGTTATGCACTTTTCCTTGGTGAATATTGGTAAACTGCCATTCATGATCTGAGAGAACTTCCGAAATGCTTTTCATCCCATTCTTGCTGCCTATGTGTCAATAAACCCAACATAACAAAACACACATCCCATTCTTATTCTTCGATTTCACTGTCGTGATCCCGATCTGCGGTAACTACGTTCCCTATGTACACGTATTCCCTTACCACTTCAAGCGCTTTTCTGCTAATCGTAAACTGCTGTTCCCTTCCGAGACCATGCACTGAACATTACTATATTAATTTCTAGACCCATCATTCTCATCTTCCTGCCTGAGTCCTTGATCATGCTTTGCCGTTCATATTCTGATTGAATTAGCACGGCAATGCCAGGAGGGAACCGCAGATTACTAAGGCATTCTCCATTAACCAATTTGTCCCTAGCATTCTTGTGTGCATTTTTGAGTGTTTTCTCTCATCCTGTCTTTTACTCATTTTTTGTTATTTATCTGCGCATGTTTTGTTTACGGTATCTCTCTACTTTGTTGTTTTATTGCGTTCTGCATACACGCTCTGTTATGCGTTTTTTTAACCTTCGCGCAATGCCTATAAAGTGACTTTTGTGGCACACGAATAAAAAATTGGCGGTGGTTTAGCTCTGGTTAAACCTGGAGTGACGCGATAGCTACAGCTGGCTGAGTGGAACTTGGTCGCTTGACCAACCGCTTGACAAACCACGTGATCAGCCACGGCGCCGCGCCACCGGCAGCTGCTCCGCACCACGTGACCAACCACGTGGCAGCGTGGCGGCACAGCCACAGGGTGGCGGCGCCGCCACGCTGAAGGCTCGAAATGCTAACGTAGTGTAGCTATCGCTACAAAAATAGGTTACTGTTGCAATGTTACTGCCGGCATGAGGGCTGCCCGCGCAAGGTGCTGGACCCGCGCTGCCTGGAGCAAGGAAGGAGGAGGTCACATCCGCCTTTCGTTTTGGATTCGAACGCCCCCGCCTCCGCCGTTCAAGGCGCGTCCTATCCCTCCACGCCGCCCGCTGTTGAGGAGTGAATTCCACCTTTTCCCTGGACGAGTGCCGGGCCTCAGCCGCCGCCAAGAGGAACGCAGGTGAGTTGCCAAAGAGGAGCTGCAAGGCCCGATTGGACGCTGCAGATGCGTGGCGCAAGAAGTGGCAGAGCGCGGTGCTCTTAAACAAGGCTGTAAACAATTTAGCGTCTTACGATGTGAGCAGCATTCTAGTTTACACAAGACAGCAAGCCGAAGGAATCGCTCAAGGTGCTAGCAGTGACCAGGGTGGAAGAGCTGCAGATAAGGGTCATAGTGGTTCGTCTTAGCACAAACTTCGTGGTCCGCAAACTCAAGTTGAGAGGGAAAAATGAGAGGGTCAACAGGAAAGAACGATCTGTCGGGTTGATTCTTCGGAGTTGGAAAGCCATCACGCAGGCCGTTTTTCCCGTAATTATAACATTTAATTTCGACCGGCTCAGAATTTTTAACGTGCTCTGACATCGCACAGCACACGGACGCAATGCCGCCCGTGTGCTGTGCGATGTCAGTGCACGGTAATGATCCCCAGGTGGTCGAAATTAATTTCGGAGCAACTCCACTACGGCACCTCTTTCTTCCTTCCTTCTCTCAGTCTCTCCTTTATCCGTTCCCTTACGGCGCGGTTCAGGTGTACGACGACATGTGAGACAGATACTGCGCCATTTTCTCTCCTCAAAAACCAATTTAAAAAAAAATTGGACGACGCTTAAGCTTCGCCTTTAAGAGCGTGTTGCAGCACTGCCAGGGAGTCCACGGAACGCCATCGCCCGTTCGGCGCGACGCCTTGCCCGTTAGACAAATCGCTCTGCTACGTACAAACAGACGCGCGGAGCGGGAAACAACGTTGAAGCGCTGCCAGGCGCCTTGCCGAAACGCGCGGGACTCAAGTTGCAGCCGTAGTTCGTCGGCACATCGTTCTCGACAAACCCGATGCCACGAATGCCAGCATAGCTTCCGCGCCGGACGTTCGGGCAGCAGGCTCCGTGGGGAACGCGCTTTGGATGTGCGCTGCGTTGTTCGATGCTCACCGCGTGATTAGTGCGTGCCCGAGACGAGCGGGAGGCGCTAAAGCCCCTTGATAATCAAATTATCAAGGGACTTTAGGAGTCGCTGCCGCTGCGCGCCATCTGTTGGGGCAGTGGCGTACATTGCGAGGAGGAGGGGGAGGGATTTTATGCTCCCGCCGAGGAGGAGGTATTTTTCGCTCACGGCCGACGCCGACACCGGCTTTTTTGTGACACGAGCTCCTAAACACTGTCACGTTTAAAGTGAGGACACATTATGCGGGGATGTAACTTATGGCCTCCCTGTGTAGCGCAATGGATTCGACGACCTGGTGAGAAATTAGGTTAGTGGAGAGGACTTGGTTCATAGATGACATCACTATGTGTAAGGACAGGATAGCCGCAACTGGCAAGGGTAAAGGCTAAATGAAGATTGATAAGGAGCAGTGCTCTGTGCTGAAAAATGCATAGCTGGAGAAGGTGATGAAAAAAAGGTTGTATTCAGTGTACTCGCTTACCTTCGATGCGCAGGTCTCCAGTGGGCAGCGTGGACTTGTAGAAGGCGGACTCCGTGGTGACCCCGCACGAGGAAAGGGAGAGGCCGCGAGGAGGACTGCAAAATGGAGCCGACGGCCAGTAGCAGCAAGGAGAGCAAGACTGACCGGGAGTCGTCATCCAAGACAGGAAGGAAGGACGCCGCCGCCCCACAGCAGCGCAGCGGGAAGGATGCTGCGTCGGTGAAGAAGTCCGGGAGTGATCTGCAGGGCCCTTCAGCCGCACAGCCCGTGGGCCAGCCCCCCCTGACTGCAAAGAAGAGCGTCTCTCCGGTATCCTCGTCCAGCCGCATCCCCGCCTCTTCCTCCAGCCATTCCGCTGTGAGTGGCGTCGTGTCTTGTGTAGCACCGGGCCAGATTAAGCGGGAAAGCAATTTTGTCTTGTTTTTGAAAGGAACCCTCTTTTCCAGAAATATTCTGGTGACGTGGTTGATTTCGTAGCATTCTAGTGGACGACTTACAGTACTCCTTAACTTTTCGATCGCTGTAAGGTAAGAACCTTGATCCCAGCCATTAGTCATTTTGGCGTTTAGCGAGCTTCATAAGGGCTCACTATACCACTGAGGAACCAACTGCGCTGCCTGTTTGCTTTGTCCAGAGGCGGTTTCGCGAGATTCAGAGGCACTTTGAATACGACTCGAAAAGTTATAAAAGCTGCTCAACAAACGGCCATAATCTAGTCAGCGGCTGTTGTGAAAAAGGTTATTTAGAAGTGCTTTAGAGCCCTCAGCGACCTTTGGAGTTAGCGAGTGCTCGTTTCACAGTAAGAAACAGGGCATGGTATTATTCGCGATCTGAAATATACACTTTTTTTTCTAGCGAGTGATTGATGAATAAAGCTTAAGAATTAGTTCTGGAAGCATCGATTCTGCGGGTTGATGATCATGATGCTGAATTCTGGCAAATACGCCCGGCGTAGGGCACTGGGTGTACAAAAATTTCTTATTCTTTAAAACTCTCTCTGTCGGCAATTGAATCTTCAGCAATTTTGTTTGCAGTGAGCTACAGTGCCTTCATACATTGAACATATCCAGCATGCGATGCTTACATTTAAAATGAAAGGATTGCCCGAGCCGACATTTTCAGGTTGTTTGCTGTTTAACCAGGACGATGCACAGTAGTGGTCTGAGGCTGATCGGCGGTGATTTTACTTTGAGAAATGGGCTACACAGCTGACCTGAAAATTCATATATCAGCGTGAATTTGTTGAGTGTAATTTTATACTGAAGCACTTTTTTCACTTCGAAGAGAAATATCCCAAAACATCAATTTTCGCTGAATTTGACCAAAGGTACTTTTTTCGTTTAGAAGCCATGCAATATTATTAAAACATCAATTTACGACATATTTGACCCTTTTGCTCAGGAGCCACGAGAAACACCTCACAAACACACACCTAACCTAACCAACACAGGTGGGAGGCTGCTGAAGCAGAGTTCTAGAAGGAATGCATAGAATTTCGTTTTACAGGACGTTCATTGCCCACTCTGGTTTGAATATTGGGAGGGTTCAGCAAAATAAATAATAAGATTAACTAGTTGGTATCATACTATGTTTTGTTCTGGTCATACTATGTTTTGTTCTGGTAAAGAAAGCTCCGGTGAAAACGTAGCTAGGAAATAAGACAAGATAAGCTATCCTGGACATTTGACCGCAGAGCAGATGAGCTGGCCATTTTATCTCTCATTTGCCCAGATTCTTATTGCATAATACAGAAAGAAACTAGATCATTGAAGCCAAGCACGGAAGGACTACATAATCAATAGTTCGGCCATATTCACCGTTCAAGCAACGCAGTTCCTCATTGAATGAGCCGTCCTTGTATCTTAATTAACCAGCGAAACGAGCACTCGCTAACTCCAAAGGTCTCTGCCGTATGTGTTGTGATTTACCGTTTGATTATGGCTATGATTGTTCACCCCTCTAGCAGCGCTGCACCATACTTCGATGTGCTGTTTTGTCGCTGTGCCGTTGTGTCCAGCGTGCTCTTTTGCCGCGTTCTGTCTTTCCCTGTGCTGTTTTGGTTTAGTTTATGGTTTATGGGTGTTTAACGTCCCAAAGAAACTCAGGCTATGAGGGACGCCGTAGTGAAGGGCTCCTGAAATTGTATTGTCGCTGTGCTGTTTTTTTGCTGTGTTTTGACGTGTGCTGTTCTTTCGAGTCCCCGCATGGAAGAAGTCTTTGACATCCTAGAAATCGGGGGCGTTGTGATGCTTTATAATGTAAATTCCCGCTTCATACGTCTTCGTGTATTCGGTTTATGCAAAGCACACTGAGGTCACGAAGAAGGTATATGGTGCGCAGCAGTATTCTTTAGACTGCGTTGTGAACACGCCCTGTAATTCAATATTTAAGCCCACAGAAAAATCGAAAGAAAAGAGGTCATTGTAATATTCAAAAGACACGACTGCTGGCCTGGGGCTGAAGGATATCGAAGGAACCGCGAATCTTCTGTAATTTCAAAATGTACCCTGCCATTCAACAAAGAACTGTATTGTACATATATGCCATGGACAAAAAGGCCTGGAGCTCGAAGCTGCCGTGCTGCGCCGTGGTGATTGCTTTTTTGTTCGAGCCGTTTCATTTAATTTTTATGAACGGCTCTGATACTGTGGCTTGTGCTTCCGGTTTGCCTTGCCATTTAAGCTGCTGCAGTTACTTTGTTTTTTTCTTAGCGTTTCAGCGCCAAGACTGATAGGGCGAAGAAATAAGTTTTCTCTTTTGATTAAAAGGTGAAGGCTTTTAGTTTATTTATCAGCATTAATCTAAAGAGGGTGCAAGAAGGCTCAAAAACCATTGTTTCCTGGCTACATGCATTGTGGTGGTTCACTCGGAGCGTCTGAGGTTGCTGAGAACGTTCCACAAACGGAGCACAGGATACCTAAAAAGTGAAAATCTGGAGCGTTTTAACGCCAACGACTAGCTGGGCATCTGCCGCCGCTGTTTGCCTAAAAATATGCCAAGAAACAACGGCCTCTTACGGTCCTGCCTTAAGCCGCACAAACCTGGGTGCTGTGAACTCCTTTTCTGAATGGTTGTCTGCTCATAGACGCAGTTACTTTTCAACTTCCTAATGCCTCGCAAAATGTCTAAAGAAGAGATCAATTCAGCGAAAGATTTCGAAGCATGAATTCATTGAAGATAATCTTATCTCGACCCTAAGACCAATACAAAGATGATATATATTGCCATTGAGGGCTCCAGGAATAAGGAAAACACAAAGGAAGGGAGCCCTTTCACAGAATTCAACCGCTTTCCCGCTTCCTGCTATTTGAAATTTGAGAAAATAGTTCTATAGGCGCGTGTTCTAAAGAGCAGTTTGGAGGGATTGTCAGACAGAGTGTGTTGAAGGGGTCTCGAGCATCACTGTGGATAGTTATTCTCGATTTGTACTTTGTTTAAAGTAAGTAGCTTCTGAATGGGCCAACAACTGTTCATATGTATTAGTAGATACCGCGCACATGATCTTTCTCTATAATGATACACTATGTGTTTCTCCTTAGAAGCTCTGCAAGTTTTTAAACCAGGCTTTTTGATTTAGAAGAGCGCCTTTTTTATTCATAGTATTGTCAGCGGTGTAACGCATCAGAATACAGCTAGGACATGCATTTAACTACTACGCTGGCTAATATTCGCGTCAAGTTTTTAAATATTTATATCAGCTTCCTTGTTTCTTCAGAGGCATGTTGCGTCCCGTAAATACTATATATATATATATATATATATATATATATATATATATATATATATATATATATATATATATATATATATATATATATATATATATATATATATATATATATGTTTTGAGAACCTTTAAAACGCTTTTACGCTCGGTGCTGTGGACCCCAAAGATTTTTCGCTATTTCGATTAGTCGCTAGCACTAGAGTGCTTTCTTTGCAAGCTTCTAGATAACGCATGCGTTTTGGTGCGATGTAGCAAAAACTTGTTTCGCCAGAGGGTAACTGCATTTTCAAAATTCTAGAAACTGATATGGATGTTACTTGCGGTGGGCTACACACCCATGCATAAATAAGGATACTAACAGTAATATTTAACAGTTAACGAAACTATGATAGTTAATCAGCCTACAAGTTAGCACATCTTTCCTGTATTCTGATGCGCTGCACCGCTGACAATGTTACGTTAAAAAAGCGGTAATCTAACACAAAAGCCTGTTATTAAATATCACAGAATATCTTGCATGAAACACCCAGTATAAGGCATAATATTGTCGCTGGCTTAACACTAGGCAAAGCGATGTCTTACGGTAGAAGTCCGGCGCTATCAAAATATTGAATGCTATAATATATGGGTGTAAATCACTTGATTACAAAATTAATCTTGTAATTTGTTTCTCTGAGAAATTTTTGTTATGTTTAAATTGAGTTTGAGGAGACTGCAGTGCGTCGCTCATAATTACCCATTCTTAAGCGCAAAAGGGATGCAGTCGCGCGTCATAGGGTGGAAATAACAGAAGACTGCATGTCTTAGCTTAAATATAATGCAAAATTACATAAGGCTTGTGTCAAGATGGCAGCCGCCCTAATAAGCAAAAGATTGACGTTTTATCTTTCCTTTTGAGAGTAACTGATACCTGAACCGCTTACTAATAAATGTTGCTAGCACCAGATTCGGAAAAACCTGGCGTGAACATGCCGAAACAGGTTTCTTCAAAATGTTCTTCAGCATTGAAGACGATTCCTAGCATTGCGGAATATGGCCAATTGGGCGCCAGGAAGTCCGCAGTGCCAAAATATTTGCGGTCCTTATAGATCACTTCTAGGCCCCTGTGCCACTAAAGCCGGCACATAAACTCAGGACCTTTCGCAGCTTACAAGCTTGGAACGGTAAAGTGTGTATCTTGAATGTAGCAGCATACAGCGGATTTTTCCCGACAACGTTGCAACGAAAGCTTAGTCTTCTTTCAGGTGGTCTCGTTACTAATGGTGATTGTTAAGGAAATAAACAGGGTTTTGTAGCAGGAAATAAGAAGTTAAGCGGCCAGCTCAGAAGCTCCACAGCACTATTAGCCAACAAACTTCCCCTCAGTACTACTAAATTGCAACGTACCTGCGAGGGCCTTAACTATTCTCTGTGAATCGAGGGCGGAAGATAACTAAGAGCAGTGCATGGTGTGCCGCGTTGGCTTAATGCGTCTGTCGCTGCTAATTATTCAAGGTCTCCAAGTCTTCGAGCTTACTCCCTTAGAGCCCTTGAAATATTAGTGTCGAGCCCTTTGGACCCCATACTGGCACACAGTCCCCCGCTCTCCAACCACTTAGGCGTTCTCGGCCCTCTTCCTCTATTATATTACAATGGTCGCTTATCACGAACAAAAATGGAACCCCAGAGTTCCGGAGAAAAAACAAAAATGCATGCACAGAGCCGATATGACACATATTTCTTGATAACACACAGGCATAGAATTTTCACATTTAAATCTTGATCTGTAGGCACCCGCTGCTGCGTATGCACCTCTGCTAATGTAAAGTGCAGCACTGCAAATTTCCGCTTTCAATTCTGGTGGTGTTCATGCAAAGGGCGCGTATTCTAAAAATCACGCCCTTGTTGCTGCGCGTAAGGGGTCTGTAGAGCTCAAGATATAAGGTGGACAGTCGAAGGCAGCGCGTTGTGTGTGGGATTCCTCCGATGATAGCGCGGTGTGTTGCTGCCAAGCACAAAATTTGCTCTGTAGATTCTACTATAGCTTTAGATATCATGATGATCGAAACTGTATGAAGTTATAGGGGCTCAAGTCAGAAGCACTGGCGGCAGTTCTGGCATACCGCCGTTTAGTGTTTACATTGTTAGATTGTACACGAAGTACCCTGATATCTACTGATCGCAGTCTTATAAAATGGCATCGATATACAATGACATAGGGGTCATGTCATTTAGGTAAATTGGTTATGCTATGCGACCCATGGCCACTTTGTGAATGGGCTCTCTGGCCCCCTGTCGTGAGATCTGTTGATTCCACATCACGATCACCCTCACCCTCTTTTTAAAGTGATCCCCTAAAATCCTACATTTAATGACGTGTAACAATGCGTGAAAGCCCATTTAGCGTTCTTCTGGTCGTGGTTGCCACGGCTTACCCCTGAGAGTGTAGGCAATGTACCCAAAACTACCTCACTTTACTTGGAGTCTTTAGGAGCGCTTCTGCATACACAACAACTCGGCGAGGAATATGTACTTCCCTTCTTAAGCATTCTGTGCCCGTATTTGAGTTGGACACGGTTATAAATAAATTGTTTCCCTCCACAGGACCACCCTGCTCCTCACTGTTGGCGTCGCTGTGGTCGGATTTCTGGTGATCATCATCGCCACTGTAATCCTGATGCCCAAATACGAAAAGGTCCCCTTTCCATGCCCATTATCAGACGAATTCTTCTTTTTCCTCTACTCCAAGCCGGACTGTATGGACGAAAAACATATCGGCATCGACATCTGTACCCGCATCTAGCGCAATTACCCTACAGTCGAATGGTAAGCCGCCTTCTGGCGGCGATGGTTTCTTCGCAGATGACCTAGAATCAAACGGTGCCGAGTATGTGTCCAATCGGACGGGTGAAGCGATAACAACGAAATTCAACAATGATTCAGACCTCATGACATCATCGGACGTTGCAGGCAGCACGGAAAGGCAAGATCCTGATGCAAGCGGAGTGGCCATGACTGTTGTGGAGGACGCCAGTACTCCCAGTTGGACTGAAATTTCAGAAGCTGCAAGCGCTGAGCCCAGAGGATGAACCAATCTTAGACCGTGTGGAAATACGGCGGGGGACAGCCGGTTTGTTAGACTTTGCCGAAAAGTCTGAACTGAGAGTTTGTTTTCAGTTGCAGTTGAGAGCTTGCTTGCAAAGCCTACTAATCCGGGTCTAATTTCCGTTTTAGATGAGGTGAAACAGTGTTCGGATCTGCACGCTCTGTGATTTGCCGTTATTGTACTGAGTTTTCAGCTTTCTTTCTAGAGCGGCCGTAAATACATAATATTACCTTATATTTGTAACCTAAGAGAAATGTGTACAACTGCTGTATCTTACCGGTACCCACCTTCGAGGCAGAAACGTGGAGGCTAACGAAAAGGGATCAGCTTAACTTAAGGACAACGCAGCGAGCCATGGAAAGATTGGAAGTGGGCAGATTGGGTGAGGGAACAAAGGCGCCCGTGTGCTTTGCGATATCAGTGCGTGGTAAAGATCCCCATGAGGTCAAAATTATTCCGGGCCGCTCCTCTACGGCGCCTCTTCCTCTCTTATGTCTTTCACTCTCACCTTTTTCCCTTCCCTTACTGCACGGGTGAGGTGTCCCCCGAGAAGTAAGCAGTTACTGCGCCACTTCCTTTTATCAAATACCGTGAATTGTTAAATGCATCTTTTCTCTCCCCAAAAACCAATTCTTTATTATTATCTAGCATTATTAACGCGACAGCGTTAAGGAGCTCGTGTCGCAGAAAAGCCGTTGTCGTAGGCGTCGGCGTCTTTGGCCGTGAGCGAATAATGGCGCATCTCGGTGGACACCAGAACCGCGCCGTAAGGGGATTTTAACGCAACAGCGTTAAGGATTGATTGATTGATGGTTTCTTGGATTGATTGATCGATTGATCGATTGGCTGATCGATCAATTGATTGATTGATCGATTGACCGGTCTATTGATTGATCGATTGGATTATTATTATTTGATTGATCGATCTATCGATTTTTCTTCCCTTACGGCGCGATCCGGGTGTCCAGCGAGTAATGTGAGACAAGTGTCATTTCCTTTCCTTAAAAGCAATTGTTCATTTCATTTTCCTTCACTTACGGCCTTGTTGGGGTGTCCGACGAGATATGTGAGACGGGCGCCCTTTCCTTAAATTGTCCAACGGGCCACGCGTCGCGCCAAACGGGCGATGGCGTTCCGTGTACTCCTCGGCAACGCGGCGACACACTGTCGCGTCTCACTCTTAAAGGCGAAGCTTAAGCGCCCTCTAATTTTTTTCTTCCCAGATGCATTTGTAATATTTCGATTCACGCGGACATCAGTGCGTCACTCACAGTACACATTATTAAAAAAAAGCGGCGCACTTGCCCGCCATGGAGTGGAAAGCACAGACGACGGCTTGCGTTAGCTGGAGTACAATGCAACAATCCTCAAGTTTAGTGTCAAGAAGCAAGCTGGCTTAATAAACCAAATAATTGACTTTTTCTGCTTCCTATTGCAAACAGGGGACACCTATCCCAGTTGCTGGTGAATATTGCTAGCTTTATGTTACATAAAACCGGGCATGAGCACGTGGAAACATTTTCTTCAAAATGTTTTTCCCCACTGAAGACGCTCCCTGCAGCATTGAGCAATCTGGTTAGTTAGGCACCAGCTTTGACACAGTGTCAAAATATTAAATTCCTTGAAGTTCGGTTCACGACCTCAATAACAGGCATTAGTTGGTGCTAAAGTCGGAGCCATAAGCTCAGGGTCTTTAGATGCTTACATGCTTCAAAGACTAAAGTGTGTAATACTTGTTGGGGGGCTAGTTGGTGCATGTTTCCAGAAGAGGGTTGTAGCGCCGAAAACGACAACACATAGCAAGCGAGACGCGAGTGTGCGCGGCCAGAACATAGTCGTGTAGAGAGGATTTTTCTCCGCTACGTTGCCACCATTAATTACCCTTGTCTGAGGTGACCGCAGTGATGATGTGAATACCAGTCACTGCGAATAAACTAGCTTTATAGCAGAAGGTTTAAATAAAGCAGCTAGAACCGAAGGTCCAGGAATAAAATACCGGGCCGCCATCCGTTCCGTCTTACTAAAATGTAGCCTACCTTCATGAATCCAGCGACTCTGAGGGAATCAATGGCTGATTGATATCAAACAGAAGTGCGTGGGTTGTTGCGTCAGCCGCCGTTGAATATTCATGCCTACCAAGTCTTTGAACTGACGTTCGCTATGATAATTACTGAGAGCATACGAGCTTAGACAGCTGGGCCGGAATCAGAAACGTTAATAGTAGTCCTGACGAACCGCCATTTAAGGTTTACAGTCTCAACGGGCATGCGAAGTACTCACTGAGATCTAATGATCGGCGTCTCAAAAAAATACATCAGCATTTACCAAACCCATATCACATCTGGGTCACGTTATATATGCGAATCTCTCATTCCATGTAGCCATTGTCACATTGCGAATAGGTTTTTTGGCCCACTGCGGTGTGTTCAGTTAATTTTCCATCTCTACGACTCTTAGCCCCTTATCAAATCGAACCCACTGAAAGCTTACATTCAATCAAGAAGCACAGCACATGAAGGCCCGTATAATTTTCTTGTCGTAGTTGTCGCTGCGTGACACCGAGAGCTAGGGGAGCCAGTATGTATACCGAAACATATCTCGTATTTCTGAGTTTCTATAGGTGCACTTGCATGCATACAGCAGCTCGGCGAGGAGTGTCGACTTCCATTTCATCGAAAGCTGCTTGAGTAGAACAATGTGATAACAACATTTGTCTCTCTCTACAGGACCATCCTGTGGATGGATAGTGCGTATTTAGAGGACGAAAATTACGAACTACCCAGCCGAGCTGAACATATCGGCACCGACATGTGTACCCGTGTCTAGCCCAATTACGTCGGAGCCGAATAGCACGACTCCTTCGGACGGCGCTGCTTTCCCCGAAGGTCATTCGAAGACACGTCGCTCGACTCATGGGTACCCAACCCCTCAATAAACCCCACCAGATAATATTAACCCCGGGTCATGAGGGACTAGAGGAAAATGAAAGGGCGCACACTTCAGCTTGAGCAGCAATTAACCGAGGGGGGCCATCCAGCGCATTCCAATTCATCCCTATTCCCTTCACTTACAAAGGACGCTTAGAGTTCCAGCGTCTACAGCGCCGAAAATACCCCCCTCCTCACAAAAATTAGACACCGGGATGCTTTCTCCTGGCGTCAGATCCAAACGAACAGTTTCCCTCATCTCCACAAACTTCATACACTCAGCGCTATTCCCTCACACATGCGCGTGGTGCCAGGCCGGCCCAACACTCTTTCACATTTCGTGGGGATGCGGGCGAAACCGAACCGCTTACAGACGCTGTACACGTCATTTGAGCGGTGGGAGGCGATGCTGACTAGCCATCGTATCGAAGACAAAAGAGCCCCCATAAAACAGATTCGTCCGACAGCTCAAGCCAGTGGAGCCTAGGAATGAAAATCCCACCCACAAGCCTCAAGAAACATTCGCCTGATTTTAGCCAATAAAGTTTACCTGCTGCTACTACCCCTAATCAAACGGCACCGAACATGCGTCCGATGCGACGAGTGTAGTCATCGCAATTCAGCCGTGATTCTGACCTCATTGCATCATCGTACGCTGCAGGCAACACGAAAAGCTAAAATCCCAAGGCACATGGAGCAACCACGAGTGTTATGGATAGCGTCAGTGTTTCCAGTCGGGCTGAAATGTAGGCAGCTACCAGCACCCTGACTCGATGGGACGACCCAAAGTCCCACGGTGCCGAGCACGCGTCCGATGGGACTGGTGCAGTGCTCACAATGAAGGTAAAATTCAGCAGTGACTCAGGCCTCATAACATAATCGGACTCTGCAGGCAACTCGGAAAGCCATTATCCTGAGGCACATGTACAGACTACGCCTCTTGTGGGGGATGTCAGTGCTTCCAGTTGGGTTCAAATGTCAGCTACAAGCGCACTTTTTCCAGAGGATAATACGGCAAGTCCCGATAAAGAATTAGGGAAACCTGCGAAGCTCTAAGTTCTGCAGCACTCATTGAAGTACCCGTTATTTGCCTTGTAGCCTATTAGAGAGTGTCCAACTTGAACTCATAAACTGGAATTTCATAAAGACAGTAGAGGGCCATTATTTTGCCAGATTTCTAGCGCTTGGTCTACAAGCATTCTAGCAACAGGTTTAATGCTCAGCGGAAAAGGCGGCGTCGGTGTTCTTTCGAAAAAACACGTAATGCTTGAATGCTTGGAATGAAAATAGTTGGAAACAGGACCTGCAATGTGAATTTATCGTATGAGCATGTCTCAAACAACTTAATTTCAAAAAGAAATTTGTTTTACGTATATAACAGTTCTTATATATTCAAGTTATGGTTCTATTCCGCGACCCATGGGCGCCAGGCAAGCACACTACCGACCATGCTACGCAGGCTATGTTCTTACTTATTGGAAGGCTGTACGGCTTTGCAACAAGCGGGGTTTTATAATAAGTAAGTAACTACTGATTAGCATCCGCCCAAGCTCGGCCATATGGCTACGAAGAAAAACTATACGTTTCCCAGAAACTTCGTTGTTAAAGAAAAATTATTCCTGGCTCGGTGTTGGAACCCGGGACCAGCGCTTCACTAGATGAGCCGCTCTAGCAACTCAGCTAACCGTACGGCCAGCATATGGTAGGGCGTGAGTGAATTGGTTAATAACTCGAAGTGTGAGCAGTGCTGGTGAGATGTTTAGGGGCATTCCCCAAGGTGGAGTAGATTTGTAATAACGGAGGAATTACTCAATGGCGTGCACCGAAGCACAGCTATACGCCTAGAAAGGAAAGCTCTACAGCTTTCTCAGATCCCGTTAAAGAAATATTGTTTTAGTACCGGGTTCGAACCAGGCACCACCGCTTCACCGGAGCAGTCGCTCTAGCAACTGGGCTAACCGGCACGCCGAGTAGGGCGAGAGCGAATTATCAAGTGGGATCTGTTCTTTAAGTATCTTTAGTGAGAACAGTTGTCTGTAAACCGGATCACCTTTCTGATTTTCCTAGTCTGCATTGTTTTCTGAAATAAAAGGAACAAAAAAACCACTTCATAGCTGCCCTTTTCTTCTTCAACATGGTATTGATTACAATAGGAAAACAGTGACAAATTAACACGATGTATTGTACAACATACCTATGAAATTAAGCACTACAGCAGAGTAAGTGCAGAGCGCATCACTAAGTGCTGCAACCGAACATCACGCCTGTTTAATATCTAGTCTCTAGCGCTATGCTTTGGATATCGTCGTCTTCATCAACTTCCAT
The DNA here is from genome assembly GCF_052857255.1 of Amblyomma americanum. Classification (NCBI taxonomy): domain Eukaryota; kingdom Metazoa; phylum Arthropoda; class Arachnida; order Ixodida; family Ixodidae; genus Amblyomma; species Amblyomma americanum. The sequence continues at coordinate 56,781,246 of NC_135506.1, forward strand.
CCGTACGTGGTGGATCCGGAACTCACCGCTATCGTATATTGCCCACTTAAAGAGCGTTAAGGGGCGCCATCTCCATTCACGCATTTAGTCGATCTTTGCCTGGAGCCGCGTTAACCTTGAAAACCGAGCCTGGAACTGAAACCGAAACCGATATGAATACCGAAGTACCGGCGCACGTACTTCGCATTTTGCCTGACTATGCTAAACCGACCGTCATTTTTGTTACTGACGTTGCCATAGGCCTTGCAATGCGCAAAAGTTTGAAGACAGGGGAATGGGAGAAATTCGTTCTCCGGAACAAAGGCGAAAAAGAGAACAGCCTAGGTTTTGAAGCACTTCCAAGGAACGAGAAATTCTTGGCCTTGTCTGCGATAAACGCAGTAACACAAAAAAGCTATGAGCTATACTGTTTCAAATCGCCTGCTCTTGCGTCAATACAGAATGTTCACTCGGCGTCAGCGGTATCAGAGGCTGTTCGTAAACACAGCGTTCATCCAAAGACGATAGTAGATATAATCCAAATGCGAGGAAATGTGGGATGAAGTCTAGTGTTTCGATTGAAACCAATAACATTAAGAAATGAAATGATGACATCGGAAGCTCTAGGGCACACTTCTTTTGTCGTAACAATTATTTAGGCATTTAAGACAAGCTTACTTTGTGAAGAAAACCCTCCTTACCTTCAGTCCAGGAGGCCTAAGCGGCCTCTTAGTATGAATTTTGTTTACCGAAGCCCCATAAGTTGTTTCATTTCAATTTATTGAAAAAGTGTACAGTGATCAATGACGCTGGCCAGGTGATGCACATACATACCCAACGTAGAAAACAAAAGTTTTTCCAGAAAGACAAGAAACGCATTGAAAGTCGGATGTTTAAACACATAAGTTCGACATCTTATGTTGCAAACGCAAACAACGAAACCAACGATTAAAAGGAAATATAATGGTCTGATAACGCTTTCAAGAAATACGAATCCATGCATATTTACTACTAGCCTGGTGCAAGGAAGGTAGAAATATTACAATTCTGAACTTACTAATAACTTCGGTGGCCATACTTGCGGCGTTATGTGCTGAGCCGTCGTTGCCAATACTGTATACGAAATTTCACGAATGGTGCAAGGAAACCACTAATAAACAATTCGGTCATTTTCAGTTTCTCGCAATCACAGTCAACGGTGCCTTCATGTTCGAAAATGAGTCAAACCGAGCGAATGTTTAAATTACACTCAATTTACTGCATGTATTTATCAGCTGATTCCTTTATTTGCGCTCGGCTGCTGACCCAAAAGACGCGGGTTCATCACGGCTGCGGCGGCCGCTTTTTGATGGAGGCGAAATGCTAGGCGCCCGTGTACTATGCGATGTAAGTGCATGTTAACGTAACCCGGGTGGCTGAAATTTCTGGAGCCGTCTTATACGACGTCCCTTATAGCCTGAGTCGCTTCGGGAGGCTCGCCGCTACATACAAACTATTAGTTTTGACTGTTTTGATTCACCGAATGCGTATTATGTTCTGCCCTGCTGTCAAATTAGAGGGCTTTCAAGCTCTTCTGTGCAGGCTTTAACGCGAAATTCTACGATTTTAGTGTGAAATAAATAGTTCGCAGAATCGCAAACTCAACAGCGTTAGCCAGCGTCACTGCCTGTATCACTTGTGGTCTTATATTTGATGCGAAAGCGTCACTAGTCCCATTACAAGAAAAGCCGGCGTGTGTGCGTGTGTGTGCGTGCGTGTGCGTGTGTGTGTTTATGGTTTATGGCAGAAACCAGTGTATGTGTCTCTGTGTGTGTATGTTCGCAAACTGTACAGGAAATCCCAGCGATGGTAAGAAAAATAGGGTGACGTCATCAAGCGACTCTATGACGCACACAACAAGCCTAGCACCGCCACTTCAGACAATCCTATAGAGATCGTTCGTCTATATATACTCGCCCCTGGCTGACCTCCATGTGGCGGCAGTTTTCTCAATATTCTTACCAAAATTGTGACGCAACCTTTTGTCATAACGTGCCAGATGGTGCCACACGAGCTGTCGTTGAATATAGCTGACATGTGCGAGTCATTGGCACCTTAGCTTGCGACAGTTGAAGCCGACGATACATGCACCGTAAATGTACGGCTTCCAAGACTTTCACATCAAAATTGTCATGCAGCCGTCGGTCTCTCAAGGTTCCGGGCTGGGTCGTACGCGCGCATGAGTGTGTGGCCTTCCCAAGCAACCAAACATCTGCGTCTTGCGTCCACCAATACACAAGCATGTAAACCTAGGAAAGACTTTCCATGTCTAACATTCTTGGACAAAAATTTTGAATATTGGAAAAATGTGAGGTATTGGCATAGAAATATTGAAGGCAATGGTCCATTCTACTGATATGCGGATATAATTTATTGGTATAGTGAAATCTTACAATATATGAAAGTTTTGCTTTCGTAAACTCTTTCCCGTTCAAAAATTCTTTTGTCTAGAATCGTTCGGTATGACAATGTACCCAGGGACAGTAATGCTTTCGCATTCCCAATAAGCAGTCTGATGTGTCTGCCGAATATTTTCAGCTCGCATAAGTTACGGCTATACGAGCTCCACTTTTAATGCTACGGCTGGTATCAGCGTTGCCCCGATACCAAATAGCCCAACTGAGCGATTTGTTAAGCCATATTCCTCATGCAACGGGCCCTATTCGCTGTCCTAACCTTCCAACAGCGCTTGTTCTGTGCCTTTCCTTCTGTGGTCCCTCGTCTTTCGCGCTGTTTTACAAGGAACCTGCACCAACTTGCCCAATTCAACATTTTGCCTCAAAGAGGTGCTGGCCACGTGCCGCCTGCAGCAGGGAAGAAGAAGATCGCAGTACCGTTCCTATTTGGATTCGAGCGCCGCCGCCGCCGCCGCCATTCGCGTATCGGAAACCTTCCGCGCCGCCCGCTGTTGAGGAGCCAACTTCACCTTGTCCCTGGACGAGTGCTGGGCCTCAGTCGCCGCCGCCGCCCAGAGGAACGCAAGGTGAGCTGCCGAGGGCACGTTGCAGACCCCAACCGAACATTGTGCGATGCCGGGACGGGCAGCTCGCAAAGTGACAGAGCGTGGGTGTTCTAGGAGCATGCGCTTTCGCTAGAAAGCTTAGCTTTTGCGGGGAGCAGCATTCTGGCTTATGGTGACTTCCAATCGCAGAGTTGGAGCACTTCGGGAGCAACGTTTTCCGCTCTTTTCGGAGCAGCTGTATTCCAAACGCAGATCTGAGGCACGGATCGCGTCTTCCAATCGTAGACAGGGAGCGGTTGCCGAGCCGAGATTGCTCCGTGGAGCAGTCGGGACTGCTCCGCCGAAATCGGCGGAGTCGACCGGAAGTTTGCGTGACGTTCTTTTTCAGCGGCGATAGCGGCGCCCTACATGCTCTGGCCTGCATGCTCTGGCCAGAGCAAGTGTACTCCAATCGCAATTTCAGGTCGCGCGCTCTGCGCCGGATTCAGGCGCTCTGTCACAGAGCGTGCAGACCGCTCCGGGCCTGCGATTGGAATTCACCATTAGACTAGACGGCAAGCCGATGTAATTGGTCAGTGTGCCAGCACGGACAAGAGTAGTACAGGAGCAGGTTAATGGGCATATGGGTTAGAAAGATTGAGTGTGGTGGAGAGAAAAATTAAGCAGTTCATCCGGAACAGTCACAGGAACGTCTATGGACAGAAATTGTTGAAATTGCGAATAATATTGTACTGGCGGTTCTCTTTGCAATTCTTGAGTTTGATAAGGTATGTTTAAGGTATAGCTGAGGCTGACAAAACTGTAGAGATCATAAATTTAGGAGACCGAGGCAAGTTAGCTGGCATGCCACAGGCCATGGAGACCTTTGGCGACGCTGGCCCATTCGACGGCCTTGGACTGAATGTCAAGGTCATCGCTGGACCTCAGTTTATACCAAGCTTCTTTACAGGGATCATGCAAGAGCTTTGAAGGAGGCTTATGGATTTTTACGCTCAGATAATAAGGTAGAAGTCATCCTTCTGACCCCGAAAGCTGCAGAAAGTATTCAGATTCTTGTTAACCTGACAGCGTTAAAGCCTCCTTTTCCCAATAAACCCGCCATAGGCGTTGTGAGCCAAAAATCACAAGCATGGCTCTGGCAGGTGATGCCCTGAGCAATCTAGGAGGCAGGTGGGCCACCTAGGTCACGTGACCTTGCGGCGTCACTAAAGCCTGTCCACCGGATAGTGAGCAAACTGCCCGCCGTGCAAGGGGTAGTTAACGATTGGTCACTCGTGAAGAGCAACCGCTGGGAGCACCTGTCATCGCAGGGCAGTGACGCATCACTTAACCGCTGCACCACTGCGCCAGGAGAGGTATGAGGACTCCCAGGGATCTATGTATTTAACGTATAGAATGACCTTCTGCATATATACTAATCAACCCATTACGCTGTAGCGTCATGTCCTTAAGGCAGGGCTTAAGTGTCCCCTTCAATTTTTTGTGAATTTTCCCTAAAATACCGAGCATTTACCCATGCCCGAATAAGCGCCCACCGTCCTTTTTTTCTTGAGAATTTGGATTTTCCTAAAAACCGAGCAAGCGCACATGGGGGAATATTCAAAAACACGACGACACATCAAGTGCCCATTGTTCGGAGTCTTTGCGACTCCCACAGCTGAGGTAGGGAAGGGGTGTGAACGAGGCAATGGATCATTAAGGCGATGCACCTATTGCCAGGTCAAGCCGTTTCCAAAGGATGCCAACAAAAAAAAATTGGCTGTGGTTAAGCTCTGGTTAAACCTGGTAGGTAGCGAGAGATTATTTCAGAGACGCAGAACTCGACGCATCGTCCACGACCCTCGTAGATTCGCTGTCGGAAGTTAAGCGGCCCCGTCTAACCACATTGTTTTTACGACGCTTCTCGAGACGTTCAGCACGCTCCTCTTTGGTTTCTTCGTCTCGCCGCCTCTTCCTTGTTTTATTCCGACGGCGAAGCCTGGCTTCCTTCTGCTTAGCCGGCTCCTCGCTCTCCATATCTCAGCAGCGGACGGTGGCTGCGCTAGACCGTATATACATACACCTCCTCTCCTTCTACAGCGCATGCGCACAGCTGCTGCTACTAGGTTCACCACACCCTAGACAAGTTGCTGATCACAAACTTCGAGTCGCTTACTATGGTAGTAGCGTCAGTAAAGGCGATGGCTGCGGTTATGGCGACCTCCTCGGCAACTAGCGGTCCGAAAGTGGAAACTGTTCCTCCATAGCCAATCTGTCGGGTTGACGGTCGGGATGTGTAACCCCTCATACAGTATTATTGTGCATTTTTATCGTGAAGACTTTCAAAAATTTTCCTGCCTCAGTCACTGGCTCGTTTGTGGCGAAACTGCACACAAAACTTGCGTATTATGGTTGCCTTTGCATTGCAGCAAGTTTGACAACGGTGCTTACTTAGGTGAGCCATGCATGATGCAAAAACACAAATGCCTGCGTCGAGATCGGCGAACCGAAACCTGCAAACACCGTTTTTGCGCTGAAGAGCTGCAGTGGCGCCATCTGTTTTCTGCTGTCACCCTCAGATGTTTTCGGACAGTCAAAAAAGCAGACGATATGAGCTGAATTGGATAAAGTCACTCCGCGGAAAAAGGGTTAAAAGAATACTCTTTGAAAGGTAAAGCCTCGTTAAATCAGTTGTCCTGATATTTTTTTTCCGCTAAGGTAGGCGGAAATGTTGGAACCGCTTCAGTTGAAGCCAACGTTATCTACAAATGTTGGTTGAAGCAGAAGAAACGGCCGGAATGGGTTAATCGAAGGGCCCGCGGTTCTTGCAACGCTAGCCTCGGCGCCATGTCGTAACGCTTTCCACTGCAGAAAACAGATGACGCCATTGCTGCCCTACAGCGAAAAAAGGGGCCTTTGCGGGTTTCGATACCCTGATCTCGACGCAGGCGATTACGTTTTGGCATCATGCACGGCTTGAATAAGTAAGTACGAGTGCCTGTCAAACTTGCAACGATAGAAAAGTTACCATAATACGAAAGCTCTGTGGGCAGTTTCGCCCCAAACGAGCTAGCGGTTGAGGCGGAAAAATTTTTGAGTCTTCACGATAAAAATGCACAATACTGTATAGAGTACTTGTTTTAGTTCTAACTTCTCAGAGACTTTTCGGAGTCTCTGCGGCGTCGACATATAGGACATCCTGCAGTGAGCTCAGGGACTTGTGCGGCTCATAGCTCGCTTCTCCTTGGCCTTTATGCGCGTGATATTTCGGGGGAGAGGTTTGTTGGTGGTGCTGTTTTGGATGTTGCTTAGGAAAGCTTGGAGGGGATCTTGTAGGGGTTCACCTGGGCGAATATCCGGACCCCGTAGAATATGTTACGGGTCCAATTGGGCTTATTTTTGGAAATGTGGCGGGGAGTTTGAAGGATGCTTCACTTCCGCCACTGGTTGGCCCGGTATTGCACTGCCTCCGGGATCGGCCTTGTCTTCAGCGCGTCTTTACTATCCCGTCATGCACAGCCCATTCAAGTAGCTTCCTAGACTCAACCCACACTGAAAGCTAGGTCAGTTTAGGCCACAGCAGCTGCATTTTAGAGCGAAATGTCAAACTGACCTTCTCCAGTTCGTGTTGTCAGATGTGCTTTCGCTATAGTTTAATTTTTTGAGTGCACCTGGACCCGGCAGAACCAAAAGTAATTGCAATGTGGGAATGGTCATTCTGTGCTTTATACTCAAAGGTCGCTGGGAGTTCTCATACCCCATTTGGAGGCGTACAGTGGCTAAGCGATGGGCCAGTGCCCTGGTAGGTGGCTGTTTCAAACACAGCCACCGCAGGGGCTTGCGAGACCGAGGTTGCTCTGCCCGACCAACCTCTCCCGACCAATCATTATTTAACTGCCACCTGCGAAAGGAGGGTAGTTTGCTCACAGTCAGGTGGGCGGGTTGCCACCTGCCATAGTGGTAGGCAAGCTGTGGTGATGTCCCATGGTGACGTTACCTGCATGGCAGGAAGGCCACCACCTTCTCAGGTGATTTTTTCACCCATGCTGCCTCAGCTGGCAAGAGACGACGAGGAGTATTCCGCTGAACGGGACCGTTACCTCAATGGCGTTAGTAATGCCCCTGCTGTAGACCATTCAGCCATCCTCGCAGCAATTCACCCTGCGGATGAAATTGCAAGCCTCTCGCGCCGTAGTTTCCATATCATCACATTAATCAACCGCGATCCGTGCTTCCAGGGCGATGCTTGTGATATCCTCGTCTTCAACTGTATCCCGCTTCCAAAGCGGTGTGCGGTAATGACGTAATGAAGCGACATAAATGGAAACAGTGGAACGGAATAGTAAAGACACATATTGCATGCTCGCGCATTCTGTCGTATCGGCTACATTAATCGCCTCGTAATTTTTGTTTCGCCGCTCGCGCTGCCAGGCCTGGTGCGAACATCATCGTCATCAACTGGCGCCGCCCACTAAGCGAGTAGTGGGCTCCGGCCAGAGCGCGACGCGGCTAGAAGGTTGCTATACAATATCCCAAAAAACTCTCAACAGGAATAAAGAGAAGAAAAAAGAGGAAGGGAGTACACGTTAGCGGGGAAGTGGCAACCAACGGCCATCTGACGGAGCATGATGGATGCGGCGAGGTCAGACAGAATAGGAGGTGGCACAGATCCTTTCAGGTAGATGATATAAACATGTATAGGTGTTGAATGGCCGCAGCTGGGGAAGGTGAAGGCACAATAAAGATCAATAATTAGATGCGTGTGTGCCCTAGTATGCAGAACTGGAGAAGTGATGGTTTAAGTTTGTATACACAGTGCTTGTTTGCCTTCTTTGCGCAGGTCTCCAGTGGGCGGCGTGGACTTCTCGAAGGTGGACTCTGAGCTCACCGCGCACGAGGGAAAGAGCAGAGGCCGCGAGGAGGACTGAAGATTGGCGCCTACTTCCAGTGACAGCATGGAGGGCAAGGGCGGAGTGGCGACATCACCCAAGGTAGGCAGGAACGATGACGCGCCGAACAAGATTAGTCGACAGGATGCTGTGTGATTTGCAGGGCGCTTCGACCGCGCAGCCCACGGTAACCGTGTCGAAGAGCGCTTCTCCGGTCTCCTCGTCCAGTCACGTCCCTGCCTCTTCTTCCAGTCGTGCCGCTGTGAGTGCCGTCGTGTCTTACGCATTGTCGGGCCAGATAAATTGCAAACGAGCTTTCCTATTTGTTTCTCGAATGTACCATCTTTTCGAAAAACATTCACAGACGGAGTTGCTTTCTTTGTCGTTTAGTTGGGGACTTAATGCACCTTTTAACCTCTAAATGGGTGTAATTTAAAAACCTTCTGCAGCGACAGCTACATTACGGTAGCATTTTGAGCCTTCAGCGTAGCGGCGTCGCCACCTCGTGGCTGCGCCGCCTCGCTGTCACGTGTTTGGTCACGTGGTGCAGAGAAGGTGCCGGCGGCGCGGCGCCATGGAGGAAAAAAAAAAACTAGGAGGGAGCGTGACGTCATAATCTTGAAGACTAGTTGTAAAAAATATAATGGAAAGCATCATGGGGAATAGGCCCTCACGTGGCAAGGCAGCGGTAGCTCTTAGCGGGATTCCGGTTTCGCTCTTTCGCTGTGTTGCGGAGCACGGACGTTCAATAAAAAGCATCGCGATCCAAGCTGGTTGGCAGTCTGGTAACTGTGGAGGGCCTTTTCCTAACAGTCAGCAGCGGCGTCATAGGAGGATCGCTTGCAGAGGTTGAGCGCGTGACGTCATGCTCCCTCCTAGTTTTTTTCCTCTTCCATGTGCGGCGCCGTGGCTTATCACGTGGTTGGTCACGTGACCAGCCACGTGGTGCGGAGTAGCTGCCGCTGCTGGTGGCGCGGCGCGCCGGCGAAACCGAGCTGCAACAGCTGTGAGCATGCGCCGTGTCAAGTGGGACGAAGATGACGAAGCAACGCCCAGCGAAACGGAGCGGCGAAAGACTGACTTTGCAATTAGACTGAGCAAGTTCCACTCGGCCAGCTGTAGCTATCGCGTCACTCCAGGTTTAACCACAGCTAAACCACCGCCAATGTTTTTCTTACCTTTGCTAAAATTATGGTGTTTAAGACTCATTTATGGGCTCTGTCCGCTGAGTAACAAACCGCGCTACCTGTTTACTTTGTGGAAATACTGTACAGGGAAGTCTACGGGCATTTTCGATATTCCTCAAATGGTTGCAATAACTGCTGAACAAACGGGCATGATGTAGTCACGAGCCTGTTTGAAGCAAATAATTTCGAAGCAGAGCTATATATTTTGCCCCTTTTGATATAAGTTCGTGGTTGATAACGGGTTTATCGTTGGAAATTGAAACAGGATTGCAAGAGGCTCACAAACACTTTTTCGTGGCCACATGCAGGCTGGTGGTTCCCCGGCAGCGTCTGAGGCGGTTGAGAACATTCCACCGACGGAGCAGAGGACACCAAAAAAGTGAGAATCCCGGGCGCTTAGGCGTCGTCGTAAGAATATGACTCAAGCAGCACCTGCCACTGCACTTTGCTTTAAAACGGGCCAAGAGAGGTTCGCCTCTTATTGACCCGTGTTTGGTCGCGAGAAACTCGAGGCTTAGTTTTTCTGAACGACTCTATGCTCTCCGTCGAGATATGTGAGACAGTAACTACATCATTTCCTTTCCTCAAAATCAATTCTCAATTTTTTTTTCTCCGCTACCAATAGTCGGCAAGATTGGGCCTACACTCTAAACATGAATACGCCTATATGGGAGTAAAAAGAGAGTTAGCTGTTCCTCTAGCATGCTCCCCTTTTACAAAAGGGAGTGTGCTAGAGGATAGCTTCTTCCCTTTTTACTCCTTTTTGTTTAGAGTGTACGCACAGAAGCACGTTTGCAGTCACACATAACTACCCACAAACCCAAGAAAGCATATCGACGCAGTTATTTTTTAACTTCCCAAGGCATCTAAAATATCCCAAGAGAAGCTACAATTAACCGAATGAATTTCGAGGCGAGAATTAGTGACAGGTAGTCTTGGCTCGAACCTGTGTCCGCTGGGAGCATGATATTGTTACATGGCGGCCAGCCGAAGAATGAGACAATGTCCCCCTTTGCGTTTCGCCCACCGGCACCAGACAGTACTCCGGCAGTATCCCTCATAGAAGCTGTTGTTCGGCAACAATTCGCCAATCTCGGGATCCAACCTGTTTGCTGCCTCGTCTTCTGCGCCACAATATATATCGCGATTGAGGGCTCCAGTAATCAAGAAAACATGTGCAGGGAGCCAGCCCTTTGAAGGAATTCAACCGCAGCGCTGCTTCATGCTATTTTGAAATGGCAGGAAATGGGCCCATAGGAGCACGTCTTATTCCTGCATTACGAGGGCTTTACGAGACAGGATGTAGAAAAAAGGTCTCCTTCATCACACTAAGCTTTGCTACTCAGTTAAACACATGCAGCATCTAAACAGATCAAGAATTGACCATATGGATTAGTCGATATCGTGCACATCCTCTTTCGCTATCTGATACATGACATATTGTGGTTGATTTCACATGAATTTAGCGTCAATAGAGAAGAAATGACGTAAAACTAGGCTAAGCAATGGCTTTCGGCACAAGTGGGGTACTATAACAGCGTTGAACGCTCTCATACGTGGGTATAACTAACTTGATAAGTGCGGTTACTATCTGTTTCATCTGAGATCTATTAGTGATATTTTATTGGAGTTTACGCGTACATACAGTTACCCATTATTAAGAGGAAAAGCGGCACAGTTACGTGTTATAGAGCGCAAGGCACTGAACATTTCATGTGTTAGCTTAAATATAATGCAAACATGCACAAGGCGGGTGTCAAGAAGCAGCTGTATTATTAAACCAAAGAGCGACGTTTTTCCGCTTCTTTTTGCCAACAGGCAATACCCATCAACCTTATAATGATGGATGTTACTAGCTGCAGGTCGCATCAAACTGGGCGTGAACATGTCGAAACAAATTTCTTCAAACCTTTTTTCATCATTGAAGAGGGCCTCTGGCATTAAACAGTTTTTGCCTGTTTGGCGCCAGACCGTCCACAGTGCCAGTATATTTATGATCTGTAAAGTTCAGTTCTCAGCCCCTATAAAGGACACAAAGTGCTACTAAAGCCGGAAAAATAACCTCGGGACATTGAGATGGTTACATGCTTCGAAGACAACTGTGCGTGGCTTCAACGTTGTAGCATAGAGAAGATTTTTTCGACAACGTTGGAGTGATGACTTACTCTCGTCTTAGGTGACCTCTGTACTAATTGTTATTATCAAGTACCGCAGCGGTGGCCGAGTGGTTGAGCATCCGCCTCGCATGCGGGAGGTGCGGGGCTCGATCCCCACTGCCGCCGGGCACCCATCGGTGAAGCTTTCCCCTGGCCTGGTGCTCGGCTAGTAAGAGGTGAAATGCTTGGAAAATGGGTCTTTGACCCCACCTTGAGTAATCGAAATATACCTTGTGCCATGGCGCTATTTGGCCATAGACGCCCTTGCGCCATAAAAATCCATAATCATCATTGTCAAGTTCGGTGAATAAACAGAGCTTTAGTGCACGAGGTAAAAGGAAGAGGTTAGCTTCGAAGCTGCACTGCATAACTAACCCGACCGACATCCGTTCCTTCTAAGTAAAACGCGGCCGACCTGCGGGGGCAGCAGTTACTCCCAAGGAGCCATTGGCTCAGTAACAGCAAAACGCAGCGCATGGTTCGTGGCCTTAATTAGCTGCGGCAGCCACCGGTTATTCCTCATTATTTCCAAGTCTTGAAACCTATCCACCGCACATGCGTTCAAATTAGGTGTGTTTGGATTTTCGGACCAGATATTGGAATACACTATCCAGCGATCAAACTACTGCTGCGTCCTAGCCCCTTTCCCCACGCGCTAATAAAATATGATCACTGACTTCGAACCAAAATCCACCCTGAAAAATCTGGTTTCATTATAACAGACAGGCAGAGGTTTAATAATTGAGTCTTGTTTGACTGATGCCAGCTGCTGGTTAAACGGTTGTGTAAGTGAAAGCGGAACACAGTAATTTCGGGTTTAAATCATGCGGGTGTTCCACCAAGAGCGCGTGGTCTTAGATGGGTTAGTTAGGTCAATGTTAACTGTGACTCAACATCAACGATTACTAAAAATCGTGCAGTTGCCGTTGTATGTATGAGGTCAGTAGAGCTCGGAGCAGGAGGAAGACGGCCCAAGACAGCGCATTATCTGTGTGATTCTGCATATGATAGCGCAATGTATCGCTAGATTCGCTACCAAGTATAAATCACGCTCCGTTGCTTCTTCTGTTGTGCTGGATATCGTAATGATTGAGAGTGTACGGACTAAGACCGATGGGCCGCAATCAAAAGTACTGACAGCAGTTCTGACGTGCAAACAGTTTGTGTATGCACTGTTAGCGTGAATGCGCAGTACTCTTTGGGATCTAGTGATCGCCCTCTTATAAAATGACGTCCATATCTACCAAAGCCACATTACCTAGCGATCAAGCTATAAACGTAAATTAGTTAAGCTATGCGATTCATTGTAAAATTTGTAATGGGTTCACTGGCCCACACTCGTGAAATCTATTGTCTACACATGACTATGAGTCTCATCCCCTTCACAAAGCGACCCCTTTAAAGCTTACTTTTTGTCACGCGGCACAGCGCGTGAACGCCCATTCAGTTCTCATCTTGTCGTGTTTGCTACTCTTTGAGGACTTATTGCTAGGCGCTTGGCCGCAAAGTTTGCGAGCAGCCATCACGACCTTCTTCCTATCTCCTCCTCCCCTTCCTCAGTGCAGAGTAGCAGGCCAGATATCGATCTTTCGGGCCGACCTCTTCGCCTTCGTGTCATCGAATTTATCTATCTATTTAAGTGGTTGTCACCGCATGCCGCCGAGAGGGCTGTCATCACCTTACTTTAATAGTCTTGTTTAGAGTGAGTGAGTGAGTGAATAAGTTTTATTGCTCTTATAAAGGAGTCTTGCTGCTTGCCCGAAGATTCCGATGTCTTCCAGGCTGAGCGTGGTTGGCGCCCCTAGTCCAAGGCACCACTGTCCCTGGCCATCCGGCATGCGTGGCTCACTAGGTCTCTTTGGATCTTGAGCTGGCTGCTGGTTAGCCGGTCCTCCCAATGCTCCGCATTTGGCTCTTTGTTACCTCGGAAAGCTATATTGTGTATGCATTCCCATGTGATAGAAGCCAGTCAGCATAGAGAAGTTTTGTGGATGCTCTCTTCCTTGCATATTGTAATCGTGATGATTCCGTGTTGTGTCCGTGATGTCCGTGGTAATGCTGCGTCCTTGTTGTGACCGTGAGAACATTGTCACAATAAACTCTCTCTCTCTCTCTCTCCACAGGACCATTCTGGTGCTTCTTGTGGGCGTCGCCGTAGTCGGATTTTTGGTGGTCGCCATCGCCACGGTAATACTCACTCGCAAGGGCGAAAAGGGTCCCTCTGGCGTCCATTCCGGGACAAATGCAACGAGAAACACCGGCAGAACACCAAAGATGAATACGTCGGCGTCGACACCTGTTCCCAAGTCTAGCCAAATTACGATAGAGTCGAATGATACGACGCAGTGGAATGATACGACGCAGTCGAATTATACGATGCAGTCGAATGATACGACGGCTTCGGGTGACGCTCGTTTCTACGAAGGTGACCCGATGTTAGACGGCGGCGAGCATGCGTCCGATGGGAGCGGTGAAGTGATCAAAACGGGAGGAAAATTCAACAATCGTTCAGGCCTCACCACATCATCGGGCGCTGCAGGCAGCACCGAAAGCCAAAATCCTGATGCACTCGGAGCGACCCCTACTGTTGAGGAGGATGCCAGTGCTTCCAGTGAGACTGAAATTTCGGAAGCTTCCACCGCGCTGAGCGCAGCGGATGAACCAATGTCGGGCGGTGTCGAGCACGCGTCCGATGGAACTGGCGACGGGATCACAACGGGGCCAGAATTTTCCAGTGATTCAGACGTCGTCAAATCATCTGGCCCTGGAGAGAACTCTGGAAGTCGAGATCGTGAGGCAGACGCAGAGATCCCGAGTGTTGAGGAGGACGCCAGTGGTTCCACTGAGGCTGATATGCCGGAAGCTACCAGTGCGGCGAGCCCGGAAGAAACTACGATAAGCAGTTAGTGAGGTGACAGCTGCGAAGAGAGGAGTTCTGCAGCACTCATGGCAATGCCTGTTAACTGCCACGAAGTCCGGTTAAGAAGTGTCCTATTCGTTTTTATTAAATCAGAGTTTCATTAAGACTGTAAAGCGCTCGATTTTTTCAAATATTTCTGGCGCGAGGCTAACACACATTCTTCATTGAATTTATTATGGCCAGCTGATTAACTGCACCTTAGAAATATCGGTATTGAGTTTTAAAGGCTGTACAATTTTTACATTATTCCATTTGATAACGATATTTTTTTCGGGAACATTCGCAATGCGGCTTCTTTAATTTTGCCACAGAGTAAGAATTAAAAGTTCGTTTTCAGTTGTAGTTGAGAGCTTGCTGACAAAAGCTACTTAGCCATGTAACAATTTCAGTTTTAGATGAAGTGAAACTGAGTGTTACCTGCGCGCTCTATGATTTGCAGTTAATTTACTGCATGTTCACCTTCTTTTCTCGACAGAAAATTTGCGAGTACGCACACTAAGACATAGACACACACGCTGCCGGCTTTTTGCGTAACGGGACTAGTAATGCTTTGGCATTAATACGAATTCACCTGCTTGCGAGCTAGAGGCAGAAGGCATTGCTACGGATTACACAATGCGTCCAATGCGCCTAGCACTTTTTCGATGCCAGCTATTGATAGAAAAGGTCAATGGTTTTTACATCCTAAAAAAAAAAAGGCCATGAGCCAAACAGTAATCTGATCTGCTTTAATGCAGTCTGATCTGGTACAAGACACAGTACTCGCCTTTCTATTGCACGGGGTAAAAAATACATAATGCTAGGAAAGCATTTAGCCTAACCTAGCCTGCATCTGTAAGTGTGCTTTGGATGCCAGATATCAAAGGCAGCTAGCACGCTAGGGTTTTTATTCTGGCTTTATCTAATGTTGACTCGAGGACCGTGGTCATATGCGCTGATAGCTCCCGAAATGTTAACGGAACAATAACCGCTGGTAATTACTTGCGTCGTGAAGTCGAGCGGGTACATTATGTGCGAAAGAAACCGTTGGTGGTAAGCATCTCCCACGTATTATACAATTCAATAAGATATTTAACTCAGAACCTCGATAGAAAGGGCACAGAGAAAGAAAAATACTTTGCAGGTTACACTTTTTAATAACTGCTCCCAGAGAACTCGCCCCGCTTCCCCCCCTCCCCCCCCCCCCCCCAAAAAAAAAGAAAGACTATCTGCTTTTACGATTACGATTTCAGGTATGTCCAAAAAGATTGATTTGTGTGAAGTGGGGAGTACGTCATTTTAAAACGTTTTAAAAAAGAACGCCGAAATCTCCGTTTTAAAGGAGAGAACGTAGCCAATACATGCAGGCTTTTTTTTTTTTTCATGCGTTCCCTTGATCCAAGCAAAATTATTACCGCACTTGCCAAACCGATGCACAGGCGTTTAAAACCCATAGCGCAAAAAACTCTCCGCCAAGTGAAGCGCGAACCACGGCCGCCAGACCTAAAACCGGGTAGTTTCTGATACAGCATAAAGCACGCGCCGCCGAGGCCAACTTCTCTGCACGATGCGGGCAAACAATAAACCCTTGCATGAAGCATTGAAAGCGCCCCTGGCGAGCAGTACTGGCAGCAGCGCGGCTTCGCTCGACGCGGCGATAAGGCGAGCATTGGTACATAGAGATGGGACAGCCGATTTTGCCGACGCTTCCTCGCTGTCTGCTGCGCATCCGATGATAGAGGGCTCTGGCGTGCAGTTTTGGCCAGTTTTGCCACGCCTTGCGCGCTCAGTTTCACATTTGGCGCACCTGTACATTCGGTAAATTGGCATGGGCAATGTAAAGCTGAAGACGCGCATAACTGGCTCCCGGGGTCAGTGGACACCTCCCGTAGAATTTTCTTGGGGATCCCCCTCGTTCGACTGGTGCTTCCTTTATCTATCCCGATTTTCCTCTCCTTCGGGGCAAGCGCCAAGGGTTATGCCCTGAATCCAGTGTGCGATTATATTCACAAATATATAATGGCATCCGGTAGATTCCTCTGCTAGAATGAGAATTCACTGCTTTTTCATTGCCGTTTTATCTTCTCAATTTATTTAATCCAAATTCGATTCTTGGACACAAAATTACCCAATTACTCCGCTCCTTGCACATGTGTGCGTTTGTATCAGCAATGCACCTTGCTCAGTCCCTTGCCGTGGGTCCATGTCATTAAGCCTCAGGTCATCATCATTATAACCTCAATATCTCTGGTACGCGGCGGTGGCGTCCACCTGCAAAGAACTCTTCTTTCGGATAATATTCCGTGCTTAGCAACCCTTAACCGGCATTTGTTTTTTTTTGCTGGCTAATTTCAGTGAGTGTACCTGTAATACGTTTGTGTTTCCTTAAAGCGCCAACATTTTTCAGTTGGCATATTTCAGTAAGTGTACGTACAACACGTTTGTCATACTGAGGCCCTTACATATGTACAAATATGTTTAATTACAAATGCGGACCTTAAAATGAGCACGCAGTGAGTTCGAGTTTCTGGTGCAGTAGCACTACTAGGCGCATTTTTTCGATTTCGGGCATACGTAAGTAATTACGGATGTTCATGAAGCCTGCCAGCCCGTCTGCCTTTAGGCCTTCGCGCTAAAGGCATTTACCCATAGGCCGTTAAGGTAAAGGCCATAGGGTAAATGCTTTTAGTGTGAAGACATGCATGGTAAATGTCGAAAGGCTGGGTAAAAGCCTTTAGGTAGAAGGCCTTTAGGTCAAAGTCCTTTGTGCTAAAGGCCTTTAATTCGAAAGCTTTTAGCACATAAGCACCTTAAGGGCCCACCGCAACTAGAACTACCGCACGGTATTCCGCATTTAGCTATATATGCTAAACCGTCTGCTATTTTCTTGTTTTGGCACAAGATTTTATTGTGGATCCACTTTTGCAAAAACCTCAGTTTTTCATTAAAGGGCAGAACCTCCTACCTCCTGATTTTACTGAAACTTTCAGATTATGTTCTCCGGAGTTATCTGATTGTGCCAAATTTTGCAAAGGGTCGATATTTTTTGCCACGAAAACGAATTCTAAAATTTTCTATTTAGTGGTTTCAACTGAGAAGAGCTACGAGCAATCTCGTGAGTGTGATGTCACTAAATATATGGCTACAGATACTGCCTCTGCGCTTGCTGAAGGAAAAAATTTAGCGCTATCTTTTGCTCATTTCAGACATTTATTAGTCCAATCTGTCTCTTACACTCGCCAGTTTGGACAATAAATGCGCACACGATATTGTGACAGTATCCCCGTCGTCATACGACGGGCTCTGGTAACTGAAATGTTTCCTGGTTTTTGCAGTTTTTATATACATCTATTTTAGATTTAAAAAAAACAATTTTTTTTTGTACAGGAGCGAAGGGACTCCAAGACATCTGATTTGATCATCAATCAAAATTTTTAAAAACACCCCTGGAGTTGGTCATGAACACAACTCATTACGACAATATTTAGAAATTCTGAATTTCATGTCACATGACTACAGATGCAGCGAGAAACTATTTCTTTTCCTACTCACATTTACATCATACAACACAATGAGGTGCCAACAGTTAGCACTTCATTCGTTAAATGCAGGGTTCAATGCAGTGCTGCAGAGAACAACCTTCAACATAAACTAAATCTGGTTTCCAACAACCTTTGCAATCAGTTAGCTAAAATGTACAAGTAAATGGGGGTATGGTTTATATGTACTCTCTCGAAGCAGTTGAACGAAAAAAAAACAGGAAAGTGATTCAAAACACAATCGAATATACAGTACAGATCTAGAAAAACAGGCATTTCAGTGAGAAATAAGACGCACTTTTGCTTCCATACAGCTCACGAATATTTCCCGCTGGCAAGAAAGTGATTGTGTGCGAGCTCTGAGTGGATGCAGATGTTTCCCCTGCAGGCATCCAGTCAGTGTCATCATGATTACAGCTCGCCATGATTAAAATTAGGACACTCAGACCAAACATAAAACTCTTGAAAAACTTGAAAAGGTAAGATAAAAATACCTACCTTGGACAACCCAAGATCCTTCAACAAATCTGGGTGCCTGTCAAAAAGCTCCTGTTCAAAAGCCAATAAAATTCGCACTAGCCTTTGGAAAGCACAATCAAAAACGCCAATAGAAGGTAGCGTTCACAAAACGCATAGCAGCCTGATGCAGAAAACCAGTGGTGAGCGCCCGTCCAGCCGACAAAACTGAAAGTTTATATCAGACGTCATGCTGACGCAAAGTATTTTACGCAGGTATAAGGTAAAATCCCTGAATGCGCACGGCCACAAAAATTACCAAGTGAAAAGAAGCCGTTGGACAAGCAACTTGAACAATTAGCGTTAAAAGCGATTAGGAGCACACACATACAAGAGCTTCTGAGTGGCATGCTCCAGTGTTGTATACTAGGAAGCGCAAAAATACCGGACGAGGGAGAGAGTGGCAATTATAAGACTAGACTGATAATGATAATAACAAGAGAGGCAATGATAAGGCTAGACTCGTCCTAGAGACTTATTATATCCGTAAGCTGTCCGAACATTGTGTCAATGACACGTCTGTACACGTTTATTCTTCGGATTGTGCCTTTTTAGATTCTTTTTTTCATTAATTAACTTATGCGCATGACTGATGTGCGGTTTTTGTGCTTTTTCCACGCGCATGCTCGACATTCTGTTCCTATATAACCCCTGTACCACAGCATCAATAAACAGTTGGTAGTAGCGCTCGTGAACCTGTTTTTTGTGTCCCTTACTCTGTCCGTCGTCCGGTATTTCACGCTTCCTAGTTTACAACATGCATCACCAACTAGCCCGGCAGCTTGCTCTCCTGAAATGCTCCAGTGCTCTGCAAGATTCGTTTCGTCAAAATAATAACAGCTGTGAGTCGAATAATACTCCGCCGACTTTTCTGTTCACTGCTGTTTTACTTCCTAGAGATAAGGGCTGCAGCCATGAGGCAACTAAGTGGAGAAGCCTGACAAGCTGTCTTTACCAGTTCTAAGGATCTAAGGGCCAAAACCTGCAGTATGACTGGCTGCTCCTTCCGTAAAATATCCTTTGAGAAATGCAAAGCCATCATGTATCGAGAGATAGAATTCCTTACATTTCGACGGAGGTGCATAATCGTGCAGAGCGCCTCTACATCTCTACATCACTGCAATGCCCAAGGATCTGAAATACCGACCTCAGCACAACGATGACAACGATGATGAATGCATGGGCATGATCATGGACACATAATAACATCGCCCATGTTTTACAAATTATAACCTTTAAAACATGGCCAAGCGCCATCCTTTCTACAGGTTTAGAACAGAGAAACGCACTCGGCAGATATGCCACTTGGACAACAAGGAACGAACTTACACCATTCTGGGGTTATGTATGCCCACGAAAAATACTACAGGTAACCATGATACTCGTAAAAGACGACTGAAAGAGCAGTTCCCGTCCACCGCAGAGACTCAGCTGGAAAAGAAGGAACGATCTAAGGCACCGGTGGACGCCTGGCGGCAGAAATGTTTCGATTTCAGTTGACACACACACACACACACACACACACACACACACACACACACACACACACACACACACACACACACACACACACACACACACACACACACACACACACACACACACACACACACACACACACACACACACACACACACACACACACACACACACACACACACACACACACACACACACACACACACACACACACACACACACACACACACACACACACACACACACACACACACACACACACACACACACACACACACACACACACACACACACACACACACACACACACACACACACACACACACACACACACACACACACACACACACACACACACACACACACACACACACACACACACACACACACACACACACACACACACACACACACACACACACACACACACACACACACACACACACACACACACACACACACACACACACACACACACACACACACACACACACACACACACACACACACACACACACACACACACACACACACACACACACACACACACACACACACACACACACACACACACACACACACACACACACACACACACACACACACACACACACACACACACACACACACACACACACACACACACACACACACACACACACACACACACACACACACACACACACACACACACACACACACACACACACACACACACACACACACACACACACACACACACACACACACACACACACACACACACACACACACACACACACACACACACACACACACACACACACACACACACACACACACACACACACACACACACACACACACACACACACACACACACACACACACACACACACACACACACACACACACACACACACACACACACACACACACACACACACACACACACACACACACACACACACACACACACACACACACACACACACACACACACACACACACACACACACACACACACACACACACACACACACACACACACACACACACACACACACACACACACACACACACACACACACACACACACACACACACACACACACACACACACACACACACACACACACACACACACACACACACACACACACACACACACACACACACACACACACACACACACACACACACACACACACACACACACACACACACACACACACACACACACACACACACACACACACACACACACACACACACACACACACACACACACACACACACACACACACACACACACACACACACACACACACACACACACACACACACACACACACACACACACACACACACACACACACACACACACACACACACACACACACACACACACACACACACACACACACAGATTTAGCAGCATCGGATCAGCATTCACGACTCCCAACAGTTGGGAATAAATTCAATATATATATTTCCGTCTTTATTTTATTGGTTTAAGTGTAAAGTTTTCAAGCAATTAAATTCAAGTCTACTCGCCGTGGTGCTTAAATGGATTTGGTGCATGGGTGAGCCCAAGGTCCTGTGTTCGACCCTGGCCGCGGTGGCACTGTATCGATGGAGGCGGAATACAAAAACACCCGCGTGCTGTGAGATGTTAGTGTGGGGTGAGGAACCCCAAGTGTAATAAATTAATCCGCAGTTCTGCCCTACGGGGTTCCTCACAGTCGATGTATCACTTGGGGTCGTTTAACTGCATAATTAAAAGGTATTTAAGATTCAAAATCGGCCTTCATGTGTTTAATTCCTGAATAATATTGTCACTATTCTTTGAAGATTTTTTTTTACGTGTGTACCAGAAAAGTTCTGCGCGGTTCACCATAGAAGGTTCATTGAGTTGTAATCACAGGAGCGCGAAGCACCCCACGTGCCGCAGCTCTCACGTGGCATATTCAACGCTGTCGCTGATCGCCCTTTCGACGCCTTTTAATGCGGAAGCATTGCATAGCTCATGAGGCGGAAAACTCAGCGTTGTCCCCGCGTGTCTTACTAAATCACACGGCCAGGGCACTGAAGGCTTTCTTTGAAAACTTCGCACTTTTGGCTTTTACTCGCAGCACCTTTTCGCGCCACTGTTTGTAACACTGCTTCAAGCTTCCTGAAGTGCTCCCCTGCAGCAGCTCCAGTCAAACGAATGTCGTCTAGATAATGCATCACTCCCCGCAGTCATTTCACTATGTTATCCGTAATGCACTGAAACAACGCAGGAGCTGAGGCGACTCCAAATGGTAGTTTGTTTGCAGCAAACAGTCCTTTATGCGTGTCCAACTAGAGCGGCTTTTTAGAGTCCTCCGACATTTTGGACCTGTTGGTAGGTCCAGCTGAGGTGCAGCTTCGGAAAGTACTGCTTTATGGTAGGTGCAGCTAGCATCTCATCAAGCCAAGGTAGCGGATAAGGCTCTGTCATGAACAGGGTTCATCGTTGTCTTGCAGTGTAAGCACAGACACATTGTCCAGTGCTTTTAACAACAGGTACAATCGCTGTGGCAAACACACCGGGAGAAACTTGCGCAATGACGCCCATATTCTGCAGTGTCTGCAGTTCTTTCTCCACTTCTAAACGACGTGCGTTGGACGCGTTTCTAGCTTTGAGGAACTTTTGGCGTTTTTCTTTAAGAAATGGAGTAGCTTGCTCATCTTCTGCCTTGCCAAGGGTGTCGTCAAAAATGGTGTTAAATTTGGCTAGAAGTTTTTTCAATCGCACGTTATGACACTCTTGGCATGCGTCAAGATGCGGATCGTTGCATAGCTGGTGCAAAGTGCAGATTTCGTCCCATTCCAAGCGAAACGTCTCGAGTCACTCGCGTCCTAGTAGAGGCAGTCCGCCGTAGTCGACGAAATACAAAGGAACGTCTCCGACTTGGTCCTCGTAGCGTACGGCCGCTTTGAAGACACCGCAGGGAGGGACAACTCCTGTGTATGTTTTCAGGCACAGTTCAGTTGGTTCCATTTCAAAAGGTGGTCGAAGTTTCTTGAGCTGTTGCCTTGATATCACGGACACCGTATCACCGTATCCTTGTATAACCAAATCCATAAGCAAAGGCATACTGGTGGACGCCGGGTTTTCTAAGACAGCATCTGGACGTTGCCCGTGTCGTCGTTTTTATGAGTGCGCATCCGCTTCCTTGAAGCCGCTGGCTTCTGCTTTATACTACGCTAGGCGCACTGAACGTGGCTCTCTATGTCGCAGTTCGTGCACTTATCTGCGATATGCAAACAGGCACCGGAAAAATGCGTGTCACCGCCGCAGCGATAACGCTCAAAAGACAGCTTTCTTTTCATTGCGTCTTCGGGGCTCACTTTGTGAAATTCGTCGGCACTTGCTTTCGCGAGCGCTTCCTGAACATTTATGTTAGCTTCTTCCAAAGAAACTGCGGGCAAGACGGCTTTTTTTTTTGGAAATAGAGCATTTTATCTTTTGCCAACAAGTATCAGCCAAGAAGTATTCTCTGCAATGCCCTCTGGGCTTGAGGGATGAAATAAAAAAGTAAATGTCGGTAAGAAATAAACCACCGACCAACCTGTCGCGAAGCGATTCGTCCAGAAAGGTGCCACATTCACAGGTTTTAGCAAGTTTCGTGAGCCTGGCCACATACTCTGCGATACTTTCATGTTGCTGCGGCCATCTTCTATGAAATTTTGCTCGCTCCCCGTTAACAGACACTCTTGCACGGAGTTAAGTGATTTCGAACCAGTTGTGTTCGTTGCTCGAATGTTTTTCTTTTCCGATGCTTATGTGTTCCGGTGAAAGACATCAAGAGGCTGTAAGACTTCGGCCCAGTGACACTAAGCAGCGCATGCACTTCAGTTCTCCCCGGGCCTTTGTTCACCGCAAAAAAGGAAATCAAGCGTGCTTAGTAAGGTAGCTAGTCACTCACAATTTCGTCGAAGACTACTAGTTGACCAATCTATCTGGAGGTTGTCATTTCAAAACACTTGTCACCTTTTGTTGGGTGAAACGCTCGGGACATGGGTCTTTGGCCCCACCTTGAGCAAACGAAGATACCTTGTGCCATGGCGCTCTTTGGCCGTAGATGCCCTGGCGCCGAAAAAACTCAGTAACATCATGAGTTGCTGCCGTTGCTTGCAGCCTTGCTCCTCATAACGTTGTTTCAGCACTTGTTTCAACGCTTCAACGCTTCTTCCCTGCGTCGTGCTTGCTTCCACCACTCTCATGGCTAGTTGTGGTGCTTGTGCGTCTCAAGAAGCAAGAAGTGATAAGAAGGCTGCGTGGGATTTCACTGGGTACAAGTGCGGATGCTTTTTGGCTGCGGCCATGCAGGTGCTGTCGTTTTGTAGAGCCCTTGCTAACGCCAAACAGCGCGGCACTTATCATGCCGATAACGAATTCTGGCGGCACGTATCAATAATTCAAGGTAATTAATCATGTAATCATTCACCCATATGAGGTACCGGGTTGGTCAAATGTTTCCGGGCCACACGGTCTGCTTTTCATCGGTTTATCGGCACTTAAGATACCGATAAAGCTATAAAGGTTTTCAGAAGTTAGAATGATGCTATTCTACCCTCTACCGATATATTTAGCTTCGGGAGTGTCATAGCTGCCTGACTATACTGCTCGCAAACAGACCCTATGACCTGTGAACCTTCGACCGACCTTGCACATTTAAAAAAAATTTATTTATGGATATATATTGCGGTCTTGTAAACAAGATCATAACTGGTGGGAAACATTGTGTTAAGATACAAAAATACAATCGCACACAAACAAAGAATTGCACATAGAAAGCCAGCAAGAAAATACCGCGGCAAGGTCATCAAGAACAGTCATCAACATACTGTTTACCTTCAGGCACAATCCACCTCAACAGACCGCACCGACCTATCGGTCACAGGTTTTGACGGCCAAAATTTAATAAAGGCGCTTATAAATAAAGGTGAAGTACTTCGCGAATGTCTTGGGGTCTGCATCTAAGCATCAAAAGGGAATGAAAACACACGGGCTGAGAAGAGATCACAACAATGAGCAATAGGTGCATGTCGATATATAGAGCGATGATCTCTAGCATACACCGCCACATTTAAACAAGTGTCGTTCAAAACGGCTTAAGAACGCAGGCATGATCACTGATGTTGTTAGCAAATCCATGGCATTTTCTGCGTCTATGAAAAGCACACAAAGGGGCTTGCTGCATTCTGCAGATATTGTGCTTTCTAATGCATGGTATGAATAAGATCTGCGTATAAATACCTTTCGCCAATCCACGTGTGCTTTCGTTTCAATGAAGTATAAAGTGGATGTCATTTAATAAGCGACTGCCTAGTATATACCATGAAGCAATAGACCCCAAATTTTATTGGTTAGAATTGCTATGTACTTTAACGTCCCTTTTCATATCAAAAATTGGGATGCAAACCTTCTTTCATCCTTCTGTTACGTTTGATTTCACCACGGACTGCAGACAAAAGGTGACAAGTTTGTCGAAAGTGATGTCTCTTGTATTCCTGTTTGATATCTCTTGCGTGGTGGATGCTTTATTCCTGAAGACAAACAGCAATCGGCTGTTTGAAAATTTCCCATTCTCTTGCTTACCTTCACACTCTTCCAGTATACCATACAGTTACGTAGCAACAATAAAAGTCGCCTTGAGGTAAAAATTTGCAGCGCAACAGACGGGACAAGGAGAGAGAGACTCCATGTCTGTGTCTCTCTTCTTCCCCGTCTGTTGCGCTGATAATTTTGTTGCATGAGCCAAATAGCGCGGCAAATTCCTCGCCTTGAGCTGCAGACAAGAGAACTTTTTCATTACATATAATTGAGGAGGACGACCTCTGGAGCGCCTTCTAGCCGCTATATGTTTATGCCTCTTAGGGTGGAATTATAGAATGCTTTAAATCGGGAAACACTCAGAAGACAGTCTCTAAGCCTAGCCCCTGATAGGTCGGTGCTGACGAAGGTCAGTTCGCTGTACGGTCTGTGCGATAGGAGCATGAATGAGACTGTTTTAAAGCTGTCTTACCACTGGGGCCGTATCTATGTTTCTGAAAGTCATTTCTCGCGCACTCCCTCTTAATCAGAACCTGTGGAGGACCCTCTCTTTACAGAAGCCGTCCCCATCGTGTTGAGAGAGGATGGCTCCAAACCATCAAATGCTACAATAGGCACTCGGGTTTCTGGTTATCAGGGCCCTTAGCCGTTAGGTCTTAATGAACAAGGTGCATTGGTCAGAAGTGCACAGTTTGGCCGCTCTTAAGGAAATTTTCAAAAATATTTTTTATAAATAGAAAAACACCTGGAAAAAGGACCCAAGTGGAAACTACTTGTGGTATCTCAACAGGTGGCAGTTAATGACTGAATAACCATTTATTCACAAAATTCGTGGTTGGAGCTGTTGTTGTTGGTTGGTAGTTGGAGCCCTTAGGACTGGGCGTCTTTTGGCTTCTTACCCCAGTGGCGTCTTTTGGCT
Source organism: Amblyomma americanum (assembly GCF_052857255.1). Taxonomy (NCBI): domain Eukaryota; kingdom Metazoa; phylum Arthropoda; class Arachnida; order Ixodida; family Ixodidae; genus Amblyomma; species Amblyomma americanum. The sequence goes on from NC_135506.1 coordinate 56,807,355, forward strand.
TCTTAGAGATGGTGGGAAGCGCCTCCTGGTGTTCCGGGGAGACGATCCACACCTACAAGGCTACATAAGGCAGCTTGAAATAGCTGGGCATGTGTGGACAAGTCCATGTGAAATGGTTGAAACTCGGTGCGTCGCCACAGCAAGGATATGCACCTACGCATAGTGTTGGGCGAAGGAGACGGAGGTAATGTACAATACAAGACATAGCACTAGAGCAGGAGGATAACACCACCGTAGTGGCTCAGTGGTTATGGTCCTGGGTTTCAGATCAGAAAGGCACAGGCGCAGGTTTCATCAAGGCTGCGGAGGTTTCATCAAGGCTGCGGCGGTCGCATTTTGGTGAAGTACAAATGCTACAGGCCTGTAAAGTGGGCCACGTCATAGCACATTTTATTTCTTATTTATTTTCATTTGTCAGATACTGCAGAAAAAATATGGCCCAAGGAGGAGTGGGATACACACAAATACACACACAGTGGGATACACACACTTGGGATGGCACAGACTCACCGGACTAAAGGAATCGCAACAGAAGAAGAAACAAAGCAAAACATCGGAGCAAATGAACAAACTCGCATCTAGAGAAATTGTTGGTTCGTTCTGAAAACAATACCGGATAGAAGAATTCAGTTGGTTATGGTCCTCAGAAAAAAACGAATATTTAAAGCTGTTAGCAAGAGCAAAGCATTTAGCTTATGCTGACGGCGGTTCGTTGTGAGTGGAGCTAATGATGGCTGAAAGTGCGGTGAAGGGTTAAAGCAAAGCAGGCGATGATGAGTACTGAGTAGTAGTTTTATTATGGCTAGCTTCCTGCACGATTCTAAGGTCTGGTTGCCATTGTGTATGATCAGTTCAGATAGGGAAGCAAAACGCTTGTAGCGATTATGTATAAGAGCGAACTGCAATCATTTGTATCTGCTGAAGTTTCTTAATATCTATATTAATTCTTAACACAAGCGGGTAGGGATATTCTGACGAAGCAGGGGCTATAACAGGCACCACGAACTAGTGAGAGCAAGTCCCAAATTCAGACACCTGCAACAGAGAAACTCTATGTAAACCCGATACCCAGACACATGCACCACGAGCGGCTGAAGGGTAGAAGGAGAGCCAAAGTCAAAACACTGACAAAAAAACTATCAAAATATCCGGAAGCAGTATACGTGCACATTGGGGCCTATGCCGAGCCAGGCAATCTCGCAAGTGCTGCGGTGGACAGCGAGAAGATGCCAGTCATTAGTGCTTCAATCTATGCCAACGGCCCTAGGGAAGCGGAATAATTGGCCATATCCATCACCATCAGGACTCAAGACCGACAGGGCAAGTCATCGCACGTCGTGACGGACTCTCAAAGGCCTGCAGGGGCTACCTTGCTGGAAAACCTCGCCTAAGGGCGAGCACACTATTAAGTACCCTCTCGCACTCACACAGAATAACATGGACACTTGGTCACGAAGGCCTAGCCGGAAACAAGGTAGCGATTGATCCAGCCCGACCTCTCACGAACCGGGCGGGTTCCCATTCCTACCCCACCCTCTCCTAGGACCGTATGGTGACAAGCTAGAACACCTTAAGCTAGAGGGAAGACATTTTTCACCTCCACACAAATCACTGTCCTCCTCAAATGCCAATGAGTGGAGGAGAATACGAACACATATCCAAGTCTTCACAATTTACACAAGATTACACCCACACAATACCCAAATTACTGTCCTTTGTGCGGAGCAAGCCCCACGCTTTACCATACATCTTATCTTGGCAATGCCAGGACAAACCGGGCAAAAAGTTTATAGCGCCATAACCGACACACGAGCACTGGGAGGAGGCCCTGGCCAGCGACAACCTGGACCAGCAAGCCTAGATCATCCAGCTAGTAGCAAGTCAACTGCCAACAGCGGATTCCTGGACTAGGGGCCCCGACCACCCGGCTCCTGCGAATTAATCACTAACTAAAAGCTTTTTCTCTCTCTCTCTTTCTTTTTGCTGTCCCGAAGAAAAATGAGCTGGCAGAGGCGCAGGACAGAGTGTTCGCGCTAGGCCAACCGCGATTAAATCTTCTCTCTGCCATCGTTCATCGCGTCTCATTCTTCGGCGGGCCGACACGCAACATTTGGTGTGGGGTGCTGGGTATCATCCGCATCCTGGTCCTGGAGCTTCAGCGTCCTGCATCAGCCGTGGTCATCGGACATAAATTCTTGGCCCACTCCGCCCGGATGCGCCCTACCCTGCGAGACCCGAACCGTCTGCGCCGTTGCTCCCTTGCCCCGCCCCATTCCCCGCCCCGACCACTTTACACAACGAACTGACGCCGACGCATTGACAGACATTCCTACCCGACTGACCCCTGACGCTACCCATATATGAGAACACTGCCCACTGTTCATGCCGTTGGGTGCGTCCAAGGGCGTCGACCGTCGGCTCTTGGCGACCTGTGGCCAGGAAGCTTTGCGGACCAGAGATCCTTTGCACATCTGTTTCATCGTGACTGCCAACCCCTCACCAATTGATGATTACTGTTCTACCATCTTCTGAAGCCCCTCACCGTTTCGCGCGTCTGTCAACGATCGGGACGATTGCTCGGTGGCTCCGAATAGTTTCACGAAGACGAAGCTGGCAGTGGCGCGGGACGAAGCCTTCACGCTAGGCCGGCGGCCATTAAATCATCTATTTGCCATCATTCATCGCGTCTCATTATTCGGATCAAACTTCGCATGAGTACGCAACTTAAGATTTTATCAGTGTGTTATAAGCTGACAATTTAATGTCAGAAGGAGACGGCAGGGAGGGGGGGGGGGGGGGCATGTGGCTGCTCCCGCTATCTGTTCATGTCATCGTCGCACTCACCGCTTCAGTGGCTAGACGACGGCTGCTGCGACGCAATATTTTTTGGCAGTGCCGGTCGCCGATGGATTGTCGTGTAATGAGGCTAGCAAGCCTTCTCCCTTAAAATATTATTCACCAGGGTGCATAAAGAAACCGGTAGATATAAACCAGGCGCACTCAGCGCAGTTTTCTTCTCATTTTATTGGTCAGTGGCTTCTTTTTTACACCAACAGTTGTTACACACAATCCTACACGGCATTGTCACATCGTAGCTTGTAAAAAAAACAGGCGGAGCTAACTATCAATCGACACGTCCTCATGGCCGCTGCGTGGTCTCTGCAGCTCTAAGCAGAAGTTGCGCGGAACTTGATGGCTCGTTTGCCGTTGTCAGAGTATTTCGTAGTTAGCTGTATGACCCTGCGGCTACCCCTGCGCAGATTTCGAACTCTCTGCGATTCTAATTGGGTGACGCGCGAGACACTCACAATACTCAATGAGATAACTTTACATATTTAACCTCAGTGAAGTCCTGTTGGACGGGTATTATAATGTACTGGACACAACATAAAGACAATTTGCGGCTTTTCTACGCTGTGGTGAATTCAACCATGTGGAACCAACTATCAAAGAAATCTCCCGTGAACACTGAAAGTGACTTCATTTTAGCGGAATTCGTATTGCCTCTTTAGAGTTCTTGTTCACAAAATAGCCGCATGAGAACATTTTTTTTGCCGTCTTATGCCTGCAATAGTAACGGGCGAGAATTCTCTTTCTAGAAATATAATCGAAAGTTGAGGCAGATAACAGGATGCAAGCTGAAATGAGAAGGTTGTTAGTTGTCAAATATGACAGGATAAGACAATTCGGGCCAGAAAGAAATTGGAATAGTTATTAAAATAACAGAACATCTTAGAGTGTGCAGAATACAACGCTCAGTTTCAGCTAATACAAAACACAAATAATTACTTCTGTTTGTCAATTTCGTCTGTAACTTTTTCTACAACTCAACAAAAGAATTTAGTTCAGGCTGTGTGGCCAAATTTGTCATGCCGCATTTCGAACTGCGCGCAAAAAATTTTCTTACATACAACATTATATAAACTGGAGAGCCCTTAAAAGTCAATATGATTTTTGTAAGGCCCTCTTGATCATATCACAGTCACTGATATAGCCTAGTCCAAGACAGAGCCACTAATGTTCACTGCCTCGCTCTGTTGACTGAGAAGTTGGCGAAATCAATACAACATCGAATGCGTGCTGACCACGCAATATAAATCTTTGAAAAAATGCCGCTGTTGCATACAGTGGAACCCTAATTTATTAAAACAAGTGGGGAATTCCTCCACTAGACAACATGGTAGTGAACAGCCATTTTCATGACTGCTGCAGAACTTTTGTCTTGCCACGTGTCCCTCCCTAACTGCTTGTCGAAGTTTCTTCCGGACTCGCCGCACTATCCTCTGGGCTTAGCGCGCTGGCAGGTTCCAAAATTTCAGTCGGACTTGAATCACTGGCTTCCGCGACAGCACTCATGGTCTCTTCGTGTGCACCAGGATCTTCGCTTTCCGAGCTGCCTGCAGCGTCCAGTGATGTGACGAGGTCTGAATCACTGCTCAATTTTGATTCCGTTGTGCTCGCTACATCCGTTTCATCGGACGCATGCTCGGTACCGCTAGACATTGGTCCGTCCTCTGGGTTCAGCGCACTGGTAACATGCGAAATTTCAGTCGGACTGGAAACACTGGCATTCTTCTCAACTGACGGGGTCGCTCCGAGTGCATGAGCATCTTGGCCTTCCGTGATTCCCGCAGCGTCCGACGATGTGGTAAGGTCTGAATCACCGCTGAATTTTGCGCCCGTTCTGTTCACTTCAAAAGCCCCATTGGACTCATGTTCGGTACCGTTTGACTTGGGGTCATCTTCGTAGAAACGAGCGTCGCCCGAAGGCATCGTAGCGTTTGACTTGATTGTAATTTCGCTAGACGCGGACACAGATGTCGACGACGACATGTTAAGCTTTGGCGTATTTCCTGTGCTTTTCGTCCACACAGATGTCGACGACGACATGTTAAGCTTTGTCGTATTTCCTGTGCTTTTCGTCCACACAGATGTCGACGACATGTTAAGCTTTGGCGTACTTCTTGTGCTTTTCGTCCACACAGTGCGTCTTGGAGTACGGGAGTAAGGAGACTTCGGGCGGTAAGGAGCGTGGGAGGGGACCTTATCGCCTTTGCGCGTGAAGATTACCGTGGCGATGATAATCACCATAAATCCGATGGCAACGACGCCTACAATGAGCAGCAGGATCGTCCTGTGGAGAGAGACACAATTTATTATCGTCTTGTGTTATTCAACACGGACACAACGTGCATAGAAAGAGAAGTCCTCTCTCCTTGCTGAGCTGTTGTTTATGTAGATTTGCTCTTAAAGAAGCCCTGTAGTGTGTGCTATGGGTTACTATTTTGTCTCCCCTCTCGGTGGAAAGCAGTGACAACGCCAACCAGTAGAAAACTAAACGGGATTTCACACACTGCGCCACATCACTAAACGGAAGATTTAACGGTTTCACTTTAATAAAGGGTGAGGGTCATCATCGTGTGAAAATAATGTATCACAGAACAATGATCTAGGGAACGTATTCGCAAGTTAAAATGGGTCGCGCATCATAAGCAACTTACATATATATCACGAGACCCCAATGTGATGTGAATTTCGTAAATATTGACATCATTTTATAACGAGGTGATCACTAGATCTCATACAGCACTTCGTATCCACGCAAACAGTGTAGACACAAAATGCTTCCAAGCCAGAACTGTCATCAGCGCTTCTGACTCCGTCCCATCTGTCTTAGTTCGCACATACTCTCAGTCTTTATGATATGGAACGCTACGGTGGAAGATATAGAGGAAGCTTTAGACTCGGTAGCAATACAATGCACTATCATAAGAGGAATCAAACATAGAGTGCGCTGTCTTGGGCTGTCTGCCTTCTGTTCTGAGCTCTATGAACACCGTACGTGTTACTTCAAGAGCGCTGTTCGCATTCATCTAAGACGCAACCACTGCTGTTGCGTCGCAGTAAACACTGACCTGACTAATCGCTCTAGGACCGAGCGCTTTTCCTGGAGCACCTCCAGGATTCAGTTTAACTTGACAAAGCTTACTAAGTCGCAGCTGGCATCAACAAATCAGGACTGAAATGTCAAAGCACTTTGTCGGTAACTAACTATCTGCCTCGATGACTTCGATAATTATAGCACAGCGCTGTAAATTCCCAGTCCGCGTGAAAGTGAGAGCAGTTTACAGGGAAATTTGTTGCAACGGCTCTTAATATTTCCAAGTTGTCGGGCCACTGTTTTGTTACCAACACCGTGACAAATTAGTAGAGTAACGGAACTTCAACTGAAGTTCAGTTGAAGTTCCGCGCTCTGTCCTGTTGGTTTCTTCCTCGTCCCTTGTCTTTTTTGCGCGGTTTAAAGATGCACTCTACTAATAGTCACCAACTAGCCCATCTTTCTCTATTATACCGTGGCAAATCTGGTGGAGGTGGGATAGATCCCATGTCCCTTACCCCCAGCGGTTAGCCGGAGCTACAGTCCTATACCCGATAAGACACCCGTCCACCGTGCTCGCCGCCGGATTCGGGGCTTACCACCTGAGCCTGACCCATCGGATATGTCCTCGGAGCAACTTGGCGCCGCCTCAATGCCTGGCGCTACTACCCCAATGCCTGGGGCGCCCACACCCTACTTCACGCTCCAGAACCCCCGCATCCCGAAGTCCTTCCACGGCGACATCTTTGAGGACGTGGAAGACTGGATGCAGCACTACGAGCGAGTTGCCGCATTCAACCAGTGGGATGACGCCGCCCACCTCAGGAGCCTCTACTTCAGTCTAGACGACGGCGCTCGGACATGGTTCGAAAACCACGAAGAGCAGTTGCCCTCTTGGAGCGAGTTCCGGCGTCGTCTCCTGGAAACTTACGGCAGCTCGGATCGTCGCGAACGGGCAGAACGTGCTCTGCAATCTCGCGTTCAGCTCCCGAGTGAGAACGTTGCAGCGTATGTAGAGGACATGACGCGCCGCGTCAGGCGCGCGGACCCTGCAATGTCCGAGGACAAAAAGCTGCGCCATCTCATGCGTGGCGTTAAAGAGTAACTTTTTGCTGACCTTGTCAGCAGCCCTCCGAAGACTTTCGCCGAGTTTCTCACTGAGTCCTCCACGATTGAAAGGGTTCTTCAGCAAAGAGCGTCCGCGTACGATCGACCCGTGTCCGCCGCCTCCGTTTCCGACGAGTTACCATTACACAGAACCGACGCCTCACTGTTACGTGATCTCACCCGTTCGATTGTGGGCGACGAACTCCGGCACCTGTAAGGAACACCTCCCGCGGTTCCCAGCTTCATAGCGACTTTTGTCCACGAGGAGGTGCAGCAAGCTCTCCGGCCGTCCTTTCCTGCCGATGAGCCTGGCCCATCCCCTCCTCCTGCCTCGCCTGAGCTTCGTCTCACTCACGCCGACGACATGTGGTGCCCTGCTCCGGCTTCGGCGTCCTTCGTTCCGGTTCCTGCTGATGTGCCGGGGCCGTCCGCACCCGTGCTGCAGTACGTGGGGGCTTCCCGACCGTCCGTGCGAAAAGCCGACGTGTGGCGCCCACCCGACCGACGCCTACTATGCTTTCACTGCGACGAACCGGGTCAAGTCTATCGGCACTGTCCCAACTGCCGTCTGGGCCTCGAAGGGTTTCCCGCCGATTCTCCATGACCCCACTGTGGCGAACGACCCCGGGCTGGCTGTCGCGGATTTCCTGGACGGTCAACTTGGGCTACAGTCTTGTCAACAGCTGGCTCGATCCCCATCCCCCAGGGGCGTCCTTCATCATATACCCCGAGTGTTTCCCGGGTGGCGCAGGGCCGGTCGCCCAGCCCACGGCGGTAAAACTCGAACCAGCGACCTTCGGGGGTGGGTTCGCTTGACATTGCTGTGCGGGAGACCCCCCCCCCCCCCCCCCCACGACGCGGACATGACATGACGACGCCTCGACGGTTCCGAAGTCCGCGGTTACCTTTCACTCCGACGCAGCCACGCTCCCTCTACATAACGACGCTTCGAAGCTAACGAGGTCCGCAGTCTCCAATCCCTCCAGCACGTCGACGCTGGCACATGACGGCGCATCAACGATTATGGGGCCTGCGCGCACCGATCCCTCCGACACACTGACGCTATTATATCGCTTACGCAACGCCAACGAATTACCGGTGGCACGGCCTGCAGACAACGACGCCTGTGCCCGATCATCCCCTCCGGAGCCTCCAACTCGCGAGTGGCTTTCCTTAGAGATGCCTGTGATACTGGATGGTCGCCACGTTCGAGCGTTATTAGATACTGGTGCTGATTATTCGACTCTATAGCTAAGCAGCCAGCTCGCCGCCATTCTCAAAAAAGTACTCACGCCATGTGCTGGCACACATGTTCGCACGGTGGGCGGTAATATCGGATTGCACCTCTCGGCGTGTGCACCGCCCGGGTTCAAATCCGGGAGTCCACATTTGTTGTCAGCTGTCTTGTTCTTGATAACTGTTCGCGTGACCTTATCTTAGGTGTCGATGTTCTGCGTGAATATGGGGAGATTACTGACCTTCGCGATTACAAGGTCACGTTTTCAACTTATAGTGATGTCGCCCTCACCAATGCGCCGCGACCAAGCCAGATGCTTCGTGTTTCTCCGGACACTGTCACCCTGCCGGCTCGAACCAGCGCCTTCAACAGTTTCGAGTGCAAATCACTTCAGGACGGTGACGCCATCGCCGAAACCAACCTTTCATTACTGCTGACGCTAGGCGTGTGCGTGGCCAGCAGTCTGATCCGTCTTCACAATGGCTAGTCACAGGTACTTGCTACAAATTTTATGCACGAGCATCGGCATCTTTTTTCGCGGCACTTCCGTAGCATTTGCCAAACGCATCTCCGACGTTTTCGGGAGCTTCTCCTCACAACCAGTGCAGCCTCCTTTCTCCCTCGAGAGCCTCGACGTCAACTCCGCGCTGTCGTCCAGCCAACGGGGACAGCTGTGTGCACTGTTGCTCGAATTCGTAGAGTGTTTCACCTCCTCGTCGAAAGTGCGTCAAACTACCATAGCCCAACACCACATCGTGACGTTCGATGACGTACACCCAATCCGCCAACACCCCTATCGCGTATCGTCTACACAGCGCTAAGTCATTACGTCTCAAGTTAAGGAGATGCTCGAAGATGGCATTATCCAGCCTTCCAACAGCCCATGGTCCTCGCTGGTAGCCCTCGTTAAAAAAAAAAGACGACACGCTGAGTTTCTGCGTCGGTTACCGAAAGCTGTACGCAGTCACCAAAAAGGACGTTTACCCATTGCTACGTACTGACGACTCTCTCGACCGTCTTCGGCGCACTCGGTATTTTTCTTCCATTGACCTAAAAAGTAGCTTCTGGCCAATTGAGGCCGATGAACGGGACAGTGAGAAGAAAGCCTTTGTCACTCCTGACGGCCTTCATGAATTTAAAGTTCTACCTTTCGGTCTTTGTTCGCCTGCCACATTCCAGCTGATGATGGACATTGTCCTCGCTTGTCTTAAATGGCAGTGTTGCCTGGTCTATCTCGACGACGTGGTCGTTTTTGCCGACTCGATTAGTCAACATCTTGAACGCCTGCGGACGGTCCTCGAAGCTCTTCGTTCAGCTAGCCTGATATTGAAGCCCCAAAAATGCCACTTCAATTTCAAGGAGCTGACATTTCTCGGTCATGTCCTCAGCGCCGCCGGCTTGAAGCCCGACCCCGACAAGCTTGCAGCGGTTGCGGAATTTCCACCCCCACGTGAAAAGAAAGCTGTTCGCCATCTCCCCTCCTGAAGGACGTGCTGCCAAGCTGTCGTGTCCCACTCTTGTCACCAACACCGTGACAATATGCATTTCTATTTTGTCGGCAAAATTCCGGGGGCCAATTTTTGTTCGTAGTTAGTGAGTATTTGAATAGCAGGGTTAAAGGTGGGCGAGAAACCCGAAGTAACTGGAGCGCTTGGGAGTTTGTGCCATTACGCGGTCTAAAGTGCTGCACACATATACTTTGAATGGCTCTGAGGCTAATAAGTTCAAAGACTTGGGGGCCATTAACGATCACTGGCGGCTGACGAAACAGACCAACGCAGAATACCATGCGCTGATGTACCATCATCCTGCCTTTGTTTCCCAGAGAGTAGCTGAATCTTTGCAGGTAACGCCGCATTTTAGTAAGACGGAGCGGATGTCGGTCGGGTTAATTATGATGTGCAGCTTTCAAAGTAGCCCCTCTCTTTTCACCTCCTGCTCAGAAGCTGTGTATATTCACAATGCTTCATAATAAACATTATTTACGAGGTCAACTAAGACAAGAGTAAGTTGCAGTTGCAACGTTGTCGAGAAAAATCCTATCTAGGCTACTTCGTTCAAGCCATGCACAGTTCAGTCTTCGAAGCATGTAAGCAAGTAAAGGTTCCGAGCTTACGTCTTCGGGTTTAGCTGCAATTAGGGTCTTTTTTAACAGAAAAGATCTAAACTTCAAGGACCATGACTATTTTCGCACTACAGATGGCTTCGAGCCGAAGTGGTCCGTATCTCCAATGCCAGGAAGCGCCTTCAGTGCTGAACAACGTTTCGATAAAAAAAAATGTTTAGGTAAGCATTCGCCTGGTTTTCCGCTAACTAATGCTAGCAACATTGATCAGTGAGTCGAATACTGAACAGGAGTTGGAAAAGGCAAAGGGAGAAACATCAATATTTTGTTCAAAAATGCAGATGAGCGGATGCCATTTTGACGCAGGCCTTGTGTATTGTTGCGTTATATTTAAGGGGTGTCTGCTCTTTGAAAACAAAATTGTTTATTAATGAAGTCAGAATTACTCAATCTTCAGAGGACATGTATTTTGCGTGCCGACTAAAAATATCTGGTTCAGTTTTATGTAAAAGGAGTAAACGAAATATGTTATGTAGGTCTCTGAGAAAGAGCATACGATAAAGTTCGCTGCAGGGAACGTGCTGAAAGGAACGTCATCGGCTTGTCTTGACATTAAGGAATGCAATAAAAGGAAAATTATCATGCTGAATATTATAGAGGTTGAGTTTTGGGGTTTTGAAGTCGGCACTCTGAAACAGAAGGAAAAGTTTGTATCCGCGTTTCTATAGTAGCAACATGAAAACCCTACACCTTAAGCTCTATGATAGGCAAGATGATAGTTTTACCCTTAATTCACTGCTTAACATCATGGAAAAGTAATGCCGTGCATTTACGTAAGTTCCTTCCAGCAAAATTTGTTTAAAACTCTCCAAAAATTATATAACTACATTAGTGCACAAGGCCTTGCTTTACAAAAAATTGATTGACATATTTGCTACCAGCACACAGGAGTAGATGTTTTCTTAAGTTTACATAATTGTGACTTCACTAATAATTTTTTTTCAGACCAGGGTCTCTGTTAAGGTGATGTATGCAGTCTTCTCTGCTTTCCACGCTATGACAAGCTCGCGAGCCACTGTTGTTATAATAATGGGCGCGATTAGTGACGCACTGGTCTGCGTAAACTAGAATGAAATATTACAAATCCTTGAGAGAAGAAACAAATGCCAAGAAACACTTATCAATGAAGTATTTATACCCGCATATATTACCGTTCTTTATTCTGAGCATGTCCGGCAGTTACTGCGAAACATTGCTTTGTCGTGTTTTACGTGCTTTCTTCTCCATTGCAACTCAAATTTTCTGTTAAACCTTCACTGATACGTCTTATGTGTCAATGTACGGAACGATCATTTGCCCTGTAATCTGGTAATTCATGTCGTTAGTTGCTGGTCCCTTTAAAAGCTGCTTCTGTTATACTAAGGAGCAATCAAGATTCAAGGTTTACGGTGATTATAGAGCCCTCTTTAGGACATTATCTAATAAAGCCCTCGTAATGATGCGATAGACACGCGCCTGTAACGGTATTTTCTTTTATTTCACATAACTGTAAAAAGCGTGGCAGTTGGATTCTTCCTAACAGTTTCTCTTCTGAGTGTGTTTTCCTCATTTCTGGACCCCTCGTTCGCAATAAGCGTCACGTTTCAGGGTGCATGAAAACGAAAAAAAAAGAGCCTGGCACTAACTCCCAATTTGCAATTCATTCGCATAGTTGGAGCTGTTCCTTTGCCATTCGATATGCATTAGCAAGCTGGAAAAAAATCTGTGTCCGTGCTCTTTCTCTGTCAAGTTTGTGCGTGGGTAAGTATGACTGCGAAATAACTTGCGTGCGTAGACCCGTACCTACTTCCTTTTTGCGGAGCACGGAGCTACTCATAAAACGCATTCACTGCCCTAAGTTTCTCGCGCCCAAAGATTTCACAGTGATATGAACGTTCCTTTGGTCGTTTTCACGCAAACTTCTGCGGCAGTTCATGCATCAGCGCATAAGTGTGCCGGACTCTCACTTTTTGGGTGTTCTCTGCTCGGTCTGTGGAATGTTGGCAACCACCTCAGACGCTGCTGGGGAGCCACCAACCTGCGCGCAGTCAGAAAAGATGGTTTCTGAGCAATGCTGAGCTCCGTTTCAGTTAAGAATGATAAATAAGTGATCAATGTTTAACGTACAGAGAAAAGAGCGGAACATATATTTTTGCCCTATCTTCCTTAACACGGAAACATTTCTTGGGAACAATGTCAGAAACTACAGCGGTTTAAATGACTAAGTGAACAGGTAGGACAAGGTACACTGAGTTGTTCATTAAAAAGAGAAGACAACTGTTCGAAAATAAACGCAATCACGACGGAGCAGCACGACAGTTTGGAACTTCAGCTTTTTTCTATGTGGCATATGCAGTCGAGCCCACTTATAACGAACATTACGGTCACGTCGATCGCATTCGTTGTATCCGACATTCGTAGTAAGTGGACTTCTCCTATTGCTGCGAAAAACGCAGTCAGGCAAAAGGGAAGTGACATTTCATGGATCCTAAAGCAGGCGCTGAAAAGTTATTTCGAAACAGTCCAGAAGGAACATGCTCTTCTCGCCGAAATCATTTCTGTCAACAAGCTGCTTTAGGAAAGGAATATTACTAATTACGACATGAGCGTTCAAGGCACTTGGTGGTAGCTCGGCCTACGAGTCTGCCACACTCATCAGAGTTGTATGGATGCAGCGGCGAA